>NW_027397064.1:70043604-70169612 GCF_003265705.2 Callorhinus ursinus | reverse complement strand
GAGAGAGAAGAAAGAGAAAGAAAGAAAGAAAGAAAGAAAGAAAGAAAGAAAGAAAGAAAGAAAGAAAGAAAGAAAGAAAGAGAAAGAGAAAGAAAGAAAGAAAGAAGCATGTTTTGAACGACGTGCAGGCCCACCTCATGAGCAGGCATACCACAGGCTTCAAGCCCATGTTTGCTCTGGTAGTTTTCAACCCCACTGGGGTCAATCATACCACTGCTATAATTATAAAAGACCTGTGAGAAAAGAAAAGAGGAAGATGGCACATAAATGTTCCTCATGAACAAAAGTTTCAGGGTAATTTGGAGAAAAAGTGCAAGAGAATTGAGTCACCATAGGCTTGCTAAAATCAATACACTGTCCAAATTAGCCAGAACCATATCTGTATTAAAACAACAATTTAGGGGCGCCTGGGTGGCTCAGACGTTAAGCGTCTGCCTTTGGCTCAGGTCATGATCCCAGGGTCCTGGGATCAAGCCCCACATCGGGCTCCCTGCTCGTGGGAAGCCTGCTTCTCCCTCTCCCACTCCCCCTGCTTGTGTTCCCTCTCTGGCTGTGTCTTTCTGTCAAATAAAATAAAATAAAATAACAATTTATTATAAATAAAATTATTAGGTCACTGGTATGGTTCCAGAAAACTTTTTTCTTTTTTTTAAAGGTCCATCAATTACTCAAATTTAAATTTCATTACATTGGAGAGAAGGATATTTGCTGCCAATGCTAGCCATTTGAATATAGTAGGATTGAGAGTATCGTAAGAAAAATGTCAGAGATCATAAAATGCAGAGTGAAAGATTTTATTATTTCTATTCATGCAATGGCAGAGATTGAAATTAATTTCTTAAAATGTAGAGAATTAGGTAAAGGGGTGAGGAACCGAAGTCATGCTCTCCTTTAAAGATTTCATAATGATGGAACTTTTTTTTCATTGACATAGAGAGGGCTTTCTAAAGGAATATAGCCAAAGGCCTCCAAGAATAAAATAGATCTTGCCACAGAAGCATTTAAGGAAGAACACAGGCAGATAAAACCAAGGTGAAGACACCAGGGCCGAAACAGTGAAATCAAAGAACAGATGAAGCAGAATGGGGGTATTAAGAGCAGAAGTAGGTCGTACAAGAACAAAAACATTCCCTTCAAAAATCAAGGGTCTATGAGAAGAGAGAGGATTGTTGCAAGATGAAAATGGCCAGAATATGGTACCCAAAGAGAGCCTGGAAATAATGGAAGGGTTTAACCAGATGGATCAAGTGCAAGGAAAGATTGAGTCACGTGCTTGGCCGTGGCTGCCGAAGAAACGAGTGGCCCGACAGTGGGCATGATGGGTCAAGTGGTTCTAAGGGAGCTGGATCTGGAAGCAAGGAAGCCCTCCTGGCTCGGGCAGACCCGTGGTCCAGCTCTGCCAGGGTTTTAAAAAATGAGCAAACTGCTGTTTTCAATGGCAGACACTTAAGGGGAAGGGGAAGTGAACCCACCAGGGAGACAAGGAGCTTGTGGTACTTTACAAAGGAAAGAGGGTAGACGTTGAGGACAAGATGCCACTGTCTTTAGAAGCACAGAGCAGGAGACTTGGGTAGGAAATTTTCCACCCCATAACAGAATGCTCAACAAAGTGGAAAAAGAAAGCCTAGACTGGTGTGAAATCACAAAACATGCCAGGGGGCTTAGAGGGGATAAACGACAATGGGGAAGAAGCAGGAGCGGAGAGATGGTGCCGGGATCACAGAAGACACTGGCAGATGGTGGCCCTTGTTGTGCCTCCTGGATGCGAGGGATGTGAGAGCAGGGCCTGCAGGGGGGTTGCAGAGACAGGAGTCAGCCAGCAGAAGTCAGCTGGAGCTCGATGCCAGGATGAAAAGGAACCGCTTACTCTGGGCAGAGCCCGGCTTCAGTTTCTGCAGTCAGTATCAGTCTGGCAGTTACCAAAGGCTTTTGCCGGGACTGACAAAATAAAATACGAGGTCATAAAAATGAAAAACCAGGGAAATCTGATGCTATTGAAAGGATGGACTGATGAAGAGGCTAGGCCCATGAGGATTTTTACCTCCAGGTTTGGCGGGTGGGGAATAATCGCTATCATGTTTTGACGATTTCCTGTGTGCCAAGGACCTTCTGTCATATCTAACCTCTAATTTTTACAACAACCCATTTTACAGATGCCAAATGCAACACCCCTGGATCTATATTCTTTTCCTTTGACGTGGACATTTTTCCCTAGTCCTTTTCCAAGATATGCATTACAACATTATTCATATTAAAAAACAACAAACGTCCGAGTAATTCCACTCCTAGGTATATACCCAAGAAATAAACACGGCCACACAAAAAGTTGCATACAAATGTTCACAGCAGCATTTTTTGTAATTGCAAAAAACTGAAAAGAACCCAAATGTCCATCAACGGATGGATGAGTAAACAAGATGTAGTATATCCATACACGAGGACATTATTTGCCAAATGAAGTATAGGTACCTGTGACAGCACGGATGAATCCCGAAAGCATTGCGCTGAGAGAAGCCAGTCACAAAGGACCACATATTATAGAATCCCATTTATAAGAAATGTCCAGAACAGGCAAATTTACAGACACAGAAAGTAGATTAGGGGTTGCCTCGGGCTTGGGGGGGGGGTGCAGAAGTCTGGTGGTGGCAGCTAGAGGCTATGGGGCTTCTTTTTGGAGTGATGAAGATACTCTAAAATTGATTGCACTTACGCTGTACACCTCTGAAAATACTAAACACCATTGAATTATACACTTAAGTAGGTGAATTATAGGATATATACATTACCTCAAAAAAACTGTTATTGGGGTACCTGGGTGGCGGCGCCGGTTAAGCATGTGACTCTTGGTTTCGGCTCAGGTCATGATCTCCAGGTCATGAGATCAAGCCCCATGTGGGGCTCCTCACTCAGTGTGGAGTCTGCTTAAGATTCTCTCTCCCTCTGCCCCTCCCACTTGTGCTTTCTCTATCTAAAATAAATAAATAAATCTTTAAAAAAAAAACTATTACCAAAAAACAAATAAATAACAGAAAACCTGGTTTTGAAACCTCAGTCATGTGTCATGACACACATAAAGAAGGTAATAAAGGGTGGCACTGTTCCCTCCCGCGGCTCATCCTCAGGCTCACTGTCCACAGTATTGGTGCTTGGCTCTGCCCCCAGCCTCAGACCAGACAAAGCAGCTGAAAGGCTCTTCTTGGGGCTTGGACTGGAGCTAGAAGAAGTAACCAGGGCCAGTATCTCATTTATTTCCACCACAGCCCTGTGAGGAAAGCTATTATTATTAGCATTCCCCTTGAAGGGAAAAGGAAATATTTAGCAAGATTGTATCATTTATGACTATGGACTCTGAGAAACAAACAGGGTTTTAGAGGGGAGGGGGGTGGGGGGATGGGTTACCCCGGCGATGGGTATTAAGGAGGGTACATACTGCATGGAGCACTGGGTGCTACAGGAAAACAATGGATGGTGGATCACCACATCAAAAACTAATGATGTATTGTATGGTGACTAACATAACATCATAAAATAAAATAAAAGATTGTATCATTTATGAAAGAGCTAAGCTCATATGTTGCTGAAGTAGGGTGTGAACCCAGACAGCTGATGTCTCAGCAGAGACTTTTAACTGCAAGCTTCCAGAGACCAGGTAGGTCCTAAGAGTAAGACACATTCTCATACACTGTTAGTGGGACTGTAAATTGTGGCACAATTTCTGGGGAACAATTTGGCAGGAGGTATCAAAAGTCAAAAATAGAAGCACACTTTTTGATCCAACAACCCCACTTTGAGAAATTTATTCTACAGAAACCATCAAACAAGTGAACAAAGATATATACTAACAGAAGGATTTTCATCAAGTTGTTGTAAACATATTAATAGGCCCAAAAAATTTTTTTAAAGAAAAAATCCATGTTTCCATCTACAAAAGATTGATTAAATTATAGCATAACATGTCCCTCTGCCCCTATGAAAAGGTAGATCCTGCAAAATGTCACTCCCGCCCCATCCCTAGCCACTTAGCTACCTCACATCTGCAGATAGCTACATTTATTAGTTTCTGATTTATCTTTCCGGTGATTATTTATGCTAGAATATATTATTCCTCCCTTCCTTAAAGAAAATGGGCTGTGCTGTATACACCATTCTATGCTTTACTTTCGTCACCTAGCAGTAGGTCATGTAGATCTCTCCATTCTCTCACTTTAGGATATTATCTTTGTTTATAAAGAAAGAGCTATAACAGCGGCTTCCTTTATTTACACGGAATGTGTGCCCAACCCTAATACATGCCTCTGGGTTAAATTATATGTGCTTTGCATTTACATTTCACAGCTGACTAGAAAAGTCAACTTCTAGGCTTGTCAAAGGTCAAATCCCAAATACCTAGACATTTTCTTAAGTATTCTGACCAGTTTTGAACATCAAGGAACAATAAAATTTCAAATATGTTTCTTGAAAGAACACTGGAAAGATGGGCTGGCCACAGAGTGCACTTACATTGTCCTTGTTCCTTTTTTAAACGCCTCACTCTGGGAATTTTCAGACAATGTTTGTTTTGTGTTTTTGCTTTTTGCTCTACGTGGCTGTAGCCCAGAACTGTCAGAAGAGATTAAGTTTATAAAATAAAACTTTCTAAATTTTTGAAATATTATGAGCAAATGAAATACTTTTTTTTCCCTGCCTGTAGTGCAGTTCAACTCAGTTCAACAGACTAGGCCTCGTACAAACTACTGCGATTTATTTAAAAGATGGATAAGACATTGGTCCTGGCTTCAAGATGCTTACAGAGAATGTCCCTTTCATGTGGAAACTGCTGTGCTGTAGCAGACACACACAATATGCTACAGGGGAACAAAGGAAGGACAATTAGCCCTGCCTCATTTGGGGAAAATGAGCTCAGTTATAAAGACAAGTAAACGCTGACCAGAGAAAGAAGGCTGGGACAGCAGAGGGGCAGGTCATGAAGCTTCATGAAGACACCAAAGTACCCAGTACAAATGGGGAAATGGCAAATGGCTCAGTGTCACTGGAGTTCAAGGTCTTAACAGATGTGGCTAGAAAGGGGAGGTGGTCTGCCCGGGAGCTGGGGCTTGACTCTGGGCAGTTGTTAAAGGATGGAGCTTGGGCAGGTTTGCCTTTTGGAAAGCTTGTCTTGGCTTTGGCATGGAGAATGGGTTTGAGGAGGGGATCAATCCAATTTATAGGGATGGAGAAGAGGGGGCATATTTGAAAAAACGCTACAGGGCTTGACGACTAGAGGAGGCCAGGAAGACCCTTTGGTTCTGGCTTGTGTGACTCCGGGAGCAGTGGTTCCGTTAAATGAAACCAGGAAAGCTAGGTGGAGGAGGGAGGCAATCTTAAGTTCTGGTTAGGTCATGTTAAATTTGAGGATAGCAGGCAGATGCAGCTACATCTCTGATGAACAGAAGAGAGTTCAGGTAGTCGAGATATAGATTGGGGCATTGTGTTCTTTTCCTGAGGTTGCTGTAACAAATTACCACAAACTTAGTGTCTTAAAACAACACAGATTTATTCTCTTACTGTTCTAAATGTGGAAGGTCTAAAATCCATCTCACTGGGTTAGTTCCACCACTCTAAAGGTGTCAGTAAGGCTAGTTCCTTCTGGAGGGCTCTAGGAGAGAATTTTCCCTACCTTTTCCTGCTTCTAGAAGCCAACTACATTCCTTAGCTTGTGGCCCCTTTTTCATCCTCAAAGCCAGCATTGTAGAATCTTGCTTGCTTCTTCTATAGTCAAGTCTCCCTCTGTGTCCCTTTTATAAGGATACTTGTGATTACAGTCTCTCCATCTTAAGACCCTTAACTGGGGCGCCTGGGTGGTTCAGTTGGTTAAGCGGCTGCCTTCGGCTCAGGTCATGATCCCAGGGTCCTGGGATCGAGCCCCGCGTCAGGCTCCCTGCTCAGCGGGGAGTCTGCTTCTCCCTCTCCCTCTGCCTGCCTCTCTGCCTGCTTGTGCTCTCTCTCTCTCTCTGTCAAATAAATAAATAAAATCTTTAAAAAAATAAAATAAAAATTAAAAAAAAAGACCCTTAACTTACTCACATCTGCAAAACCCCTTTTGTCAAATAAGGTAACATTCACAGTCTCCAAAGATCAGGACCTGGATATAGTCAGGGGACATTATTCAGCCTACATGTGTGGTTGGCATTAAGTAAATGAGAGTACATACATACAATCAATGGGGTAGACCTGTGTATGGAAAGAAGAGCATTGGATCAAGAACAGAACAGTGGGAACACCAAAGTTAAAAGAGTGAGCCTTGGTAGAAGGAACTCAAAGGAGATGGAGAAAGAAGTCTGACCAAGAGGGTGAGTACCAGGAAAGAGCTGGTGTCATGGAGACAGAAATTGGCGAGTAACAGGGAGGAGGGAGTGAAATTGGGAAAACCACATGGAGGTCCCTGGGTCTCCATTCTACGGCAGTGTCAGTGGAGTACAAGGAGTGGAAAACAGATGGCAGTGGGCAGTACGAATGGACAATGAGGAAGGGTGGACCACCTTGTCAACAAGTTGGCTAAGAAGAAAAGAGATATAGGGTGCCTGGGTGGCTCAGTCGTTAAGCCTCTGCCTTCGGCGCAGGTCCTGATCTCAGGGTCCTGGGATCGAGCCCCACATCGGGCTCCCTGCTCGGTGGGAAGCCTGCTTCTCCCTCTCCCACTCCCCCTGCTTGTGTTCCCTCTCTCTCTGTGTCTTTCTGTCAAATAAAATAAATAAAATATTTTTAAAAAAGAAGAAAAGAGATATGATGGCCACTAGAAAAAAAAATGCAAACTCAAAAGAAGTTATTTTGTTTTATTTTGCTTTGTTTCTAGGAAAGTGTGAGTCCGGAGCATACTTGTAGGTTGAAAAGAAAGAGCCCATAGATTGAGGGATGCTAAAGATTTATGTAAGAGAGGGAACACCTGATGGAACAAGGTCCCAAAATAGTCTGATGGATGTGGACTCCAAGAGCACAGATAAATAAAATTTGAAATAAGCCTAACTTTTGATCTAGCCTCTAGAAATTTATCTTACAAAAAGAAATCTTACCAAAAAACTTATAAAGATGCTCACATAGGAGGAAAAAATATACAAGATCACAAGTTTCTTCAAAGGCAAAGATATATGTACAATGGTGTTCAAGACAGTGTTGCTTATAATAGGGAATTTGAAACAATTTACATGTCTATCAGGAAAGAATTAGTAAGCTCTGGAGTTGAGAATAGCTTTAAAATCCTGGGGTGGAAAGATTTCCCTATATATGATACGATCCAGACATCATAAAGAAAGGTGTTACATAATTGGTAACAAAATAAACAGCTTCTATAAACCCCATAAACAAGTAGATTAGAAAAAACATTTCTAGTCTACCTAATATATAAAGAATTCCTTCAAATTCTCTCTCTCTCTCTCTTTTTTTTTTAGAGAGACAGAGCGAGTGAGTGAGGAGGGGGTAGGGAGCGCAGAGAGAGAGGGAGACAGAGAATCTTATATAGGCTCCATGCCAAGCGCAGAGCCCTACACAGGGCTTGATCTCACAATCCTGAAATCATGACGTGAGCTGAAATCAAGAGTCAGACACTTAACTGATTGAGCCACCCAGGCACCCCGTTTCAGTTAGGCATCAGACTCTCGGTTTTGACTCAGGTCATGATCTCAGGATTTTGAGATGGAGCCTTGGGTTGGGCTCCACACTCAGCAGGGAGTCTGCTTGAGATTCTCTCTCTCTCCCTCTCTCTGTCCCCCTCTGTCCCTCCCCTCACTCGCTCTCTCTCTCTCTAAAAAAATAAATAAATCTTGGGCACCTGGGTGGCTCAGTTGGTTAAGCGACTGCCTTCGGCTCAGGTCGTGATCCTGGAGTCCCGGGATCAAGTCCCACATCGGGCTCCCTGCTCAGCAGGGAGTCTGCTTCTCCCTCTGACCCTCTTCCCTCTCGTGCTCTCTATCTCTCATTCTCTCTCTCTCAAATAAATAAATAAAATCTTTTAAAAAATAATAAATAAATAAATAAATCTTTTTAATAAATAAATAAAATAAAAATGACAACCTAATAGAAAAATGGACAAAAGTGATAAACTGGCATTTCATAGAAGACAAAGTCAAATAGTTAATAAGTGTATATTTAATGATCTGTCTCATTAGGGATGAGAGATAGGCAGTAATACCATCATTTTGCCAATATGAGCAACAAAAATTAGAAGGGTTAATATCTGTTGTTGACGAGGTTATGGGGAAAAAGATACTCCCAAACAGGGCTGATGGAATTTAAATATATACAATAGTTTGAGAGAGCAATTTGGAAGTGTCTATTAAAATTTTAATGTACCTGACTTTTGACTTAACAGTTCCACTTCTAAAAATCTGTCTTAGAGAAATACCTCTATACATACACAAGACATTATGGGTAAGTATGCGTTTTACTGGTACATATTTTTATACTTGCCTGAAATGGTGAAAATTTGGATGTGACATGATTGTCCGTTGAGAGAAGAACAGGGAAATACATTACGTAGCAAATATATGATGGAATACTGGGAAGCTATGAGAAAGGAAGAGTTAGTTCTAGATTTAATAAATTATGTGAAGTTGGGTTATAACATTTAAGTAAAACAAACAAAAAAAATATATATATACATTTATGTTTATTTATGTATATGTATATGTATATATCTAAGTTCTAGGTATAGCATGATCCATTTTTGGAAACAAAAACTGTTTCTATGTACTAGACAAAATAAAGGTTTGAGAACACATCAATATGGGGGAATCTCAGATGCATTATGCTAAGCGAAAGAAGCCACACTCAAAAGGCTACATGCAGTGTAATTCCATTTATACGGCCCTCTTGAAAAAACAAAACTGTAGGAACAGAAAACAGACCAGGGGTTGCCAGGGCTGGAGGTGGGGAAGGAGGTCACTGTAAAGGGACAGAAGAGAAATATTTGTTGTGATGGAAACGTTCCATAACTCAGTTGTGGTATTGGTTCTACAACCGCATGCATTTATACACTACACAGGGTAAACTTTACTGCGTATGAATTACACTTCAATACAGCTGACTTTTTTTTTTAAAAGTTTGTAAAGATTCCCAGTAAACTGCTAATAATAATTACCTCTGGGAGAGTGGGTATGGAGGAGTATGGAACGGGAAGAATCTTGCACTTTTTACACTTCTGTATAATTTGGGTCATTTTTAGTAAGCATGCACTGCTTCTGTAATTTTTGAAAAGGTTTTAATAAATATGTCATGCTCACACCATGGAACATTATGCAGCCCTGGAGGTTGTGTTACCTGCACTAACACATAAAGCCATTCACAATCGCTGTTAAGTAGAAAAAAAACAAATTGTATGACAATACACAATCACAGGGTTGGAAAAACACAATAGAATTATGTGTGTACATATACGTTTAGCTTTATATGGGGTTGTATCTGTGTGTGTATGAGTATGTGCATATCAGGAGGATACCTGCCATTTATTCAACACTAATTTAACAATATTTACTTTGGGGGCATAGTATCGTTGTGGGTTTGTGGAGGGGATTAGTTTTATTTTTAATTTTGGTTGAATAGTTACTAGGGTATGTCATTTCTATAATTATAAGAAACATTATGGTTTTTATTTGTTTTTTGCCTGTTTTTTTTTAAAGATTTATTTATTTATTTGAGAGAGAGAGAGAACATGACACTTGATCTTAGCCAAAAGGCCGAGAAGTGATAGAGAGAGAGAGAACACGAGCAGGAGGGGCAGAGGGAGAAGGAGAGAGAATCTCAAGCAGACTCCATGTTGAGTGTGGAGCCCACTGCTGGGCACAATCCCAATCCCCTGAGATCAGGACCTGTGCAGAAACCAGGAGTTGGACAACTTAACCCACTGTGCCACCCAAGCGCCCCTCCAGCATTTTTGGAGGGGGACTTTTTTTATTTTAAGCAGTCTCCACTTCCAACATGGGGCTTGAACTCAGAACCCCAAAATTAAGAGTTGCATGTCCTACCAAATGAGTCAGCCAGGCACCCCAACATTATGGTTTTTAAAGATTTTATTTATTATTTTGGGAAAGAGAAAGAGAGTGCAAGTAGGGAGAGGGGTAGAGGGAGAGAGAGAAAATCTCAAGCAAACTCCATGCAGAGTGCGGAGCCTGACTCGGGGCTCAATCTCATGACCCTGAGATCATGACCTAAGTGGAAGTCAAGAGGCAAACACTCAACCAACTGAGCCCCCTAGGATCCCCCAACATTATGGTTTTTAAATAGCGTAACTGAAGAGGTTGCTTTGACCAAGAGGAGGACTGTCCATCCTGAGAGTGGAGGCAAGACCAGTACGAATGTAGAAAACTTTGTAGGTTGGACAGTAGACAGAAAAGTCGGTAATTTTGGCCTCAATTTTCTCAATAGAATATGTCATCTGGTGAGAGCGCAGGGGAATGGGTTTGGGAGAGAGTAAGGAGTTTAAGGAAGGTACAAAGTTCTGGAATAACTTAAGAGGTATGACAAGAAGGTTTGAGGCTAACTGAAAAGCGCTGCTGAGGGCAGAGGTTAAAATGCCCTCCGGAGCTGGGGTCCTGGGCTCGGGAAACCCTGAACCTCATCAAGCCCTGGGGAGTTAGGGGGTTTCAGCAAACCGCTGAAACTGCAGGCAGGGTTATCCCCTGGGGCAGCCCGGTCCTGGTGACTGCTACAGCCCAGTGTTGCCATGACTCCAAGAAAAGGCAGAAATAGAGCTTTTTTATTTATTTTTATTTTTTTAAGGTTTTTATTTATCTATTTGACAGAGCACAAGCAGGGGGAGCAGCAGGCAGAGGAAGAAGCAGGCTCCCCACTGAGCAGGGAGCCCCATGCGGGACTTGATCCAGAACCCTGGGATCATGACCTGAGCCGAAGGCAGACGCTTAACCGACTGAGCCACCCAGGCGCCCCCAAATACAGCTTTTTAGATGAAATCATCCAACTGAAAATACTGACAAGTAGTTAAATGTCTCAAACGCTGTCCAGGCCAAAACAAAATGTAACAGCCCATGGCTGTGGGGGGTGTACGTGTGCATTTATTTTTTCCTAATATTTCCCGAAGTATTTTTTTATTCCCCTATTTCTTTACAGCCCAACACCATTTAACTCACTGAAGCTTGTTTCAGTGGGAGGTGAGATACAGTTCAGAATAACAACGAAATCATTGCTCAGTTGAGATGTTCAGTACATGCCTTTTATTTTTTTTTTATTTTTTTAAGATTTATTTATTTATTTTGAGAGAGTGAAAATGAGAGAGAGAGCACATGAGAGGGGGGAGGGTTAGAGGGAGAAGCAGGCTCCTCGCTGAGCAGGGAGCCCGATGCGGGACTCGATCCCGGGACTCCAGGATCATGACCTGAGCCGAAGCAGTCGCTTAACCCACTGAGCCACCCAGGCGCCCCCAGTACATGCCTTTTAAAAGCACCCAGCAGTCCGCAAGTACCACTGAAGAGGGCCCAGTGTGGAGGCACTTTCGGCATTCCTGACCATGACCTTTGCCTGGCACCCTTGAATCTTTTCATATTCTAATTCAGAATTAACATCCAATAAAAGTTGACTGGTACTTGGACTGCTAAATGAAAAAAGAAAAGAAAAGAAAAGAAAAGAACCCAGCAGAAACAATAGTTTTGAAATTCAAGCTTTCAGAGCCGAGAGCCGATACCCTTTTGAGAGAGAAAAGTGTTTCTGTATTTTAAAAACTCCCTCTTAGATATCTAGAACAGGAGCCTGGCTTTCACAGAGCCCATAGGAGAAGGAATTTTATGAGACGCAAGAGCTGTTTTCCCTCAAGGAAAGAGTTTGATCATTTGGTTGGCAGGAGCAGGGGGTAGAGAAAGAGTATTGGATAGGAGAATGAGTCCTAAATGCCCAGATAGGTCTGAAGTGGAGGGGGCGGGGTGGGCAGCGGTCACTCATGTCCCGCTTCCCTCTTGAACCCCTGGGAGGAGGTGTCTTCCAAGCCAGCATTGGGCGGCCGTATTCGGGTAGCAACTTTAGTAGGACAAGTCGAGACAGATGGACCAAGTTAGCCTCTCCTTTGACAAGCCTCTCTGACTCTAAGAGGCTGAGATGGTACCAGAATTTCCCTCCGGCCTCGGAGGAGATGGAGAAAAGAGCAGAGAGGGCTGCCTGCAAGCCACGGAGTCACCGAGGTGAGGGATGAGCCCACCCTGTAGCTAAGGGCTTCGGGGTGAGCTGTCCCGGTCAGAGCAGACCTCCGGGAGGTCGACACGGCCAGTGGGAGCTGAGGTGGGCAGCAAGCAGTAAGAGTATGTCTCTCAGGAGATTCTAAGGCATGCTCAAGTGAGAGCACAGGGAGCTAGCCTTGGCTGTTGCCTGGCTGGGTAGTGGGGGGCAGTGTGCAGAGGGGATGAGAATACTTGGGAAATGATTCTAATTACCCAGTGAGCAGACTAAAATCATTCTTGGAATGCTGACAATGCAGGGACACCCAGAAATGAAAAAAAAAAAAAAGTTTTTTTTCTAAGAATATTCTCCTCTTGGGGCACTTGGGTGGCTCAGTCAGTTGAGCATCCAACTCTTGGTTTCAGCTCAGGTCATGATCTCAGGGTCATGAGCTTGAGCCCTATAGCAGGCTCCATGCTCATCGCAGAGTCTGCTTGAGATTCGCTCTCCCTCTCCCCCTGCCCCCTGCCCCACCAACTCATGCACGAACTCTCTCTCTCAAATACATACATACATACACACATACATAAAATCTTTTTTTTTTTTAAGATTTTATTTATTTGACAGAGAGAGACAGCGAGAGGAGGAACACAAGCAGGGAGAGTAGGAGAGGGAGAAGCAGGCTTCCCGTGGAGCAGGGAGCCCGATGCGGGGCTCGATCCCACGACCCTGGGATCATGACCTGAGCCGAAGGCAGACGCTTAACGACTGAGCCACCCAGGCGCCCCCATAAAATCTTTAAAAAAAAATAATATACTCCCCTCCCTTCCTACCCCTTCAAAACAAACAAACACTAAAGCAGTCACTATGAGAAACAAATCAGAAATTGGACTTCCTTCTGCTTTTGAATTACATCTAGGACAAGGGCACCATAACTTTTTCAGTGCCTAGGGCACTAACGTGGCTCTGATTTTCAGGGGAGTACCCGAGCGATCTTATCTGGATGAGCTAACTACGGAAGGTGCCCACAACGAGAATAACAAGGAGGTCTTAGGTTAAAGAGGTCTCCCTAAGGTCAGAGAGCTGGTGGGGTAGGGGAGAGGCTGTAAGGGTGTGGTCAGAGCCCCTGCGTGCAGGCCTTGGGCTATGGCCACGAAGGTGGGTGACTAAATGGAGCTAGAGAAGGGGCCAGATTGCTGACAAGGTCCCCAGGATAAAGAGGTGGTGGGACGGAGGAGTCAGGTGCCAGACTTCAGTGAAAGCCAGAGAATCTCCTAACGCTAAACAGATGCCAGGTGCCCCCGGTTTCCATACTTGGACCTTCATCCGATGAAGCCTGTAGGCATGTTATACTGAGTAGTAAGTTTACATGGAATACTAACATAATTACACACTGATTAATAACATTGATTATTTTTCTCTTGTTTGTCAGACTTTAGCGAAATTAGGATTCATATGTGCAATATTAACTCTACTGTGCTGCTTTTTTTTTTTTATTAAACACACATATAAACTTGTCCTTTCCAAGTTTTCAGCTGACAAAAGGAAACATATTATCATTTGAAAGTTTTGTTTTTAGGCAGTTAAAGGTGGACCTGAGCTCCCCGGGGCGCTGGTCTGTGCATTTTCCTTTGACATCCACAGTGAGGTTGCAGAGAGTTTTTAGTTCGCATAAATGCCTCTTTTCTTTTTTAAGTCTCCAGAGAAAATTACTACCCAGGAAAGATTTCTGTAAGACTTGTTTTCATTTTCCCTGTGCCAGAGTAAGTATTCCTGAGAGAAAACAGACCTACTCAGGGAATCCATACTCAGTGCATGATATCCAATTCTGAGTGAATTAATATTTTTCCTACCGAAATGAGTGAAACGCAGACCATAAGGCAAATCTGTGTTGACTCGTGGTTAATCTTTAGTTTTACGACACATTAGCCTGGTCTTTTCTCCTTAATGATTCAAATACCTGATGCTAAGCTTTCCTTGTCAAATAAACTAAAAGTCTGGCTTTATTCTATTTTCAAGTTTACAACTAAATATTTGCCTATGGTCTAAAGAAAGAGGGAAAATTCAAGTTGGTTGTAGTAGAATGTTGGAAATGGTGATGTAATGACTGCCATTTTAGTAACAAACTACGGAAATGATCCCTGAAAGTATAGTCTTAATGGGATCCGCTCTGCTGAGTAAAGGAGGTTCTTTTTGTTTTTGCAACAATGTCCACCTAATCTTCTCTAATTTTTTTAAAGATCTATTTATTTGAGACGGAGAGAGAGAACATGCACATGGGGGAAGGGGTAGAGGGAGAGGGAGAGACAGTCTTAAGCAGACTTGGTGCTGAATGCAGAGTCCCGTGCGGGGCTCAATCTCATGACCCTGAGATCGTGACCTGAGCCCAAATCAAGAGTCCGACACTTAACTGACTGCACAACCCAGGTGCCCCTTGTTTTCTCTTTTATTTCACCTTGCTAATTGAGATTTCCACAAGACCTGAGGCTGCACTGGATCCAGTCCAGGAATTGGTAGGGTGAGGGAAGTCCTTGTGAAAATCAATGCAGTTTGATATCCCCAGTGCAATGGGCTACGTTTTCAACTATCCATGTAGAGAGGGAGAAATTTTAGTGATGAAAACAGCAGATAATATGGAAATCCTTTTTATTTACTTTGGACACTTATCCCAATGCACACACATTTCTATCACATGGCAATGTGACATGACTGCAAATGTCCACAGGGTCCGGCGGGAGATACCGACCGGCTTTTGTATCTCCTTGGGATCTTCGAAAATCGGAGGGAGAGGTATGTTGTGGGGTGGAGACTCTTCAGGAAAAACTCAGATCTACAGGTCTCCTGAGTAGGAAGATTTCTATTACACTTTAAACCAGCTGCATGGTTTTCCTACCGCAGCTGTAACAAATTACCACAAATTTAGTGGCTTTAAAAACAACAACATGGGGCACCTGGGAGGCCCAGTCGGCTGAGCGTCCCACTCTTGGTTTCAGCTCGGGTTGTGGTCTTGAGGTCCTGGGATTGAGCCTCACGCTGGGCTCTGCACTCAGCAGAGAGTCTCCTTGGGATTCTCTCTCCCTCTCCCTCTGCCCTTCCCACTTGTGCTCTCTCTCTCTCTCTCTCTCAAATAAATAAATCTTTAAAACAACAACAACCAAAACCCCACAGGTCAGCCATCTTACAAGTCCTGGAGATCAGACATTCAAAGTGGGTCTCATGGGTCAAAATCAAGGTGTTGTCACGGCTGTGTTCCTTTGTGGAGGCTCCAGATTAAAATTCATCTTTTTGCCTCTTCCAGTTTCGAGAGGCCACTTGCAGCCCTCCATCTTCTCCTTCTGTTGTCACATTGCCTTTCTCTGATGCTGATCTCCTTGCCTCTCTTTTATAAGAACCCTGTGAATACGCTGTCCCCACCCACTAATCTGGGTTAACCTCCAAGTCTCAAGATCTCACAGTAATTGCCTCAGCAAGTCCCCTCTGCCTTGCAAGGTAGCATACTCACATGTCTCGGGGATTAAGACATGGACTTTGCTCCGCTGACCACACCAGGGCCGGCTGCGCTGCCTCAAACCCAGGACTAACCCTAGTCTTCAATTACCACAGCAGGTTTAATCTGGGCTGGGGGTCCTTCACCTACTCCATGATCCGCAGCCAAGCAGCCAGGACAGAGCTGAGCGGCCATGGAGAAGAGCTCTCGCGTCACTGCAAAGAGCCCACAAAATCATTTCAACCCAAGTGAAATGGATATGGTGAAGAAGCATGAGTTATGACTTATGATGTAATCAAAATATGCTTTACTTTTTGTCTTCCACTGTCTTTTTAAAAATTTGCTCAGGGAAGGGGTGCTCCTGTCCTTGCTTCTGTGAGTGTGTCTCAGTGGGGACACTGTCAGCATTTCAAGGAGGACAATTTTCAGGATTTTTAGCATCTCGGGCTCTAACCCTCTAAATGCCAGTAGCACCCTCTTCCCTAATCATTGTGACAATCAAAACACACTCCCACATACACCCTAGTGATCCTTCAGGAGGTGGCCCTGCCCAAAACTCAGGCCGGTGGCTTACTGATTCACTCTCAGGTCTTCAGGGACTAATTTTTTTGTGGTCCCTTTAGGTCACACATACCGTTTCTATTCAGTGATTAGGATGCCTGATCAATGTAAAAACCAAAACTCTGATGGACTTAGGGCTGCTCACAGGGAAAGTCTCCAGTAGGGGACGGGATTGTGGTCAACTTCCCCCTTATTATACTCCGGGCCCCCGTTTGCTAATGTGAGTGGGAAAGTTTCCAGGTCTCTTGATGAAGGCTTAATCACAACTGACTTCTCCTTTTGGGGGGCTTTGGTGGGTTTTTCAAAGATTCCCATCCAGGAATCGCTTGAACAGCTCTCAGGAAGTATGGAATGCATTCCATTCTCAAGGCAACCCGCCCCCCCCAGCCCGTCCCTGCCCTGGTAGGAGTCTCCGGGGCTCATCTCCTTCTCGGGTAACGGGGCAAGAGTCTTCAAACTGCTTCTTCATTCTATTTATGGTTATGGGGCCTCCCTTGGAGTGTCACATCTATGGCATTTTAGTATCTAGTTGAAATTTCCATTTCAACATTTTATTGTGATCAGGAATTAAGAGGATAATTTCAAAACAAATAACTTAGAGCCAATTCCTCAATGCCTGAGAGCCTCCTGGTCTCTGAGATTCTACAACATGATTAAGTACATACAATTTATTTTCATAACCCAGTACCTTGTCAAGCTGTATTTTGAAGATAGTACTCGAAATGTCCTTTTGTCTGGGAGGATGTTTGGGCATTTTTCCCCCTCCCGTTAAAATGCTGTTCTTCTTTTTTCTACTAACTCTTAAAGCTCTTAACTCTTAAAACTCATAACACTGATAGTTTCTATTTTAGTCCCTTCAAAATGGAGGTTTGGGGACTTACAGATAACTTCTCATGCATGTTCTGCTTTGACTTTAAGGAATATCTTGAAGCCAAAGGAGTGACTGACTCAAATACAATGAAAACATAATGACCTATTTCACAAAAACTACCACATGTGGCCCTTCACAGCTTACAAAGCATCTGCACGTAGATTTTCTCCTTTGATCCTTATGAGGCAAGTCCTATTTTATAGGTGAAGTAAGTGAAGCCCAGACAGAAAAGGAAGGAGAACTAACATTTAATAAGTGCTATTATATGCTGGATGGCTTTTTATATATTCGTCACCTCATTTAATGTCCATAATAAATATAGAAGACAGGTATTATTATCATCCCAAGACACTGAGGCTCAGGAAGATTAAGTAATTTACCCAAACTCACACAGCCAAGAAGGATGCCTTTTTGCTGAACAGTACATCTAGTCTCCTCTCTTGAACTCGAACTTGTTCAGTAACCCAGAAAATGCTTTGACATTTAATGGATGCTAGGAAAAAAGGTTTAGGGGTGTTTTTGTCTGGTTTATGTGATTGGACTTCAAGGCCAGCAGAAAGTCAGATAGCCAAAAAGAGTAGCCTTTTATGGTTCCCAATTTGGGCATGTAAGAGTGAGCAAAAAGGAACATAAATTTGAGGAAATAGCAGGACCGGGCATTGCGCGTCTTTGTAAAGCCATTACTTTGAGACCAATCAAGCCAAGATGAACACCGAATCATTTCAGGGGAGAGCAGCCCAATCCCGTCTGTACATCACTCCTGAGGAGCCCAGGGCACAACACTTAGGAGACGGGCGGTGGAGGGTTAAAATCTGGAGCCCTCCCACAACATGTCCAGGACCTCCTTTGTCCTTTGTCAACTGCACCTTGAACAGCTTCTTGAGGGCAGGGGGCCCCTTCCTTGCAGACCTCCCACCACGCAGAGCCTCCACCCTTGGTTTTACTCTTTCCGATCATTGTAGGAAAGCCCTTCTGCTCCCTTTGTTGCAGGTTTTTGCTGCCCGGAGGACACAGGCCTTCCCAAGCCCCTTGTCCCCTGAGGATTTACGGCTCTTGTCAATTCCTCTAGCTCGCCCACCACTCGCAGCGCTCGGGATTCCTTGTTGTCTATGTACCCTCAAGGATTACTGTGACCCAGCCTCTTGAAATCGTTGAGCTGTAGCAAAGAGCTGTGTCATGCAAGTTCAGATAATGATGTTTTATGGGATGCAGGCGATTCTTCAGATGACAAAGAACGTAAATATTTAGCAGTGGTGATGGGGCTATCCACACGATACCACCCAAAGTGAGAGAGACTGACCAGCAAGGTTTGGGGGACCCATCTAAGAGGTGGTTGCTAGATGTAAATAATATGTGTAAATAATGAAGGAGAATTAAAAAAGGGACAAGGAAAGCCTCAAACCTGAGCGACTCCCCAGAAAGAAACCTCTCTTCTATATACCCTGTAACCTCACTTCAAAGCAGTTTTATGGTGCCAATAATTATGATCAGTATGGCCACAATGAACTTCTTGTCTGCTGAATAACTGATGGAGTAAAGCACTCTGGGATCATGGTAAGAACTCATCCTCAGAGACTGCTTACCATCTAAGTGGAGAAAGCAGCAATTGTGAGTCTGCACTGTCTAGGGATGGGGTTTACGCTGCCTGGGGGAGGCTCTTTCAGCTTGTCAGGAAAAAAGGGCTCAGGTGCAATGACGGGAGCTTATGATGAACACAAAAGGGTAAAAACCCAAAGGCTGATATGTAGCTAAAACCTCAGGCTCTGGAATTGGGCTGACTGATTCAAATATTGACTCTCCCATCCCTAAACTGCGTGGAAATTACTTACCCTCATTTAGTCTTCATTTTTTTTTTCATCTGTAAAATGGGAAGATTATTATCTAACTTAGAAAAATTTTGAGACTTAGTGAAACAATGCTAGTAAAGCATTTAAGACAGTGGCTGGTACTCAAAACAATGTTACTTCTTTCATCAAAAAACGCAAGACAATTAATAGGTAAGCCACAGACAGGAAAAAATACATACAGAATAATTTATCTGAAAAAGTGTTCATATCCAGAATATATAAAGAACTATAAATCAACAAGGAAGAGATGAGCAACCCATATTCTTTAAAATGGGCAAAAAACTTGGACAGATACTTCACAAAAGAAGGTGGATATCAGCACATGAAAATGTGCTCAACCTCACTGATCCTCAGAGAAATGCATATTTTCTTAAGTTTTATTTATTTCAGTAATCTCTACACCCAACATGGGGCTCAAACTCATGACCCCAAGATCAAGAGTCGCACGCTCGACCAACTGAGCCAGCCAGGTGCCCTGAGAAATGCATACTAAAGCCACAATGAGATGCCCTTTTACATCCAATAGAGGAGCTAAAATCAAAAAGACTGACGACACGAAATGTTGGCAATGATGCAGAGCAATCAGCACTCTTGTAGGTGGCTAGGAGGGGTGCAAAATCATACAATCATTTTGGAAAACAGTCTGGCAGTTTTTCATAAATGTAAGCATGCATGAACCCTACGACCCCAAAATTACACTTCTTGGTACTTATCCAATAAAATTAAAACATATATCCCCAAAAAGACTTGAACATGAATGTTTGTAGCAGCCTTAAACTTAATAGCCTCAAACTGGAAATAATCCAAATGCCCATCAACAGAAAAGATAAATTATAGCATATCCCTCTGATGGAATACTACTTAGTCATTAGAAAAACCAACTCTTGATATTTGCAGCAATATGGAATACTCTTCATGCCCTTATGTTAAGCAAAAGAAGTGAGACCTAGAAAGGACGTTGTATGTGAAGCACAAGAATAGGAACATCAATCTATTGAACTTCTGGTATAAAATGGGTTGACTGTACAAGAGCACAAGAGAACTTCCTGGGGTGATGAAAATGTTCTATCATGTTTTGGTTGGTGGTGACATGCGTATATACAATTTCCAAGGTTCGTAGAACTAAACATGTAAGATCCGGGCACATTATCGTGTTCAATTGTATATCAGCAAAAAGTAAAATAAAAGAATATTACCATCATGTTATTGTTACAACAGAACATCTCAGCAGCCACACCACAGGCCTGGTGGAGACTGGGGACATGATTTGCCGCTACCCAGGATGCACCAGCAACTCTGTGACTCCGGCGGTCCCATCGGCTCGGGGCAGCTGGGGTTCCCTTGGACCTCGGCACTCTCATGACTCAGAGTCTCTCTCAGCAATCCGATCATTCCTACTGCGGCTCTCTTTACTTCTCTTGGTTTCTACTGTAATTTTTCCTACTTTTCTCTCTCGCCGCCAGAGGGAATAAGATTGGGTGAGTTAGCATTCTATTTGGGCATTTTTTCTGGTCTAATTTCTCATCTTCAGCTACTTCAGAAACCTCTGCTCTCCTGACTTAGGACATATAGAGTCGCCTTGGTCAGAACTCTATTTCTGGTTCAATCTGTATGGCCGGGTTGATAGGGTCTCATGACATACTTCGAGGTAACCTGGGCACAAGGCAGGAACTCCAGGGGCTGTGGATGGTTGAGCACTTGGAGGTCCCTGAGCCAGATGTTGGAATGACCATGTTCTACCACAGGGAAGCAGTCCCCCTGGGCTCCCCAGGTCATAGGACAAAGGCTGTAGTTTGGGAGCACAGATCATGGCAGCTGGAGGCTCTGCAGGCCTGTGTTTTAAACCTACAAGGTCATCTTCCTGGTAAGGTCACAATGTTACAACATCAATATAGTTAAATATATACTTAGTGTCAACTGTTAATCCCAGAAAAGCCTATGGATATTCATTACCTTGTAGGGCAGAATATTTTCAGGTTTTCAGGACCTGGGTGGAATGATTTTTTTTTTTTTTAGGCAGGACTTGCAAGGTGAGGAGCCGGTTGGAATTAAGCAGAGTTTATGACTCAATGGCTTTGCATACATGGGCTCAGTGAGGCAACGGTCTTGAGGAGCATTTGGATGCACAAGCTGTTATTCTTGATCCGGAAGCTGTTTAGTGGCTCCTCCTCTTATCTTCCAGGGGTAGGAATATCCTGGAGCAGGCAGCTAACTTATTTTTTTTTTTTTTGCTTTACCCCAGCATCGGTTAACACAAGAACAGAGAATTCTGTTTTGCAGTTCTCATTAATTTACTTATAAATTTTTTTAAACTTTGTTTTATTATATTATGTTAATCACCACACATTACATCATTAGTTTTTGATGTAGTGTTCCGTGATTCATTTTTTGGGTATAACACCCAGTACTCCATTCAATACAAAGGCAATTCCTCGTGTACTCTAATCTCCTGCCTTCCAATCCATCAATCACAAAACAAGGTTACAGCAGCTGGAGACCTTGGGCAAACAGAGCAGGCTGTGATAGGGTGGCTGTTGTTTCTTAAATCCTTCCGAGACAGATACTTTTCATATTGCATCCATTGTTTTCATCTTATTAAGTGTATGATCCAAGGCACTCCTCCATTTCCTCATTTACAAAATAAGGAGAACAAACGTGTCTACTTCGTGGAATTGTTGTGAGGTTTAAATGGGTTACATACATGCAAAGAACTTGAAAATGATTTTTAGTATTGTTTCCTCTTTTCTCCAAGCTGGAGAATCTGTTATGCCATGAGCATATCTATGGCACCTGCCCCAGGTCTTCTGCCTGCTTACCACTCCCCCTCAGTAACCAGGGGCACCTGGATGGCCACAGCTATTAAAAATATTGAGAACCTCCAGGGCCCTTGGGTGGCTGAGTCGGTTAACCGTCCTACTCTTGATTTTGGCTCAGGTTACAATCTCAGGGTCGCGGGATCGAGCCAGGCATTGGGCTCCACGCTCGCAGGGAGTCTGCTTGAGATTCTCTCTTTCCCTCTCTCCCTCTGCCCCTCTTTGCAGGTGCATACTCACTCTCTCTAAAATACATTTTTAAGGGGCGCCTGGGTGGCTCAGTCGTTAAGAGTCTGCCTTCAGCTCAGGTCATGATCCCAGGGTCCTGGGATCGAGCCCCGCATTGGGCTCCCTGCTCAGGGGGAAGCCTGCTTCTCCCTCTCCCGCTCCTCCTGCTTGTGTTCCCTCTCTCGCTGTGTCTCTCTCTGTCAAATAAATGAATAAAATCTTTAAAAAAATAAAAATAAATAAATAAATAAAAGTACAAATACTATCAATACATGTTCATAACTTTATGGTTAAAGGAGTCTTCTTAATGAACAATATTCTATTCCTTTGTCATCAAATGGGCGTAGCATCAGAATTTCCTGCTAACCACTAGAGGGCAGTATACACCAGCAAAAAGCCCAGTCATCCAGTCAGCAGCCGCCTAGTCCTGAGAATGACTGAGCTGTGGTACAGCCGCTTCATCAGAATGGCCAACTTAGGCAAAACCATGCAGATCCCATTTTTCTTTAACTCAGAGTGAAAATACCTTTACTAACTCTCATGAGAAATATGTATATTTTAACTGGTTCAACAACCTTAGACGTGTAGTGTTCAGAGTCTTGGGTCACAATGACGGTTTACATCTCACCTCCACCCTTAATAGCAGTGTGACCCTGGGAAAGTTTTTCTACCTGTTTCTTTATCCGAAAAGTGATAGTAATAACAGTACACACATGCTCCCTAAGTGCTAGCTCTTATTAAAGCTTCAAGCACTGAGGCTCTGCAGTTACACTGCCTAGCTTCAAATACTGGTTCGACTAAGCTAAATAGCTTAGTAACTATGGACATACTTTTCTTAAACTTGCTGTTCTCGTCTGTAAAATGGGGCTAAAAATGCCAACCCGATCATGACTGCTTAAAGAGTAAATGTACATCAGCACCTAACACAGAGCCTGGAACATAGTAAAATGTAATATATGCTTATCGTTAACATTATTTTTAATATTCCTTTTATAATTACTAATGATATTATTATTATACTTGGAATGAAAAACTTGCCACAGGTATTTGTGCCATTTATTGTTTGCCTTAAGGCACATTTGAGAAATAGCAACCCGAAGTACATTTTCTGATTCTCCCCAAAGCTAGACAGTCCCCTGTCCGCGGACAGCTCCCCACTATTCTACAGCTTTGTCTGTACCGGGAAACCAAATGGAAAGTCATGCCTTTAAGTGGAGAATTTTATTTTTGTCCCATGGAATTTGTGCCCCTTTAAAACTTGCTTTCTTTTTGGAAGGAGATCTTTTATTTGGATCATTCAAAAACTTTTGAGTTTCTGCTGTAAGACTTGCACCAGGTGTCATCCCTTGTTTCTTTCTCGATAGACCTTTACAGATCCCAGTGAGTGCCTGCTTTCTCCCTCAGCGGGTGTCAGCCCAGCCTTCCTTGTCATGGAGCAAGGATGGTGGCTTTTGCAGCCCGGCTTATATCCCCCTATCTCCATGGAGAAGCTTTCCTTTAAAAAAAAAAAAATCAGACTTAAAAATTATATAAAAACATCATCAGTCATTCTGAGTGTTTTATTATATCTGCCAGAAGATATAATAATTTGATGGTGTTGGACTGTTGCTTAGCATCGTAGTCTATTTTAGTAATAAAAAAATTATTTTTAATGTTGGCAACAAAAATGAATTGATTTCATGACCTGACCGATAGTGTTGGGGGATTTAGAATTTGCCAAAATGAACCAAGAGGGCCAAATTGCTTATAAACCCCACAGCTGCTAGCCAGCCTGGTCGATGCTCAGCCACGGATTGACTTCCCTGTCAGCTCTGCTCAGTCTCACCTCCGAACTTCCTATTCTACTGGACACCATTGTTGCTCAGATCAACCCCAGTATGGCCAGAGCTCCAGTGGTGGTATCACGGAAAGACGGAGAAAATGGCTGGGTCAGACCACCATAAGCCGTGGATCATTTCCAGAAGAGAGCTTCCCCATGGACCCAATGAATCTGTTTTTACCAAGAGTTCAAAAGTCTTATCCAAAAAGTCCAGAGCTTCTATGGTTGGACAGCTGGTGTTCCAGTGTGATCACGTCTGCCCTTTCAATGGAAGAACTGAAGCACTTTGTAAAACCTGAAAACAGTTTAAGACATTAAAAAGACACACCCCCTTCCAAAAAAAGGAATTTTCATGCACTGTAGAAACCATTCAGAGGCAAAACATCACATCCTAGTGAATATAATGGGGTCTTGCTTCCCCCTCTTATTTGAACACAACTCTCATTGACTTAAAAGTGACATTTCCAAACTGGCTGCAAGAATGATTTGTCCTCTAAACAAAGCAGGCTGCATTTGTTCTGGTAGAATGGCTTCTCTTCTTTGTCTCCAGATAATTTGATACAGCATTCATTCATTCAAGTGTGACTCTCATTTGAAAAATTTCTCAATGAGACCATTTAAAAAATATTTTTTAATCTGGAGCTTTCATGACTTCTCTAAGGCTTCTTTCAGCCTTGTCCTTGTCAGCTTAATAGAAATGGCAAAAATTGATCTTTTGAAATAAAATTGTTCCCAGTAAATTTCAACCTAAAAACAATCATTTTTCCCTAAAACTTTGTTTGGACTATGCATGGGCAGTTTGTGTCTACAATTTTAAGATGAGGGATTTTCTAATTGCTTCAAGGACTCCCCCCCCCAACCCCCCCAGATAAAATGACAAGCTTCCAGCCTGTGGACTTGGAAAGGAAGGGAAGTTACTTAAATCTAGTGTCTTCCATATGCCTGGGGCTATCTATCTCAAGAATAACAAATCTCCAAGTGTTTAAAAACAGTGCTGTGGAAATTAGAGCTACAGGTAATATTATTTTCTCTTCTGGGAAATGCACCACATCCGGGGCCAGTCTCCACGCTTCCCACCTTCTCCAGTCTCAGGCACTTCCTGGCCTCTGAGGTCAGAATTCCCATAAATTTCAAGGCCTGCCATTTTCTCAGGGCAGAGGTGAGACCCAGAGAAGGAGAGACCCCACAATCACATCTTCATAAACTCAAACAAAGCAGACTTGCAGAGTTTACATTTTAAGCCTATGAATCTTCTTCGTGATGGTTCCCATGTCTCTTGAAATAAACAATGTGGGAAGGAAAATATTATGGTCTCTATCTGCAGCATTTTCTTCTGAAAATAACTTGGACAGGAGAGGTGAACCAGTGGCACATGCGCAGGCAAAGCTTTCCGACTTCACTGCACAGTCGTCTCTTCCTCATAAACAACCAGCACCCAGTTACCACAATACCCACGCGTACAGAGGAAAGCCACAATTAAAAGGTCTCTAATACTCAAGGTAAGATTCAAGTTAAATTTAGGGCTAAGGAGAAGGCCGTGTGGTTAGTGATTGTGTTTTGCCTTCAGCTTCTGTTTTTAGCATGTGAATAAGGTTTAAAAGAATAATGGGCATTTAAAGTTGGTGTGGTCCTTTAAGACATAAATAACTGAGACCATCAATGAGATTGTTAGGTATCAAAGAGGTTACTGCTATAGCTTAAATTTCCCCTTGAGTGAGAAGTGAATTATCAAATTCAGAAACACTTCATTTGATAAAGCTAAATGCTATCCTTCTTGCTAATGTCCTCCCGAGATTTTGCTCTTCACTTGAACAAATTAACTGAGGGTGAACAATGATCAAAAGAAAAACTTATGAAGAGCAAACTCCATAAATCGCTAGTGAGACTGAAATACACATCAGAAAAAAATCTTTCTTTAGTCAGAGATCAGAAGCAAAAGACACAGATAGAAGCATGAGTTATCTGCTATAGAATAAACAGAACACAGACAACAGTCAGGTTTGGAGCAGGGTTAAGAATATCACTATCACAGAAGAACTTTGTGGGGCCGGGCACTTCCTCTTCCTACACCTTTCTTGGCAAGTAGAGTCTGAATTATGAGGAGCTGACAGTCTATAACCTCCCTATGCCCACCCCATTCCCCCCCGACACACACACACCAGTTTTCTTTTTCATAAATAGGGTTTACACAAGACCCTTGAGCTGAGTTGAAATGAACAGAGGAAACTTACATAGACATGAAGATAGCCATGCTTGAAGAAATAGTAGTCTGAAAATTACTTTTGGAATATAGCCTACAGATATAACTGCGTGCATACCAAAGAACCTGTGTAGAAGGTTATTCATTGTATGTAGTGCTATTTGTAAAGAAGTAGTTGGAAACAAACATCCATCAATTGAGGGCTAGCCACAGTAGAATCCCATGTAATTATTTATACACACACTATCTGAGAATGTTTTCCAGAGTATACTGATGCTGAATGGTCTACACGGTATGTTATTTCTGGTGTAAGAATGGAGAGGAGATAGGAATACATATTTGTATTTACATAAAGAAACTCTGGAATGAAACATAAATTAATGAGAATGTTTTCTAAAGCTGCATAGTCAGAGGTTTAAAGGGGACAGAGTTGGGCACTTCCCCATGAATGACTTTTTTGAACATTTTTGGGTTTTTTTTGACTCTGTGAATGTATTATCTATTCGGGATTTTTTATTTAAAATAATAATAATACAACTAAATAACAAAACAACCCAATTTTCTTTTTTAGATAAGCGACAAATTTGGACACTTCACCAAAGAAAATATATGGGTAGCAACTAAGCACATGAAAAGATGCTCAACATCATTAGTCATTAAGGAAATGCAGATTAGGGGCGCCTGGGTGGCTCAGTCGGTTAAGCAGCTGCCTTCGGCTCAGATCATGATCCTGGGGTCCTGGGATCGAGCCCCACGTCAGGCTCCCTGCTCAGCAGAGAGCCTGCTTCTCCCTCTCTCCCTGCCTCTCTGCTTACTTGTGCTCTCTCTCTCTCTCTCTGTCAAATAAATAAAATAAAATCTTTAAAAAAAATTAAAAAAAAAGGAAATGCAGATTAAAACCAGAATGGCTCAAATGAACAAACCTGACAATTCCAAGTGCTGAGGAGGATGGGAAGACACTGTAATTCATACACTGCTGGTGGGAATGCAAAATGGTATGGCCACTTTGGAAAGCAGAGTATCAGTTTCTTGTAACATTTAACATGAATTTACCATACTGCCCAGAAATCCTACTCTTGGTATTTAACCAAGAGAAATGGATACATTAAGTCTCTCCACCCCAAAAATCCAACATACTTGAACACATATGTTTATAGTAGCTTTCATTATAGTCACCAAAACCTGGCAATAACCCAAATGTCTACCAACTGATGATGGATAACCAGTTATATTGCTGGAATACCAGTTAGCAATAAAAAGGAAAGACCTGACACATGCAGCTAATGAATGAATTTCAAATGCTTTCTGCTAAGTGAAAGAAACCAGACTCAAAAGGCTACATATAGTGTGATTCCATTTCTGTAAGTTTGTGGAAAAGGTACTAGTCTTAAGACAGAAAACAGATCAGTGCCCAGGGGCTGTAGGTTGAGAAAGGTTTGATACAAAGAAGCTCAAGGGAATTTTGGGGGGCAGTGGAATTTTTCTATATTGTGGATGTGGTGTACATTTGTTAAATTTCATGAAATTTTATACCTTAAAGGGATGAATTTTACTGTTATGTAAAAGTATACCTCAACAAACCTGACTTTAAACATTTTTAATAGCAAATACGAGGGAGACATAGTCATACTTGTGCTTTGGAAAGGTCACTCTGGTTGCTATGTGGTGAAAACCCCAGAGTAAGCAAGAATAAAATTGCACATGTTACAGCAGTTCTGTGGGACAACTCCCCTGAGAGCCAGGACCAAGATGGTGGTGAAACTGGACAGAGGCAGGCCCGTTAGAAGCGTTGGGAAGATTTGCTAATGGACTGGCTGTGGGTCAGGAGGACCTAGAGTTGTCAAAGGGGACTCCAAAGATTCTTTTATTTCCCACGTGTCTTTGTCCATTCGGGCTGCTTTAACAAAAATACCAACGACCGGATGGCTGAAGCAACAAATATTTATTTCTCACATTTCTGGAGGCTGGAAAGTCCAAAATCAAGGTGCTGGAAGATTTGATGTCTGGTGAGGACATAGATGGCCATCTCCTGACTGTATCTTCACATGGCAGAAGGGGCCAGGGAGCTCCCTGGGGTCTCTTTTATAAGGGCACTAATCCCATTCGTGAGGGCTCCACTCTCATGACCTAATGATCTCCCAAAGGCCCCACTTCCAAATACCACCACACTGGGGTTAGGTTTCAACATATGAAGTAGAGAACATACACACATTCAGTCTGTAACACTATGCCCTATGAGGCGGGCATAGAGCAAAGATTATCACACAATTCTATTCCCAATGCCACCATGAATTATTTGCAGAACCTCTGGTAGAGTCTCTAAAATGTATGCTAAGGACTGGAATAATAATATGAAAACTGAGAACATGAGACTGAGAATCCTTTAGTTGTTTGTCGTAGAAATTACAGAGAAAAGAACCAAGTCCAGGTCTTCTCAGCTAAGAAGGGCTACTATGGGGGTGCCTGGCTGGCTCAATGGGAAGAATTTGGACTCTTGATCTCAGGGTCATGGGTTTGAGCCCACACTGGGTATAGAGATTACTTAAAAAAAATAAGTAAACTTAAAAAAAAAAGGGGGGGCTACTGTTGAAAAACATGCTACCCCTCCAGGAGGGCGAAAACAAAAAGATGAAACTCTGTCACTTCTATTTTCTGGTCAACATAAAATGGCCTGATAAGAAAAGAAGAGAAAAAAAATTGGTGGAAATAGATTTTGTTTATTAATTAATAATAATTTATTTGTGGGTTTTTTTTTTTTATTGTGTAAAGTTCATTTCCTGGGCTTGCACATGTATTTGCTGTGGCTGACCGTGGGCTGACAAGTGATTGCCCATTAGCCTAGCTCGGATGTTCCTCGCACACCATTAACATGCTGACCCCAATTTGGATCTAACAATTCAGAGCAGGGAAGTTGCCTTTGGTCACCTCAGTTCAGAGTCATTTGGTCAAAATAGCTAAATCATATCTTAGAATGCCATGTGAAGTTCAACAGGAAATCCTTTCAGGTTTGTGCTCGTGAAACACTTTTGTGATAAGGGTGAATACCATAAAGAACAGCAATAATAGAGACCAAACCTACTGTGTACAACCTCTTGTTTTATTTTACATATATATGTGTGTGTATATATATATATATTTATACACGTACTTACAGATATATTCTGATTGTAAAGATAACACAGAAAGGCTATCAAACATTTTAGAAAACCTCCCCCAATGTCACTTACCAGATATTCACTGTTAGCTTTTTGTTATATATTCCTCTGGATTGTTTTCTGCACAACTACATTTATTTTAAGAGTATTACTTATACAAAGATAATTTAAAGAAATTCAAGCCAAGACTTTGACACTGGATATTAATACTTCTACACTGATTAGAGGGAGGAAATTAAATGAGAGGATATATCTAAATACCTCTAAAGGATATGTCTAAATAATTCATTAACTTTTAAAGTATTAATCTAGGGTTGTTTCCTTTGATGGTTATTAAGAGAACATGATAGAAAATTCATGTAAAAGAGTAAAATAAAATTATAGAATTATCTGATTCTATATAAAGATTCTTAGCAACAATATTTTAAAGAGAGTTAATACATTTAATTCATTATGGTGACAGGGTTCAGAATATACTACTCCCAAATATGGCACTTTGGCATATAATATTCTAAGCTAAAGGAATTTGGGAAATGGCAGGTGCTATGATCTTCCCTTCTGCCCTGCATTAGGTCATAAAACCCTCATATGAGGGTCCCTAGGTGGGTTAGTTGGATAAGTGTCTGCCTTCAGCTCAGGTCATGATCCCAGGGTCCTAGGATGGAGCCCCATGTCGGGCTCCCTGCTCAGTGGGGAGTCTGTGTCTCCCTCTCCCTCTGCCCCTCCCCCCTGCTCGTGTTCACGCTCTCGCTCTCTCAAATAAATAATCTTAAAAAGAAACAAAAAAAGACCCTCATATGAGAAGCCCTATACCGAGAGAAAAGGAGCATCCTTTCCTTCAAAGATAGAGGAAGAGGCACCTAGGTGGCTCAGTCAAGTGTCTGACTCTTGATTTCAGCTCAGGTCATGATCTCAGGGCTGTGAGATTAAGGCCTGCATTGGGCTCTGCACTGGGCGTGGAGCCTGCTTAAGATTCTCTCCCTCTGGTTCTCCTGCCCCCACGCCAGTCTAAAAAAAAAAAAAAGACAAAGGGACTCAGAGGAATCCAAACAGGTTTTGCTAAGTTTCCCCCAGTTTACTACACTCAACTTAAACACTTTTGCCCTCCCATATTTTTCCAGACTTTCCACTCTTCCTCAAACTCAGAATAAAACCACTCAGGTTTAGCGATTTCTTGGGATCTTCATTTCCTTATGAAGACTCCTGCATTACATAAGATTAAGATTAAATAAATGTGTGCATTACATAAGATTAAGATTAAATAAATGTGTATGCTTTTCTCTTGCTAATCTGTGTTTTAGGGTTGAAGAAAAGGATTTTTTTTCCTACCCTACAATAGAAAATTTTTACTCTGATAGAAATGTTTTCTAAATAATACAATAAAGTATATACTCTAATGTATTTAACCTTTTGAATTAGGAAAATAGTGATTAATAACTAGTAGATAATTAGTATCAAGATATCTTGTTTGTCTAGACTCAACCTATTCCAGAAAGCTTAAGAAAACCTTTAACACAAATATGTTTTGTATCACCTTGTACACAATTTCGTTTGGTTATAAAAATATTTTGGGCAACAAAAAGATACCCAGATGTGTTTTGGAAGATCAACTAATACCACCAAATTTGTAATAACAAACAGCAACAACAAAAAAACAGTAGTTGTCCCCAGAATCAGACTGCCCCAAAGGCAGAGGCAACATTTAATTCAACACCTGTTTCTCCTCTTATACTTTACTCCTTAGTTTTAATAATAACTTTATGCTGCTATATACTGATTAAACAATTTTAGACATTATGTACTCACTTTCCACTACGGAAATAAGGACTTAATATCCTTTTACCACTCCTACACACACACACACACACACACACACACACACACACACACACACACGCTCTTCTCCCCTCACCCCGTGTATTTTTTTTTAAAGATTTTATTTATTTATTTGAGAGAGAGAGAATGAGAGAGAGCATGAGAGGGAAGAGGGTCAGAGGGAGAAGCAGACTCCCTGCTGAGCAGGGAGCCCGATGCAGGACTCGATCCCGGGACTCCAGGATCATGACCTGAGCCGAAGGCAGTCGCTTAACCGACTGAGCCACCCAGGCGCCCATCCCCATGTATTTTAATAATTTTGTCTTAAATGAATATTCAGTTTTTATAACAGAATAGTGCAAATATTGATTACAAGTAAGCGATGCTTTGTATACATTTCTTTTTTATATATATTTTTTATTTTTCCAGGAGCTAAATATTGCTTATTTAATCGTTTTGTTTTGTTTTTGTATGTGTGAATAGAGATTGTGCATGTGTGTGTGTATAATTTTTCTTATACTTCTCCAATTCTCTTCCCAGCAACATTGTCAAGCGCCTCAAGTTTTCTTGTAGGTTTTGTTTTTGGGGTTTTTTGCTTTTAATGGAGACATCTCTCTTAGATCCTTCCATCCTTCTGTTTCTATCAGGACTGGTTGATCTCTAGAACTGCTGAATTTTGTCAGCCTCGTATTTTCTTCATCATGACTCTAGAAATTCAATTTGCCTCTTTCCTTTGTTGGGATTCTTGTTTCCTTACTCACATCTTCCTCTTTCTTGGCTTATTCTCGTCCTTTAGTAGCATACATGTTCCAAAAGATTCCTGCGGGGGGGGAAGGATGTAAAGAAAGCAAAGTTTTTGAGATTTGCCTATTTGAAAACATCTTTTTTCCTATCTTCATATTTGATCGTTCAGCTGAGCAGAGAATTGGATTGGAAAGATATTCCCTCAGAATTTTGAAGGCATTGCTTCATTAGCTTTCAGCTTCTGGTCTTGAGAGTTCAATGCTACTCCATTTCCTCATGACCTTTCTTTTTCTTTCTGGAAGCTTTTACATTTTTTTTATCCTTACCGGGGATTTTACCATGCTGTGCCTGGGTATGGGTCATTTTCATTTCTCCATCTTAAAGGGACCCTTCCCATCCTTTATTCTGGGCTGCGTTCCTCGGTCTGTGAAGGTTCATTCGATGTGTCAGCTTGGCTGGGCCACAGGTGCCCACACACATGGTTAAACATTATTCTGGGTGTGTCTGGGAGTGTTTCCGGATGAGATTAACATTTGAATCAGTAGACTGAGTAAAGCAGAGTGCCCTCAGCAGTGTGGGTAGGCCCCATTCAATTCCACGGAAACTCTGGGGACAGAAGAAAATGTTATATTAGAGAGAATGCAGTTTCTCTGCCTGACTGCCTACCACCTGGGCTGTTGGTGTTCTGTCTTTGGCCTGAGACTCGAACTGGAGCTCTACCGTTGGCTCTCCTGGTTTTCTAGCTCGTTGATTGCAGATCTTGGGACTAATTGGTCTCCATATTCAAGTAAGCTGATTCTGTATAATAAATATATTACATTTATAGGTACCTATACTATTGGTTCTGGTTTTCTGGAGAACCCAGACTCATACAGTATCTGACGATTTCTGCCTCTCTCTTTGTCCTCTTCTTGAAATCCCTATTAAGCAGATATTGAACCTCTTGAATTGCCCTTCTTTTCTTCCCTTTCCTTTTTTGTCCTACTTTTGAGAAATTCTTCAACTTTATCTTTCAACCGCTCTATTCCATTTTTTATTTAAATCAACATATTTTTAATTTCTAAAGCTCTTTCTTGTTCTTTAATTATTCCATTGTCTTAGCACACTATTTTTATTTTTTAAGATTTTATTTATTCATTTGACAGAGAGAGAAAGACAGCGAGAGAGGGAACACAAGCAGGGGGAGTGGGAGAGGGAGAAGCAGGCTTCCCGCGGAGCAGGGGGCCCGATGCGGGGCTCGATCCTAGGACCCTGGGATCATGACCTGAGCCGAAGGCAGACGCCCAATCACTGAACCACCCAGGCACCCCGTTAGAACACTATTTTTATCCCAAGAATGCAATAGCATCACTTACCTTTCAGAGGGTAGTAATAGTTTGTTTGAGGTTTTTGTAGAGGCCGCTTTTAGGCAACAACAGGCTTGAGCAATGGAAACTTGCTCAAGGTAACAGGGCCCACAGCGACCACCGACCGCCGAATGGTGGTCTGAAGGCAAACAGGCTCATTAAACAACCCACCTTGACATAGCTATAGACCCTAACTGACCAGTCAGCTACTTAGAACCTGGCACAGTTCCTAAGATGACCGGAAAAGGGGGGAAATCCCATACAGCCCCCATACTCCCTCACTCTGCCCTCTAACTAGAGCCCCTCACCACCGCCTCATCAGTCTCTGCTTTGCTGTGCTGCCCGCTTTTACTCCCTTGTTGCGTGTTCGATAAACTTCGATGTCCGTTGTTCTGCCTCTGGTGAATTCTTCCTGGCCCGTGCCACCGGCCTCCACCTGACCTGGAAGCCCCCCAGTGTTCTTCTGCTCCTTGCATGGCCTTTGATTCTCCTGAGTTTCCTTTTTTTCTGTTGTTTCATTACTTTTCTTTATGTAAGAAGTTTTCCTCAAAAGTCTTCCAGTTCATATTAAAACTGAGGTGCTCAAAGCTTGACTGGAAGCTTGGACAATGCAAACAGGGCTTGTCCAATGTTGAGTTTCACTGTAGGGTAATCAGGTGGAGCTTGGATGTTTTACTGGACAACCCTAAAAGCCAATGGGTCTTTTTCTTGGGTCCTCTCCAAAGAAGTATTATCCAGTCTGCTGAGTGAAAGCTATAGGCTTCCCTGCTAGCATTCTGGGGACTGAGGATGGGAGCAGGCCTGGGCATTACCCTGTGGTATGCAGTCTTTCACTCAATCCCTCGGTCTTCTGTCCTGTGCCTCATCCCCACATTCAGCTGTGCCTGGCATCATCCCTGAGTCCAGAGTATCTTTGGCATAATCTCTTCATCAACAAACCTCCCATTTCCTTCTTGGGTTGGGGATGTAATCACTGGACTTCAAGGGGTAGAGTAGAAGTTCAAGGGGTCTAACTACTCCTTATGCAAACTCTCAACTAATTTTCCTATGTTTACCTCACATCTTGCTCCACCTCTGAAGGTGTCTAGCTTCTGAGTCTTTCAGGGGTTCCAGGCCATGAATCAGTTTGCTTTTCACTGGCAATTCCCTCTGCAGAAACGTAGCTTCAGTTCTTACTGTTCTAACACTTCAGTTACTACCTAGCCTTCACTTTTAACCTTCTAAAATGTTGTCTCTATCGAGGTCTCTGTTCTACTGGCCCTGTATTGTCTCTTTACATCTTCACTGTCATTTTGGTGAGGTTTTAGGATAAAGCATAAATGAACACAAAACACACGTTCTAAAAGATACACAAGAGTCCTATGCCATCTGTAAGCAGAGAGAGCCGAGCACCATTCTCCATTCTGCCAAGGCGCTGGCTGTGGGCTGGCATGCTCAGCCTCCCCAGCCTCCTCTTCATGATTACACATACACAAAACGTTTGATTCTGTATTTTGTGTCCAGATCTTGGTTTTGTCACTTAACAAAATGTCTTGGAGCTACTTCCGTATTAGCACTTACAGGCCTATCTCATTCTTTTTAATGACTGCATAGTATTCAACGGTATGAATTTATCACGATTTATTTAACCACTTCCCCACTCTTTTTACATTTTATGCATGCACATAGACACATATCTATACATGCATGCATTCATATTGTCTTACAAGTAAATTAAGTGCCTAAAATTGCATAAATATCAAATAATCATATTTATGCAAGGAAGGGATCTAAAGAATATCCAATATCATAAACATAGACATCTTCACTATTGACTTATGTCTAATAGTGATTGACTAGAACCATCTCCACTGCCTTCAAAATCAGCGATGTTAGGTTTCCCCTTCAGTTGAAGATACATCAGAAATTAAGCGCCAACATCCTTGAAACTCTGCAAGCCCATAGATGTAGATTTATGTAAATGGAAAACCAGGATTCAATTTACTATTTATATTTTTACAGAACAGGTAATGTATTCTCCACTAATCAGATTTTATGTCAATCAGAGTCCTGACAGGAAACAGATGGCATTTTCCAATGGGGAACTGAGGAGAATTTAAGGAAGGGACCATTTTCAGTGGTGTTTCAGGGTTTAAGGAAACTGGAATGGGACGGCGAAGCACTTTGGGGCTACAACAGAGAGAGCCTTTGCCACTTCTGGGCCCGAGGGTCAAGAGACAAGAGTTACTGGGCTCAGAGAGTGAGTCTGGCTGTACGACGGGCCCCCTGCAGGAGCTGTGGCTTCGCGGAGGGACCCACCGACCTTCAGCAGCCAGAGGAGGAGGAGCTGGGGGGAACATCTGACCTCACTCTTTATCCTGTAGTTTTGCTAAATCTGGCAACCCTAGGGGGGAAGAGTAGAGTCAGTGTGGAGGGGCAGATGGAGAAGCTTCCTCTTACCTGAAAGAGCAGTGTGTTACTGTGCTCATTAGTAGCCGTGTCTGTGGACCTTGGGCCAAAGCCAGACAGGTGCCAAGAACCACAGACAATGTATTTATCCAGTCATGATAATGACTTCATTAAGTCAGCTCTGAAAGTTGCCCACATCTTGGCTTATAATTCCAATTATATAGAAAAGAGACTATGTATAAAAGGAGTCAATAAAAACGAAAAAGCAAACTTTTCATTAAGAGTCAATAAAAATGAAAAAGTAAAAACATCCCCTTGTTGTCCCCTCTCATTAGTATTTGGTTTCTTTATTATTCCAGCCCATGGGTCTGCAAATAAGATATGGCATCAGTAGCTGAATGGAATGTCTCTGTCCAGGCGTTAGGAGAAAAATGCCATCATGAATAGAGGCTAAACAGACCAGAGGATGCAAGAGGGATAACTTGAGCAAAGTGTGGGAACCAACCTTACATTTGTAATAAACATCAATTCGTGACAGAAACAACAAAGAAGAATATGGATGGGGCCAATAAGAAGGCAGAGTCTCTCACAAATCAGTATGATTGAATAGTAGTCTGGTAATTCCTAAGCAGCAATCTTCTTTATGAATAAAATTGATTTTAATGGGGCACCTGGGTGGCTCAGTTGGTTAAGCAACTGCCTTTGGCTCAGGTCATGATCTCGGGGTCCTGGGATCAGGCCTGGCATGGGCTCCCTGCTCCGCGGGAAGCCTGCTTCTCCCTCTCCCACTCCCCCTGCCTGTGTTCCCTCTCTCGCTGTCTCTCTCTCTGTGTCAAATAAATAAACAAAATCTTTTAAAAAATTGATTTTAGGGCGCCTGGGTGGCTCAGTTGGTTAAGCGACTGCCTTCGGCTCAGGTCATGATCCTGGGGTCCCGGGATCGAGTCCCACATCAGGCTCCCTGCTCAGCAGGGAGTCTGCTTCTCCCTCTGACCTTCCTCCTTCTCATGCTCTCTCTCTACCATTCTCTCTCTCTCTCAATAAATAAATAAAAATCTTTAAAAAAAAGATGTTTAAAAAATTGATTTTAATTTATAAGCAAATAGAAAAAAAAATAGAGACGGAGTGTCTGTAGTCATTCTCACCTTAAAATAATAAATCTGAGGGGCACCTGGGTAGTGCAGTTAGTTGGGTGTCTGACTCTTGGTTTCAGCTTAGGTCCTGATGGCAAGGTCATGGATCGAGCCCCACTTTGGGCACCTTGCTCAGCGCAGAGTCTGGCTTAGGACTCTCTCCCTTTCCCTCTACCCCTCCCCATTGCATGCTCTCTCTCTCTCTTTCACTCTAAAAGTAAATATGTAAATCTTTAAATAATAATAATAATAATAGATCTGATTAGATGGGGGGAGAAAAAGCCCCAAGGAAGCACTAAAATTTTATAGGTTTGGAAACTATTTTTCCCCTTAAGTCTTTTTTAACTTAAGGACAGATTCTATTTATTCCATTTCCTAGTTCATCTATTTACTGCCAAAATATGACATTTTTATAGGTTTGACATGTTATACTTTTTATTATAAAATTTGTTTTTCAAAAAACTACTGAGGAAGAAAAACTATTTTAAGATTCTGCCATTTGGCTCAACAGCTGTAAAAGAGTTTGTACTCATTTTTAGTGATGAACTACTATATACCTTGAGGCCTAGGCAAGTCCAAGATTCTGGTTTCCAAATAATGACGCACATAGCATAGTGATCTACCTGGGACAGATCACTTTTTAACACACCCTCTCTATGTGACAAAAATAACTTTTAAAGGTTTTATTTATTTATTTGAGAGAGAGTGAGTAAGAGAGCATGAGCAGGGGAAACAGCAGGCTGAGGGAGAGGGAGAAGCAGGCTCCCTGCTCAGCGGGGAGCCTGACGTGGGGCTCGATCCCAGGACCCCAGGATTATGACCTGAACCGAAGGTAGACACTTAACCGACTGAGCCACCCAGGCACCCCTCATATTATTTATCTCTAAAAATAATCGTGTCATTAAAAAAACAAACATTATAGTAAAAAAAAAAGGATTGGATTAATTCTGTTTAATTACATTATAGTAGGTCTTTTTTAAAAGGAGCAGGAACATATAAAGAAAGGCTTCCAAAAATTGCGACTACAAGGGGGTAACACAAGAATCTTTGCAGTGATGGAACAATTCTCTGTCTCGATTGTGGTGGTGGTGACACAAACCCCCATGGGATAAAATTGTACAAGAACTGTATACGCACCCACAAATGAGTGCACGCAAAACTGATGAACATGGAATGAGGGCTATGGATTGCACCAAGGTCAATGTCCTGGCTTTGATACTGCACTACAGTCAGGTTAAGATTACAGCATTGGGGGCGCCTGGGTGAGTATCAGAGTATCAGGATCTCTGCGCACTATTTTTTACAACTTTCTGTGAATCTATAATTATTTCAAAACTTAAAAATTCTTTGAGAGGTTACATACTGTGTGATTCCATTTTTTTAATATTCTCAGAAAGACAAAAGTATGGCAACAAAGAGAGGGTGGTTGCCAGGGGTAGGAAAAGGGTAGGACTACAAAGGAGTAGCACTGAGAGATTTTGGGGGTGATGGAACAGTCCTGTATCATGATTGTGGTTGTGGTTACGTGAATCTGTACATGTGCTAAAATTCATAGAATTGTATACCAACAAAATGTCAATTTTACTGTATGTTAATTTTTAAAAATTTTGTCATCATCTTAAATATTTTTTGAAAACTGTTGAAAGCTTTGGAATCAGTCGCTTTCACTTCAATATTGGATACTGATCTCACTTATATGAGGAATCTAAAAAAAAAAACAGACTCATAGTAGATTCGGGAAACAATCTGTTGGTTACCGGAAGGGGGAGGGGTTGGAGGTGAAGGGAATTAAGAGGTACAAACTTCCAGTTATAAAATAAATAAGTCACCAGGATATAATGTACAATGTAGGGAATATAGTCAATAATATTGTAATAACTTTGTATGGTGACAGATGGTATCTTACCATGGGGATCATTTCATAATACATGAAAATATCAAATCACTATGATGTACACCTGAAACTAATGGATACTGTATGTCAATTATACTTCAATAAATAAATAAGTAAATATCGGGTTACTGGGCATGTTAGTCTCAGTTATCTTATCTGTCAAATGGTAATATTAATATCCATCTAATGATAACGTATGTAAAGGCCTTAGTATGTTACCTAGCTCTGGGAAAACACTGATTGAATAGCATTACTTATTTTTATTTACTTTTTATTTGGGGAATTCATTCTGTAAGGAAGTTTAGAATAAGCAGAGGAGATAACTGGATCTTTCTCATGAAAAATTGTATTTCTTAGAGCACACCCTTTGCTTTATCTGATTCAACCTTTTCACTGAGCTATTTTATAACTCAACTTGTAGATATGTGATAGCAATGCAAAGTAATTATCTGGTGTCATGCAAATAAATTCTGTGGTAGAATTGTGGTGTGGTGGTTTAAACTCACTTCCCACACACCCCTGAACCCCCACCTAAGTGAAAAATGCCAGTTTTGTGTCCCTATGTAAACTCATTTCAACATTTCTTTACTCCATATAAAATGGTGGTTCTTTTGATTTTTCCTTTGAACCAGTTACACTGTATTTCCAGTTTCTTCCCTGAATAATGAATTAAGTAAAATCTTTAACATGGGTTCATTTTATATCTGCTCGAGAGTCATGATTTTACCATTTTCAGAAATCTATCCTTTAACAATTTTATAGCTGGGGGCGCTTGGGTGGCTCAGTTGGTTAAGCGACTGCCTTCGGCTCAGGTCATGATCCTGGAGTCCCGGGATCGAGTCCCGCATCGGGCTCCCTGCTCAGCAGGGAGTCTGCTTCTCCCTCTGGCCCTCCCCCCTCTCATGTGCTCTCTCTCTCTCATTCTCACTCTCTCAAAATAAATAAATAAATCTTTAAAAAAAAACAATTTTATAGCTGGAAAATGCTGAAAGACAATGTAAAATTGTAATAAAATCACTCTGCACAGCATCTTACGTACTAAGTCCTTTTGGCTAGTCTTTTTTTTTTTTTAAAGATTTTATTTATTTATTTGAGAGAGAGAGAATGAGAGATAGAGAGCACGAGAGGGAAGAGGGTCAGAGGGAGAAGCAGACTCCCCGCTGAGCAGGGAGCCCGATGCGGGACTCGATCCCTGGACTCCAGGATCATGACCTGAGCCGAAGGCAGTCGCTTAACCAACTGAGCCACCCAGGGGCCCTGGCTAGTCTTAATTATCTGGAATTTTAGTGTCTTAGAAATAAATTGTCCTGATAACCAAATAAAGTTTTTTGTTACCCTTATTAGTATTTGAACAGAGGAGGTCCTTAATAAATATTTGCTAAGTGAATCAATAGAATTGGTATTTCATCTGAGATCCCTCAATCAGGTGGAAAGACAGCCCTTAACTTTTGTACTCGTGGGCTGAGGCCAAGATCCGCAATGCTCTTATTACTTATTTATGGTTGTTCTGAACTTTGTCTGAAATATTATGAATCTAAACTGTGGAGATATTAGAAATTTACTGTACACCTTTGCCCCTCACAAATCCTTTCCCCCACCACTATGCCACAAGAAATCATCCTTTGCATTGTTTTCTTTTTAATTAGAGTTCACAGAAAAAGAAGGAAAACTTTTATTTTTATGGTCACCATCAAAACCCTGGTAAAGGTGAGGAGAACCTATAGGCACTCACCAAAAAGTGGGAATAATCTGAATGTCTAAGGGGAAAGTGAACACTTAGAATCAAAATAAAATTTCAAGTGAGGGGGGAAAAAAGGAGGAATGAAAAAATAGTTCTAATTGGATAAAAGTAAGATTTTTCAGAAAGCAGTGGGGTGGGTGTAAGAAAGTATTTACCTGACAATCCACCACGGAAGCGGCTTCAGGGCCCTAGCTGATTTTTGTGTTCTCCTTGGTGAAGACAGAATGATTATGCCTTGGCACAATTTTAAAACAGGAAGAATGAAGGTTTTAAATCACTGTTTTATTGAAGGAAAAAACGGAGTCTGCACCAGAGGATTCAAAAAACCCAGGAAGTGAAGTGTAGCCAACTGCTGCCTGGGGGGATGGGGGGGCCAGGTCTGTACCTGGATCCAGACCAAGTCTGTTTCAAGTTTATTTGATTGAGAATTTCACTTTGAAAAGAGTACTTCACGGGACCTTTGGGAGCTGTCAAATGCTGCCCCCCCGGCAGAAGATTAACGGCTCTGTGGACCAGCAGGGAGAAGCCTACTAAATCAGAGGCCCCTTGTTCCTGGGTCTGTGGGCTTACAGGTGGCAATGTAACAGGCTGTGCCTCTCCTGCGGGACTTAAGAGTTTATGGGTCAGAACTAACCGTGTGGACGAAAAGGAGCATTTGAATCCATTTTCCAAACTGCAGATTGAAAAATGGGCCTGAATGAGCCTGCGAAAGAATTATCTGTCTTCTGGAAGGATCCCCAGGAAGCTGATAGCAGTAGTGGCTTCTGGGGAGGGGAACAGCCCTTTTGTGTCTTACTGAAGGGGGGTGGTCAAGTGTAGCAGTTAAGAGCATGACACTGGAAGCTGTGGTCTGTCTTTTCGTTGTGCGGGTTTTCAGCCTGCAGTGGTCTCAGCTGTGAAATGGGGATTATAGTGAGGATTAAACGAGTGAACTCTACGGAACGTGGAACAATGAACATAGTACTACATACAACTATTGGCTTTTATCATTACATGTATTTGCATATATTACTGAAAATAATGTTATGTTTTTATAGAGCATTAGAAATATTTCTATAAAGCAAATGATTGTCTTATAATCTCTCAGTTTTCTGGCATTTTTTTTAAAGATTTTATTTATTTATTTGACAGAGAGAGACACAGTGAGAGAGGGAACACAAGCAGGAGGAGTGGGAGAGGGAGAAGCAGGCTTCCCGCTGAGCAGGGAGCCCCATGCGGGGCTTGATCCCAGGACCCTGGGATCATGACCTGAGCCAAAGGCAGATGCTTAATGACTGAGCCACCCAGGCGCCCTGGCATTTTCTTTTTATAAATAACATTTTCTTACAGTTAGACACAACTCTAATGCTCCTTCCTTCCTCTGTCTCCCTTCTTTGCATTTCTCTTCCATGATGCTGCTCTGCTTTAGCTCTGGGGTGGCCGGGAAGTGTGAGGGGTCATTTCTATCAGTTAGCCCCTGGAGCCTGGTTCTCCAGATAGCACCTGACTGCTCCCCAGAGTTTATCAGTAGTAGAGAAAATGAAATAATATTTACTGTCCCTCAGGCAATCCTGCACTGCAGGCACCTGCAAAAGAGAGGAAGGTCCTGTCTTCCTCCATTTTATTGTGCAATTAGTAAAGGCAAGGGGATGCCTTCTCAAATGTATGCCCAAGGGCATGGATGTTAAATAGAACCACTACCCTCCTTCATTAAAAAAATTTTTCAAATATACAAAGAGTTAGAATAGCATAATGAGCCCCCATATATCCAACACCTAGATTTAACAATGTTAACTTTGCTATATTTGCTCCTTGTTTTATTTTTTTTAGTATCTTTTTAAAGATTTTATTTATTTATTTGAGAGAAAGAGCAAGCGGGGGGGGGGAAGTGGGGGAGGGACAGAGGGAGAGGGAGAAGCAGGCTTTCTACTGAGCAGAGAGCCCGACGTGGGGCTTGGTCCCAGGACCCCGGGATCATGACCCAAGCCCAAAGGCAGATGCTTAACCAACTGAGCCACCCAGGCACCCCTACTTCCTCCTTGTTTTAAACAAAATTACAGAGCATGATTCCCTTCTTTTCTTTTTTAAAAACAGCTTTATTGAGGTATACTTCATATAGCATACAATTCCCCCATTTAAAGAGCACAGTTTAATGTTCTTAGTGTATTTACAGATATGTCTAACCATTACCAATATCAATTTGAAAACACTGTCATCACCCCAAAAAGAAACTTTAAATCCTCTAGCTGTTAACCCCACTTCCCACCACTTCCCTAGTCCTAGTCAACTACTAATCTACTTTCTGCCTCTATTATACATTTTGCCTGCCCTAGACGTTTCGTATAAGTGAAATCATAACATATGGTCTTTTGTTACTGGCTACTTACTTTCATTTAACATAATATTCTCAAGCTTTACCCATGTTGTAGCATGAGTCAATACTTTATGGCTGAATAACAACCCATTGTTTAGATATACCCTATTTTATTTATTCATCAGTTGATGGATATTTGGATTTTTTTCTACTTTGGGACTACTATGAATAAGGCTGCTTTGAACAGTAGTCTACAAGCAACATGACATTTTACCCCTAATTTTTTTATATTCATCTCAAAGAGATAAGGACACTTCCCTACATAACGACAGAATAGCATCCAAATTAGCAATCATCTAATAACCCAATTAAAATACAAGTTTCTTCGATTTCCTCAAAATCTTTTAAGTTTACTTGTTCAAATCAGGATCCAGTCAATACAGCACTTCAATATATTAACATTTGGTTGTTATGTCTCTTGAGTATCTTTTAATAGAAGAGCGCCATCCCACCCGCCTTTTTTTCCTGACATTGGCTTGATGAATAGCCACAACCTCCTTTAAATCACCCTCTGGTTGGGGCACCTGGGTGGCTCAGGCAAGCATCTGACTCTTGATTTCAGCTCAGGTCATGATCTCAGCATCCTGGGATCCAGCCCATGGGATCAAGCCCAGAGTCAGGCTTGGTGCTCCCTGGGGAGTCAGCTTCAGGATTCTCCCTCTCCCTCTGCGCCTCCCCGCATGCTCTCTCTCAAATAAATAAATCAATCTTTAAGAAAAATAAATCACCTTCTGGCAGCCTATAAGAAAATAGCAGATAGGGCTTCCAATAGCCTCAATCCTAGTTATGTTCATTCATTTTTTTTTTGTAGTGAGTTTGAATTTCGTCCACAAAATAAGTGTACCTTTCCTTTTCTGTATAGAACTTCCTTTGAGCCCTGCCCTATTCTACTATATGGTGGATACTTAATCATGATTAGGATAGGCTTTTACCTTTCCCCAGGGTGGTGTCCAAGTTCCTGGGGGTTTATAGAATGTAAACATGTGTGGGAGGAGGGTCTTGGGTCCCTGGATTACCATGTCCATAGCATCCACTCAGACATCCAGATGGCCCTCTGTCCATTCAGTGCATGCCGATTGGTGCTAGATCAGGCTCCCCTCAGCCTGGAACATGATGACCTTAGGTCACCTGGTTCTTGGGGCCTTGTCAATGTATTCTTGAGCACATAATAAATATTCTATGGCTCCAATTTTCATCAGGGAGATTAGGCATTCCATGGGGCCATTTTAGGTCTGATTGTCCAGACTTGTGCTGTGTAATATGGCCTCCAGCTACAGGTGGCTGCCAAACACGAAACTGAAATATAGCTCCTCCAGATTGGGATGTGCTATGACTGTAAATATGTACTAGATTTCAAGGACTTCGTGCAAAGAATACAAAATAGCTCATTCACGATTTCTGTATCGATTACATGTGGAAATAGTATTTGAATATATTGGGTTAGATAAAATATTTTATTAAAACTCATTTCACCAGTTTCTTTTTACTTTCTTTAATGTGGCTACTTACGAGAACACTGAAAATTCCATATGTGGCTCAAATTATATTTCTTTTGGACACTGTGTTGGTCTAGACTCTCTACATGGCCATTCCTTCCCTATTCTTCTAACGCCACACCGAAGCAGGGAGAGTTTGGATGTTCTATTAACTGGGCAAGCTCTATTCTGGAATGGGATTCAGCAGGGTGGGATTCACCAGGGACTCCCCAGGCCTCTTTCCTGAGAGGGAACTGACACCAGTGTCTCACTTGTTTCCTTTTTTGTCAACTTTCCTTTCTCTTCTCAATTTGACCATATGTAGTCAAGGGTAATACAGTCCTTCAGCCACTCTTCTAAATGTGTTGTGTATACCCCACCTGAGCTTTTGAAGGTCAAAAGCCAATCATTTGACTCTGGTTCTACTGTGTTATTCTTACCCCCAGGCAGTCTGTGGGCAGAACACCCTAGCTGCTGCCGGAATGGGGAGCTTTTAAAAAGACACAGGAAATACTGAGAATGAAAACTGCATCATGACTGTACCACACATCGCCCATTACCTGTCATTCCAGAAACGTATTGTGCAATGATTCTGTGTTAAATGCTATGCGAGGATCTGGGAATACCAAGATGAATGAGACCTAGGTCCTACTCTCAGAAAGAACAGGCCTCGTGGGTGATTCAAGAATGTAAATCCAGGCGCCTGGGTGGCTCAGTTGGTTAAGCGACTGCCTTCGGCTCAGGTCATGATCCTGGAGTCCAGGGATCGAGTCCCTCATCGGGCTCCCCGCTCGGCAGGGAGTCTGCTTCTCCCTCTGACCCTCTTCCCTCTCGTGCTCTCTATCTCTCATTCTCTCTCTCTCAGATAAATAAATAAAATCTTTAAAAAAAAAAAAAGAATGTAAATCCATAGGTGCCGTGGAATGTTAGAGGCACTGTGGCTGAAACATCTGTTCAGGACACTGGAGGGCACAAGGAAAGGGCTAGACTGGCCAATTCTGCTGTGGGGTGGGGGCAGAGCAACCAGGAAATGCAAGTGAAAGCACTATGGAAACGAAACACTTTTTATTATGGACTGTTCTAGTGCTTCAGGAAAAAAAATCTCTTTGTGAGCCTTGGTTTCCTCAACTGAAAATAATGGGGATGATTTTGAGCCATTCTCTACCTCAGAGCACTGTTGTGAAGGGGAAACGTTCAACAAATATACCAAACTGTTAACATGGTTTAGCATTGGTGGTGGAATTATGGGTGATTATTATTTTGTTCTTAATATTCTGAATTACCCAATTTTATATAATGAACAGTATTACTTTTATAGTCCGTAAAAAAAGAACAATTTTATTTTAAATTTTGCCTTTGCTGCCAAACTTCTTGAACTAGTGGTCTAAACTGGCTCCCTCTACTTCCTCCCCATCCACTGAATCCAACCATTGTAATCTGGCTTCCACCCCTCATCCAAAGGTCTCCAATGGCCTCCCACTTGCCAAGGCCGATGACCTCTTTTCAACCCTTGTCCAACTTGACTTCTCCACATCATTAACACAGCTCCTTAAACTTTCTGAAAAATCATTAAGTTATAGTGGTAATGTACCTATAGTACAGAAAATAAAAACAAAAACCAAAACCCGGTATCTACAATTGCCACCACCATAATACAACCATGGCCATTTTGGTGTATTTCCTGCTAGTCTTTTTACTTAAGCATATTTTTACATCATTATGGCATAAATGTATATCCAATTTTGAATTTACCACCTCCTTGAAACTGTCCTTATTTCCACAAAACAATTCTTTCCTGGGTTTTCCACAAGTCACCCATCTCTCAAGCTTATACACTAATGCACTAGTATGCATAAAATTTTCCCAAAGTGTTTGTTAAAATGCAGATCCCTGGACTTCACTCTACCTGCTCATTCATATCCTATTTTATTAGGATTGATTTGGCTCCAAGAGCCTATGTTTTCCACTTTCTGTAGCATGTGGTCCAAAGACTGTACCAGACTCACATCTTCACAGCGAACAGCTAACCAAGCAACCCCAAACCCAAAAACAGCCTTGCAAACCCAAACCACTGTTTCCTAATCATCAGATTCTCTAGGGCTAGGATTTGACTATCTGTATATTTTTTACATCCTCCTTGTGATTCTGATGAACCACTGCCTTAACTACAGCTGCACTATTCTATTTGCATTTCCCTGAACACATAGCTCACTTTCAAGTCTCAGAGCCTTTGGCTCTTCACTTGGCCTGGATTCAATTCTTCGTCACATTCTTCCTTGAGCCTAACTCAAAGATGGTCTCTCCTATAAAAATGCACAGAGGCTTCTCTTCCATCTCCATTCACCTTCCTTTCCCACTCGCAAATTAAAGTTAGTCATTTAATGTCTACATCTTTAGGCTGGGCAACGAGCTGCCTGGATGTATGAGTTCCCATTTCTGAGGAACAAATTACTCCAAGACTTAATGGCTTAGAGGATAATAAGCATTTATGATCTCACAGATCTCACAGAATCTGCAGTTCAAGAATTCAGAAGCAGCTTAGCTGGGTAGTCTCTCCCGAAGTTGCGGTCAAGGTGTAGGCCACAGCTGCAGACATCTGAAGGCTTAACTGGGGCTGGAAAAACTACTTTCCAGATGGCACACTCAAGTGGCTACCAAGTTGGAACTAGCTGTTGGCAGAAGGCCTCAGTTCCCCTCCCCAGGGATCTCCTCAGGGGCGGCATGTGCATCCTCACAACATGATGGGTGGCTTCCTTCAGAGCCCGTAATCCAAGAGAGAGCAAGGTGAAGCCTGTGGTATCTTTTATGACTTAGCCTTGAAGGTTACACACCATCGCGTCTGCAGGATTCTATTAGTCACACAGGCTAGCCATAATACAGTATGGAAGATTATGCAAGGATATAAACACCAGGAGGTGAAAATCGTTTGGGGTCTTCTTTGAGGCTGACTACCACAGTGAACATCTATTCTTTTTCTCTATCCATCACCCCTTTCTCTGTGTGGGAAATGCATTTCATGTGGTACAACTGGAGTTGAACCTTCCTCATCTGAGGGGGAAGCAGGTAACCTAAGTATGGCCGATTTGAATATTCTATTCTCCTGGTCAGAGTGGTCAATCAAATGGGCATGCCATCAACTGCAGCCAATCAGAATCTTCCTTGATTTTTGCTAGATGGATTCTGAGGGAGAGGGGGTTTCTATTCCTCTGCTATTTTGATCCCTAAGAATGACTTAAGCTGAAGCTTCTTATAGCCATTGGCTCAGGTTATATCGGAGAAGGCTATCTTTAGTAAGGGGAAATGAGGCCAGCACACACAGAGAGACAAAGACGAGCAGAGATGAAAAGAGAAAAGGGAGTCCTGATGAAATAATTTGAGCTCCCTTGATCCATCCATGCCTGAAATTTATTTTTTTAATTTTTATTTTTTCTTAAAGATTTTATTTATTTATTTGAGAGAGAGAGAATGAGAGAGAGAGAGCACATGAGAGGGGGGAGGGTCAGAGGGAGAAGCAGACTCCCCGCCGAAGCCGGGAGCCCGACGCGGGACTCGATCCCGGGACTCCAGGATCATGACCTGAGCCGGAGGCAGTCGCTTAACCAACTGAGCCGCCCAGGCGCCCCATGCCTGAAATTTATGCTCAGACTTTTGAGTTATATAAATCAATACATTTCATTTTTTGGTTAAGCCACTTTAAGCTGGATTCCTATTCCCTACAAGCAAAACGATTCCCAACAAACCAGCAGGATCCAGATCCTATTTCTCTTGTGTTTCCAGCGCTGGGTTCAATTCCTGGTCTCAATTCAAATTTGATGAATAAATAAATTATTATATTTTTATATAAAATCAAACTGACATATGCAAATATTGGGGATTTTTTACAAAGAATTCGCAACTTACCAAGTAACAGTTATAAGAACCCTAAAAGTCCTAGAACCTTGAAATGCTTGCGGATCTGGCCACCCCCAGAGCCATGATGTTAGTCGGTTGAGCTCACGGTTAGTTTCCTGCAGTTCTGTGATGTGGCTGAGTGAGCAGTTTGCCAGGATCCTGAGTGTACGCAGAACTAAGCTGAAATGGGGAATCAGAGGAGATGCACACCATATTCCCTCCATGACAGGGAAATGGAAAAAGGTCCCGAGTGGACCTCCAAACACTCGCTTCTGTGAGATGTGGGTAAAATTATGTTGCAGGAATTAAAGCAAGTAAATGGTAAAGGACATCCATAAAATGCCGGCTGTGGGCCGGTGGTTTCCGTCTCCTTGAAGAACTATGCCCAGGGAGGAACTTGCAAAAGCAAGGCACAAGATCAGATTAATAGCTGCAGGTAAAGAGTTCGCCGAATAACTGTGCCCGTGATAAGATTATCCAACTCTGGGGCGCCTGCGTGGCTCAGTCGGTTACGCGTCTGCCTTCTCAGGTCATGAAACCAGGGTCCTGGGATCGAGCCCCGCGTCGGGCTCCCTGCTCCGCGGGGAGTCTGCTTCCACTCTACCCTTCCCCCTGCTTGTGATCTCTCTCTCTCACTCTCTCTCTCTTTCTCGTAAATAAATAAAATCTTAAAAAAAAAAAAAGATTATCCAACTCTTGCCCTGGCTGAGGGATTGAAAAGATCAAAAAGAACAGAGAAAAATATGGCTTTATCCAGGGATATTTTGCAGCGACTTACCTTAGTAACCTCACGTGTGTGAACGGTTGATCTAGCATGGAATGATACAGGGAGATAGAAAAGGAAGGAAGCAAAATGTGGAAGAGAGAAAAACAGCTTGTCTGCTGCCTGCCTTTTTCAAAGTCTTACAACACTCGGCAGCTTCGTTGCGTCTAGGAGAACTGTTATACACATCATCGACCAAGTGACAGGTCTTTATTTTTAATTCATTGCAGAAGCCCTGCTGCCCAAATGATGCCTGACAGAAAGACCCCTTGTTGGCAAGGGCCTTTTCTCTAGCCAAGGAAAACCACAGAATTCCTTAGTTTTCCCCTTGGGCTCTTATAGCAAGTCCAGTTTTCTTTAACTCTATAAACTCCTGTGGCTCCTGGTCACATAGCGATGGCTATGTTTCAGAAAGGAGACTCTGATTTCTAAAACAAAGAGTCTGGATGAGACTGGAGAGCCTGGATTCTAGAGTCAGACTGCCTGGGTTCAAATCACTGCTTGTCCACTTACTCACTCTGTAAGATCTAGGGCAAGGCATACTTTGTGCCCGTTTGCTGGAGAGTAAAACGCAGTTCAGCATATGATAATAGAGGGCACCTGGGTGGCGCAGTCGGTTGAGCCACCAACTCTTAGTTTTGGCTCAGGTCATGATCCAGGGTCTTCGGATAGAGACCGCCATCAGGCTCCGCACTTAGCAGGGAGTCTGCTTCAGGATTCTCCCTCTCCCTCTGCTCCTCCCCCGCTTACTCTCTCTCTCTAAAATAAATAAACAACTTAAAAAAAAAAAGAATATGATAGTATTTCTTCAAAGAGCTGGGGAAAGTATTAAATGAATACATGTATATGTTTATGTTTAGAGAGAGTTTAGGACATGTAGTAAGCCTTATATAATTCATTTACATTATTATTGTTATGCAGACAAAACTCCCATTTTTCTCTATGAATCTTCCTGAATCTTTGTCATTGTAAGTACATTTTCTTTTGGTCCTCTTTTTTTTTTTTTCTTTTTCATTAAGTACATCTCATGGTAATTATTTGTGGACCAAATGTTGGTTCACTGGCTTAAGCCAGTTTGGTGGCATTCCATTGTCAGTATCTTGGTGGGGTCTCTACCAATGTGCATCCATAGAGCTAGGGGCTTCTTGCCCTCCATAGGACTACTGGGTGGTGAGGTCCATGAAAGTCAGTGTCTGACCAAATTCCATGTGCAAATACTGATTAGCAATCAAGCATAAGAGTCCTTGTATGCGGGGCGCCTGGGTGGCTCAGTTGGTTAAGCAACTGCCTTCGGCTCAGGTCATGATCCCAGGGTCCTCGGATCGAGCCCCGCATCACGCTCCCTGCTCAGCCAGAAGCCTGCTTCTCCCTCTCCCACTCCCACTGCTTGTGTTCCCTCTCACGCTATCTCTCTCTCTCTCTCTGTCAATTAAATAAATAAATAAAAATCTTTTAAAAAAAAAAAAAGAGTCCTTGTATGCTCCCTGAGCTCAAGGCTCCCGACCAGAACCTTGCAAGAAATGTTTGCTTGAACCAGATACCATGTTGTCCTAACGCAGGATCCAGCCACACTTCTCATTGACTCAGGTGACAGAATTCTGCATTAAGTGGCAAGCATAGAACTAAACGAGCACCCAAGCTGAGAGCCCTGTTCTGGACTCATCCAAAACTTATGCCCCATTCCTTTAAAGGTGAGATTCCTGTTTAGTACACGTACCTCAAATATCACGCATTTCACTAATAGGAAGTTCTTTCTAGCATCTCTTACACTAAAGAATAAATCCTCTAGTGTTGATTCAGAAATGAAACGTTCAAGGAGCTATAGTAGCCACAGATCCCAAGATTTTATTTATTTGACAGAGAGAGACACAGCAAGAGAGGGAACACAAGCAGGGGGAGTGGGAGAGGGAAGCCTGCTTTTCCCGCAGAGCGGGGAGCCCAATGTAGGGCTCGATCCCACAACTCTGGGATCATGACCTGAGCTGAAGGCAGATGCTTAACGACTGAGCCACCCAGGCACCCCTCTGAAGGCCAAGTTCTAATGAGAGCCCTTCAGTGCTCACAAACCACCCCCTGGAGTTTGTATTCCCCATGAGAGCTTTAAAGTATTCATTAACAACTCTTAGGGTGAATATTAAAACTAATTTTTAAAGCACTCACACATATCTTGCTGTCTATACTGAAGTATTTAAATTATAACAATAATCACCCAATGCCTATGAAACCCTCAGACCGTAACTTGATTTTTTTTTTTAGGTGACAGTCTACCTATTAAGTCTGATTTTTTGAAGACATTCATAGACTCCTCATTAAAGATGAATAATTAAAATAACATCAGCTGATGAAATACTCTCTTTGCAAGAAATCTTCACAGCTCTTGATTTTATAATTGCTGAAAAATGTGTTTTCAGACACGTGGTGGGTTGTGATTCTACATGTGACTCAGGCACTTTAGAGGTGACACTAGAGCTCTTTAATACCAGGATTATCAGTGGGAAATGGTCCCCAAAGAAATAGATTCCTGATGAAGCTTAAATATCAATATATTGATACAGAAGATCTTTTAAATTCTTACTGTCTATAGAAAACAACTTTGGTTTATGCTAAAAAGCCATGCAGCCAAAACAGTAGAACAGAATTCAATGCCATGTTTATTTAGGACACACCTCATCCCCTTGCTTATGAAACTGAGCTAAAAGTAGGTCACAGTAGGCAAAATATTAAAAGAAAATATAGATATTTATTTTTAGTGTCCTGGATGGTACATAAGTTTGGCTCTAGTTAATTGCACAGAGGGCAGCAGGGGGCATAGCTTTTCTGCGGGATAAGAGAGAGAAGGCAGAAGGCAGGAAAGATTTAAGAAGGGCATTTGCCAAGACAGAGTTTGTCTAGTGTGAAGTGGGTGGTATAGGGGCTCCTGGCTGGCTCAGTCCCTAGAGCATACAGCCCTTGATCTTGGGGTTGTGAGTTCAAGCCCCATGTTGGGTGTAGAGATTACTTAATAAATAAATAAATAAAATCTGAAGTGGATGGTGTATCACTAAACACCCAAACCAAAGTTTTTGTTTTTGTTTCTCGTTATTGTGTTGTTAGGGGAAATGAAGGAACCCCACAATTTTGGAGGCATAGCAATTCACTGGGGTGTAAGCATGAAGCTGTTTAACCGCTACCAGCGCCCTCCGGTGGAATCCCTGGGCAGTGGGCTCCCTTCCCAGTCCTATTTCTAACGCTCAGTCCTCCTCATCATCTCTCAACTTCAATCTCAAGAACAAAACAACACAAAACTTCAGTGTCAATCTAGCGGGAGTGGGGGTGGGAGATGTGTCTGCCCTCACACACCCATCTTCTTCTTTCCTAGAGAGGACCACCTGAGGTTTGGGGGAAGGAATGAGAGGTGGGATGTCCTCACTTGACTCCTTTGGGCAGGAGGGCAGGAGGTGCCACGACCAAGGTTGCTGTTGCCTCTCTCACCCTTGTTAAAAAATCTGTTGATTTTATTCCCCACTCTAGCTGCCCATCTTCACCCTCCGTGGGGGCACATATCCTGCCACATAGTCTCTTGACTTGGGGTCTGGCTCAACTCAGCCTCTTTTTCTTTCTCTCAGCTCAGGTCTCCCCCTACCCAAGCGGCCCTCTTATACAACATTCTCTTGGAGGTGGTACTGGCCAGGTGGCTCAGGCTCTGTTACTTGTCTACTCCGCTTAGAGGAAATTCTATCCTTGCAGTGCAAAGGGTGGAAATGCAGTCTGGAGCCTCAGGAAGAGGGAATTAGAGCACTTTGTAGGAGACAAGGAGAACAATAGAAAACCATCTTTCATTAACTCAAAGGAATGCATCATTCCTAGAAGGAATGCAATTCCAGGCTGGCGCGGGGAGTGGATAGAGCAAACTCTCAACCCATCTCCTAATTCCAAGCAGTAACTTAATGCCCAGCACATGGACAGAGAACACATCAGATGCTTTAATTGGTGAAAGCAGATACTGCATTTGATTTTAGCTAAAAGGCAGAGAAGAGAAATGATTCTACTTAAGCCACACCCTTCCCTTTCACACTTGAGGTGGAAGCTACAGCCTCCAGAGCTCCCCACACCTCTTCAGTGCTCTGAATCTTGCCCTGATATTGCTCTGAACTGTTAAAATGCTCCTGAAGAAAAATCTTTCTTACTGGAAATGATTAGGTTTTCTTCAAGATTTTATTTATTTGAGAGAGAGAGCGCGCGCGAGAGAGCGAGAGCGCGAGCACGAGGGGTGGCGGGTGGGGGGAGGGGCAGAGGGAGAAGCAGATTCCCCGCTGAGCAGGGAGCTCAACCCAGGGATCCCAGGACCCCAGGGTCATGACCTGAGCCAAAGGCAGACGCTTAACCAACTGAGCCACTCAGGTGCCCTGGAAATGATTAGGTTTTGATGTCTTCTTCCTGAGGCCTGATTCAAACCCCTCCTTTATGTACCAACTCCCTAAACTTAATCATTCCGCTCCATCCCCCCAGCTCGCATATTTTCTGTACCTCTTTGGGAGTCCAGGACAACTCTGGGGCTCAAGTGAATAGATTTTTTTTTTAAGATTTTATTTATTTATTTGAGAGAGAGAGGGAGAGAGAAAGCACGTGTATATACAAGCAGGGGGAACAGCAAAGGGAGAGGGAGAAGCAGATTCCGGCTGAGCAGGGATACTGACCCAGGACCCTGACCCAGGACCCTGGGATCATGACCTGAGCCGAAAGCAGATGCTTAACCAACTGAGCCACCCAGGTGCCCCTAGACTTTTTTTTTTTTTTTTTTTTTTTTGACAGAGAGAGAGCACAAGCAGGGGAAGTGGCATCAGAGACAAAGGGAGAGAGAGAAGCAGGCTCCCTGCTTAGTGCAGGGAGCCCGATGTGGGTCTTGATCCCAGGACCCTGGGATCGCTACCTGAGCCAAAGGCAGACGCTCAACCGTCTGAGCCACCCAGGCGCCCTCTAGACTATTTTTTTTTTTGACTTTTTATCATGGGAAATTTCCAAATCGTAGTAATCAAATTTCTACAATGGTTTCATAAAATGAGATCCTAATAAGGTTTATCTGTTTTATTTGATTGAAACATTTCTTACAAGAGGCAGATTACATGAGGTTATGCTGTGGTAGCAGACAGCCCCCAAATCATAGCAGTTTATAACAACTCAGGTTTATTTCCTGCTCACATGAATTACCATTGTGAATCAGCTTCACAGACTCTTCACTCCTGGCCATGGTCTGAAGAATGAGTCCCCGTTCAGGATACACCCACTTCCTGGCAGATGGAATGAGAAATGGTTAAAATACAATGACTTTTAAAATTTCTGCTCTGAAGTAGCAAATAACACATCTGCTCACATTTCATTGATCAAAGAAAATCACATGGCCAAAGCTGATGTCAGTGTGGAAAAGGGAAGCATAATTCTCTCAAAAAGGAGGGCCACAAAATTGGGAATAATGCAATCTGTCATACCTTCTAAGTCTCTTTTAATGTTAGATTTCTCTCCTCATCCTCCCCCCCCAACTTACTAGTTGAAGAAATTCGGTAATTTGTGCTGTAGAATTTCCTATATTCTGGATTTTGCTAATTGCATCCCTGTGGTGTACTTGTTTAACACATTCCTTTGTTCTTCTATTTCTTCTAAATCTGTCATTAAACATACATGCATATTCAGACTCAGGTTCAAATTTTTGGCAAGGATACTTCTAGGTGGTCAGGTGTGTCATTAGTTATCTCTTGCTGTGTAACAAATCGTCCCCCAACTTGGTGGCTTAAAACAACAGTCATCATGTATTATCTCATGGCTTCTGTGCATCAGGGATTCAGACAGGGCACAGGGGGATGACTTGTCTACCTTATAATTTCTGGGGCCAAGCTGAAAAACTCAGAGGCTGGACTGAAATCACCAAAGGCTTGACTGAGGCTGAAGATGCCTTGTTCAAGCTGGTTCACTCACTTGGTTAGCAAGTTGGGTTAGTAAATGGGTTCTTTTTCTTTGTGGGCCTGTCCATAGGGTGGCTTGAGCATCCTCATAACATGGTAGTGGACTTCCCCCACTGTGACTGATCCAAAAGACCAGTGTCGAAACACCAATGTCTTTTATTACCTAGCTTTTGAATTCACATGCTGACACTTCAACTGGTGACAAAATCAGTCCTCATTCCGGGTGGGAAGTCTACACAAAGGCATAAATGCCAAGAGTGGAGGTTCACTGGAGGTTGGTCACCTTGGAGGTTGGAGGTTACACGTATCAAGGGGTTTTTGATGTTAAAAAAGATAAGTAGGAATAATCTATAGCATGCTGTGTGGGACAATGGTTTCCAGCATTTGAGATGGCATGGTTCAGGAGAATTTCAGGGGGGAAAGTAGGCCTAAGTAGAACTACTAGATCTTTATTTTACCATATAAAGTCACTCAAAAAGAGTAACCTGCTAATTCTACCATCATTATTTTTTCATTTTTTTAAAAGGCCTTTTTTTTTTTAATAGAAGTACTTTATCTCAGAGTGAAGAACTATCAGTTTTGATGTGGAGCAAGGAGAACTGCTCCACAAATGTACAGTGAGAATCCACTTCGAAAACATTCTGTGGTCAAGTGGAGGTTTCACATGCTCTATCATCCCACAGTTCCACTCCCAGCTGTACACCCCGATGAAATGTATACATGCACACACCAGGAACCACGCATAAGAGTGTTCGTGCTGGTATGTTAACAATAGCCCCACACTGGAAACAAACCAAATGCCATCAACAGTGGCTAGATAGACAAACTGATGTATATTCGTACTGTATGCTTCCACTTACATTAAGTTCCCCAACAAGCAATACTAAAGTACAGTGCTTTAGGGTACATACTTATATGAAAAAAAGTGAAAGAAAAAAAAGAATTAAAGTGTGATTGTGCTAAAGATCAAGGGGCACCTGGGTGGCTCAGTTGGTTAAGCATCTGCTTTCGGCTCAGGTCATGCTCCCAGGGTCCTGGGATCGAGTCCTGCATGGGGCTCCTTGCTCAGAGGGGAGTCTGCTTTTCCCTCTCCCTCTGCCTCTCCCTCTGCTTGTGCTCTCTCTCTCTCTGTCAAATAAATAAATAAAATCTTTAAAAAAAAAGGATAAAGTTATGGTTACATTTGTGGGGAAGGAGGGTTTTCTGATTTTGGAGAGACACAGGTAGACTGTTGAGGTGCTGGCAATGTTTAATTTATTGACCTCAGTGATGGTTACACAGATATTGCCTTGATAACTCATTAAGTGGCACATTTTATGTTTTTTTCTGTCTGTATGCTATATTTTACCATAAAAAGGCGGTTTTAAAAAGGGAAAAAATTAGTCTTTTTAATTAAAAATTTTAGCTTTAGGGGAAACTTTTTTTTAAAAAGACCATCTGTTCTTTCTCGGTTCCGTTACCCCTCTCCCACCCCTTTCTCTGCACGGGGTGTCCCAGGATCTCTGTTAGTCCCGTCGTCGGCAGCTTCACACTAGAGACTCTCACACACCCCTGATTCAGTGGGGCAGAAGTGGATGTATGGTTGCGCGCGCACACACACACACACAAACACTCACGAGGCTTCCCTTCCTGTGCTTCAAGAGGGCACCTTTGCTCCTCTTCCCAGGTTGGCAAGAAGAGGGAATAGCCTCTCCTCACGAACTCTGCAGTTTCCCAAAGACTGCCCCCCGCAAATCTCCCCACTTCCCCCTCCCAGGCCTTCTGGGCAGGAACGAGGCAGACCTGCTGACAGGCATTGTCAGCAGGCCCCGCAGGCAGCCCCAGGGCCTGGGAGTGCCCTGGACTAAGAGCCGTGTGGCACTTAGCTTGTAGTTCTCAGCAGTGGGCCCGAAGAGCCCATTTTGGGACCAGGCACTTTATGGCATCCTGTTATGATGTTGATGGAACATCTATTATATGCCAGGCATTTCGCTAGCTGTTTACATGGGGCAATGCTTTATAATTTACAACAGTTTATTTCATCTTCATAACAATTCTATGAAGTAGATGGGTGATATCTAATTATTTCCCCTTTCCAAGAGGCCATCGAGGCTCCTAAGGTTTGAGTATCTTACCTAAAGTCACTGTAAAGGGCTAGCCCTACCTCTGAATACCTACCATACCCAAAACCTCTTGGCAGAAAAGTAACCCTGCCTAACTTCTCAGGCAGGGTTTGTTTGATGCTATCTCCCGACCCACCCCCACTCCCGGTCCACAGTTGATTTGGCCAGAAGAGGTGACCTGACTCAAGGGCAGCCAAGCTATAGGGCAGAGATCAATGGAGGGGCCGCAGGAAAGATCTGCCCACACAGGAATGATGGTGATTGGGGAGAGAATTCGATTATCTTGGAAACGTTTTGTGCAAAATACAAGGAAGGTGTTGTTATAATAGGAAAAGCTTTATAAAAGACCCCAGAGATGAGGAATTTGTGCACAGGTACCACAAGGAGGTAGAAATCATCAATAACCGGGGAGTACCAGTAAGAGTAAGGTTGACTGTGAACAGAGAACATGTATCTACTGATACCAACAGGAGGTGAGTTATTTAAATGACACTGGCGGGAGCCCTAGAAGCAAAGATTTCAGGGGACCAAGTTCCCATAATGATGGGGGAGCAGCACCCCTATTGCTGAGTGGGTTCAGTCCCATCTCTGTTGGCTTCTGTTGTTCAGTTCCCTCTCGACTGTTTTTTTGTTTTTCTTATAAAGATTTTTATTTATTTATTGAGAGCGAGAATGGGAGAGAGAGAGCATGAGAGGGAAGAAGGTCAGAGGGAGAAGCAGACTCCCTGCTGAGCAGGGAGCCCGACGCGGGACTCGATCCCGGGACTCCAGGATCATGACCTGAGCAGAAGGCAGTCGCTTAACCAACTGAGCCACCCAGACACCCTCGACTGTTTTTTTGGAAAAGTGTCAGCAGGGGCGCGGGAGGCCGTGGTCCCTGCAGGACGGGCGGCCCACCAGCGCTGTGTGGTGGTGGCGGGGAAGCCACGGCCGCTAGGCTCGGCTCCTGGGGGCTCTGACCCGGGCAGGCGGTGGAGGGCCGGGGGCTCTGACCCGGGCAGGCCGTGGAGGGCCCGGCGCAGCCCCTGCTCTCCCCTGCTCTGCTGCCCCGGGCCGCGGGAGGCCGCTTACCGTGCGCGGCAAGCGCTGGCCAACCCAGCAACCCAAGGTTCCCGTTTGGCTGCAACATTGTCTTCTGGGTGCTGGGAGCCCTGTTTCAGGCCATCGGCTTCTGGGCCTGAGGTGAGAAGGGCCTTCTCTGCGGCAGCTCCGGGCTGACAGATCCAGGAGGCCTCCACCCCGCCTGGCAGTTCGTAGTGATCAGAGGCATCATGTTGGTGCTGGGCTTTGCCGGCTGCATCCGGCCCTCCAGGAGATACCTTCCACTCAGGTTTTTCTCAGGCTTCTTCGGTCTCGTCGCCTTCCTGGAGCTGGCAACAGGGATCTCGGCCTTCGTATTCATGGACTGGATTTGAGACCGGCTCAATTTCTTCCTCAACGACAACATCAAGGCCTTTCGGGACAACATTGACCTCCAGAAGCTCATTGACTTTGCTCAGGAATATCGGTCTTGCTGCGGAGCCCGGGGGCCTAAAGACTGGAACCTCAGTATTTATTTCAACTACACTGCCTTGAACCCCAGCCGGGAGCGCTGCAGGGTGCCCTTCTCCAGCTGCCTCAGGGACCCTGCGGAAGGTGTCCTCAACAGCCTGTGTGGCTAGGTCCTCCGGCTCAAACTGGAGCTGCAGCAGCAGGGCTCTCTCTGCACTGAAGGCTGCTGCGTGGGCCAATTCGACAAGTGGCTGCAGGACAACCTGATTCCTGTGGCTGGGGTCTTTGTGGCCATCGCCCTCCTCCAGATCGTTGGTATCTCTCTGGCCCAGAGCCTTGTGAGTGACATCAAGGCAGTGGAGACCAACTGGTGAGGCTGCCACAGTGGCCATGGCCACCTGCCTGTTCTACCCAGGCACCACCCCCTTCCACTTCCCCTGCCACACCACTGTGCCCATGATGGGCAAGGACACAGGTGTTTCTGCTTGGACCTGAGCTCTGCATGGGGCTTGAGTGTGGGTGTGCTGTGCGCCCCAGCCTGGACTGCCTGTCCTGGAGCTGTGTGCATGGAGGGCGGGTGTGTCTCTGTGAGTGTGCACAGGCGGCCACCATCTTGGCTGTTGGCGGGTGGCCTAGGAATGGCAACAGCTAAGAGGGTGCGGGCCAGGTTGGGTGGGAGGGGTCTATGTTGTCCCTGCCCGAGCTAGGACACACTTCTCTGTGCATGGCTATTAGGGCAGGTTTGGGGCCTGCTGTTGCCTGGGACACAGCCTCGGGCAGCTCCAGAACTGTCTTCTCTACTAGCTGGGGTTTGACCCTGCCACGAGCCCACTTTGGCCTCAATGTCTCAGACTCTAAAATGGATCCAAGAATTTTCTCTCCCTCACTTGCCTCTCAGTGACGGCTACAAACTACCCAAATAAACAAAACCCTGGGAAAAAAAAGTTTGAGGCAGATAACCAAGCTATGAGAACAATGATCAAGGAAGCCTGAGCCTAGAGGCAATTAATATTATATCTTTTTTTTAAAGATTTTTATTTATTTATTTGTCAGAGAGAGAGAGAGCACAAGCAGGGGGAGCAGTAGAGGGAGAGGGAGAAGCAGGCTGAGCAAGGAGCCCGGTGTGGGACTCGATCCCAGGACCCTGGGATCATGACCTGAGCCGAAGGCAGATGCTTAACAACTGAGCCACCCAGGTGTCCCTAATATTATATCTTATTGGATGACAAGAGCAAAGCCTTTTTTCCAAGTACCAATGGAAAAGTAACAGAGAGAAAATAAGAAAGTTAGAGAATCAATCTAGGAATCTATCATCTGATTAACAGGAAAGAGGGATTTTTTTAAAAAGTGAACAGAAAAAAGTAGAGTGGAGGAAATTATCAAAGAAATAATGGAAGAAACATCCCCCCAACTAGATGATGTGAATCTTCAGAGGCTAAGGTCCCATTGAGTGCTCAATGAAACAAATGAGACAAATAAGCAAACAAAAAGCCAGGGCATATCTACACATAGGCCAAGAACACCAAGGAAAAAGAGAAAAGTCTAAAAGCTTTAAGAAAGAAAAAAAGCAGATGACACTAGACATCTTAATAGCAACATTGAATGCCAGAAGAGAATTCTGGGTGGGGGGGAAATACTTATCAATTAATACCCAGCTAAACTGTCAGTCAAGTTTGAAGGAAGAATAAAAGTATATTTAGTCATTCAAGGCCTTGGAAGATTCACCTTCCAGGTTCCCTGTCTCAGGAAGCCATTAATGGTTGGGCTCCAGCAAAATGAGTGTGTAAACCAAGAAAAAAGCATGGAACAAAGGAAACAAAAGCCACAGGGGCACCTGGGTGGCTCAGTCAGTTGAGCCTCTGACTTGGGCTCAGGTCATGATCCAAGGGTGCTGGGGATGGAGCCCTGCATTGTTGGGCTCTCTGCTAAGCAGGGAGTCTGCTTCTCCCTCACCACCCCCCTCCCATTGGTGCGCTCTCTCTCTCTCCCCCAAATAAATAAATAAATTCTTAAAAAAAAAAAGCCACAAAGGGAAGCCACAAGCATGCAGGACACCTAGAGAGCAATCACTTCACAGTGAAGCAGGATGATGGCAGATTTGGAGAGGGTGGTGTCCAGGAAAATAATTATTAATACACTTGAGAGTTTGACAGAATTTATAGCTTTATAAATTCTCATTGATCTAGTCCTATGTACTTCATTATTTTAATTACTATATTCATATTATACTTTGATATCTAGTAACACAAGAACATCCTCATTTTTCCTTTTCAAAAGTTGCTCTTTTGGATAAGCTAAACATTTAAATTGCAAAACAAAATACACTTTTGAGTCCATGAAAAATATTATTGGGATTTTTATTCTAAATTATAAAGTATAGTAGGGTTAATATTTAGCTGGTATATACTGCTTGGTTCTTCTAGTTGTTTCTAATTAGCAGCCATTTTGATTACTTGACATCTGTGACTCTGTGACATGCCAATTTTAAATATTTTAAAATCCCTGTGGCAGAGAATGGTAGCTGGGCATATAGCTGCCCAACCTGACTATACTTCCCAGTATCCTCTGCAGTTCTCTTCAATGAAATGCCCACCGAAGCAATGAATGTCACTTCTAGGCCTGGCCAGTAAAAATTTCTAGGCTTATCACTTTGTGCTCTCCCCTCCCTCCTCATTTCTTAGAATGATGATGGTGACAACCGGAGTCACGTTAGAATATAAAAAAAAAAAAGACAGAGACACTATAATCCTGGACCCCTGAAGAACCATGTAGATAAGAGCCATGTGGGCAAAGACCTCCCATCCCTCCAGTCCCGCCACTACTGACAGGGAAATCTGCTTTGAACTATTACAGAAGAGAGAAATGAATTTATTGTCTTTAAACCACGGACAATTTTTAGCTCTACTTAGCCTACCCTAACCAATATAATGACTAAATAAATGTTACACTTTTAGAAGGCAATTTGATGGTACTTATCAAAATAGTAAAAGCAGAAATATTCTGATATAGCAATTTCATTTATTTATTTTTTTGATAGGTATCATTAAAATCTTTTTTTAATTTTATTTTATTATGTCATGTTAATCACCATACGTTACATCATTGGTTTTTGATGTAGTGTTCCGTGATTCATTGTTGCATATAACACCCGTGCTCCATTCAGTACGTGCCCTCCTTAATACCCATCACCAGGCTAACCCATCCCTGCACCCCCTTCCCTCTAGAACCCTCAGTTTGTTTCTCAGAGTCCATAGTCTCTCATGGTTCATCTCCCACTCCGATTTCCCCCCCTTCCTTTTTCCCTTCGCTGTAATCATCAAGACAGTATGGTACTGGCACAAAAACCGACACATAGATCAATGGAACAGAATAGAGAGCCTAGACATGGACCCTCAACTCTATGGCCAACTAATCTTTGACAAAGCAGGAAAGAATGTCCAATGGAAAAAAGACAGTCTCTTCAACAAATGGTGTTGGGAAATTGGACAGCCACATGCAGAAGAATGAAACTGGACCATTTCCCTACACCACACACAAAAGTAGACTCAAAATGGATGAAACACCTAAATGTGAGACAGGAGTCCATCAAAATCCTACAGGAGAACACAGGTAGCAACCTCTTCGACCTCAGCCGTGGCAACTTCTTCCTAGAAACATCGCCAAAGGCAAGGGAAGCAAGGGCAAAAATGAACTATTGGGACTTCATCAAGATAAAAAGCTTTTGCACAGCAAAGGAAACAGTCCACAAAACCAAAAGACAACCAACAGAATGGGAGAAGATATTTGCAAATGACATATCAGATAAAGGGCTAGTATCCAAAATCTATAAAGAACTTATCAAACTCAACACCCAAAGAACAAATAATCCAATCAAGAAATGGGCAGAAGACATGAACAGACATTTTTCCAAAGAAGACACCCAAGCCAACAGACACATGAAAAAGTGCTCCACATCGCTCGGCATCAGGGAAATCCAAATCAAAACCTCAATGAGATACCACCTCACACCAGTCAGAATGGCTAAAATTAACAAGTCAGGAAACGACAGATGTTAGTGAGGATGCATAGAAAGGGGAACCCTCCTACATGGTTGGTGGGAATGCAAGCTGGTGCAGCCACTCTGGAAAACAGTATGGAGGTTCCTCAAACAGTTGAAAATAAAGCTACCCTATGATCCAGCAATTGCACTACTGGGTATTTACCCCAAAGACACAAATGTAGTGATCCGAAGGGGTATGTGCACCCCAATGTTTATAGCAGCAATGTCCACAATAGCCAAACTATGGAAAGAGCCAAGATGTCCATCAACAGATGAATGGATAAAGATGTGGTGTATATATACAATGTAATATTATACAGCCATCAAAAAAACTGAAATCTTGCCATTTGCAATGACGTGGATAGAACTAGAGGGTATTATGCTGAGCGAAATAAGTCAATCAGAGAAAGACATGTATCTTGATCTCACTGATATGAGGAGTTCTTAATCTCAGGAAACAAACTGAGGGTTGCTGGAATGGTGGGGGGTGGGAGGGATGGGGTGGCTGGGTGATAGACATTGGGGAGGGTATGTGCTATGGTGAGCACTGTGAATTGTTTAAGACTGATGAATCACAGACCTGTACCTCTGAAACAAATAATATATTGTATGTTAAAAAAAAAAGATAGTAGGAAGGGAAAAATGAAGGGGGGGGGAATCGGAGGGGGAGACGAACCATGAGAGACTATGGATTCTGAGAAACAAACTTGAGGGTTCTAGAGGGGAAGGGGGTGCGGGGATGGGTTAGCCTGGTGATGGGTACTAAAGAGGGCACATATAGAATGGAGCACTGGGTGTTATACGCAAACAATGAATCATGGAACACTACATCAGAAACTAATGATGTAATGTATGGTGATTAACATAACATAATAAAATAAAATAAAAAAAAAGAATATACCATACAGAAATACTTAAATAAGCAGGTAAGGTTTTATGTACCAGGGTGTCCAGTGCAACATTATTCACAGTAACAAAAAACTGAAGATAAATCGAAGGTACATCTTTAGGGAAATGCTTAAATAAATTATAAGTATCCAATGAAATGCTATGCAGCTATTTAAAAGAAGCAGCTCTGTGGCATGAGGATAAATGATGTCATTTATAAATTAATGAATAAAAATTTGCAAATAATATTCATATCATTTTCTGGGTTTTGTAAAACAACTATAAATATATAATCTAATATATATCTAATATGTAAAAATTCATATGTACGTTATACATATTTATATGTACATAGAAAATGGTCTAGAAAGTTATATACCAATATATTAGTAGTGATTACCTTTAAAGATTAGGAGCGGGCACCTGGGTGGCTCCGTTGGTTAAGCCACTGCCTTCTGCTCAGGTCATGATCCTGGAGTCCTGGGATCGAGTCCCACATTGGGCTCCCTGCTCAGCAGGGAGTCTGCTTCTCCCTCGGACCCTCCCCCCCTCATGCTCTCTCTCTCTCTCTCTCTCTCTCTCTATCTCATTCTCTGTCTCAAATAAATAAATAAGATCTTTAAAAAATAAATAAAAAATAAAGATTAGGAGCACTGTGATAGTTTTAAACTATGTCCACAAGTACTTCCGTATTCCCCTTTGCAAAGGTGAGGCCCAATTTCTAACCCCTTGAGTGTGGCTGGATTTAATGTGTATGTTTTGATTCCAGAGATGAGGTTATAAAAGACATTTGGATGCCTCCTTACTCTTTCTTTTGGATCATTCACCCTTGACACAGCTAGCTCTTACCTTGAGAGAACACCTAGCAGCTCTAAGGTGAGGTCCATGTGTTAAAGAACTGAAGCCTGCCACCAAGCAGCACTCTAACTTGCTGGGTGTGTGAGTAGATCTTACCTTGGGTGGACACTTTGGCCCCAGTCAAGCCTTCAGATGACTACCATCCCTGCTGGCATCCCCGCAGCAATTTGTGAGAAACTCTGAGCCGAGAACCACCCAGCTGAGCCATTCTGGATTTCTGATCCACAGAAGCTGGTATGATAATAGATGTTTATTGCTTTAGGCTTTTAAGTTTTGGGGGTAATTTGTTATGCAATAATAGATATCTAAAATGAGTATGAAGAGAAGGGTAGGGGAGAGCACTACTTTAAAATTTTTTTATATTCCTCTTCATTGTTTACTATTTTTATAATTAACATTTGTAATTTTTAAATAAAAAAACTTTAAAGAGGGCAACCTTTAAGTCTCATCATTTGCTGGACCTAGAAAGAATCACACATATTTCAAAAAACATGTAAGAAACTCTTTCAATGACTAGCAGAAGTGACTGCAGATACAGAGAAGCAGGCCAAGAATATATAAAATACCTGCTCCTAGTGATAGAAAACATAAGATTTTGCCAGTCATCGATCATTATGTTTTTCTGCCTGAATATTACCCAGTCATCCCTGACCTTGCAAAGGAGAAAACCACAGAAGGGCATTTCTCTCTGTTGTACAAATGTTTGTGTTTGTGTTAACAAAGGACAAAGAGCCCCTTTCTGATTTTTTTCCTTCGAGAACCAGTACTTAAACTTACAGTTTTGATTAATGGAAATGCCCCTAGTTAAGACATAAGCTGAAAAAGATAAGTAAGTATTTAACATCTGCTTCTTTCTCATCACTCCATAGCCTTCCTCTGGGTTGTACCCATTTGAACTTCAGTATTTGTCTTTTGCTCACATTATTTCTTCTTTTCTACCCAATTATTGTATCTCTGTACTCCTTGGGCAAACCCAACAAATCAGTCCAGCCAGGTTGCAATGCAAGGACTTCCTAAAAAAAAACCATTGACTTAATGACTTCCCTTGTTCATAGTTACATTTAATTCCTGTTGAGCTAATGGCACCAGGGGACTGATGTCTGCATCCTGTAGCAAATATTCCCATCATTTCTTCCTCTCCACTTAAAAACATTCTTTAGCTCTTACTAAAGTTAAGGGCCCCAGAGTTCTTTATGTGAGTATTGCATATACTGTTATAGGGATTTTTACTCATGTACCAGATTTTTTTAAAAAGTAAATATTAATCTTTCCTGTTGTATAAATTAAACATCTGCAATTTTCCATATGTAATGATACCTTCAAGGGAGAAAGGAGTGTAAGAGAAGAAGGGGAAAGTCATTAAAAAAGGAATGTTAGGCTGGCTATTTCTAAGAAATCTAGACCTAGCCTGACTGTCTGAAAAGTTAAAGTAATTGTTCAACTTGAATTACATCATCACCCAGGTTGGGGTGCTCAGGGCATTCCAGTCATGGCTGTTCCAGCTAACCACCCAAGTAGTATAAAAACTACTCTCAACCTGTTCTTATTCATTTTTAGTATCCAGGCTTAATTAGCGTTCAGACAGGAACTTGACACCTATTTGAAGCACTTAAAATATGTTAGTAAAATAATCGTCCCAATATCCTCCACTAGTCGCCTTTGCTAACATAGTCAAAGCATCCACTATAATATTCCCGAAAGACAGTGGAGATCTATACTGTTTTGACTGTGGAAAGCAGGTCTTTTTTGGGTACTGACTGCATTACGGTCTCATTTGGATTGTGGTGGGTAAATAAGGGTGAAATAAAGTCCAAATAAACTGGCTCTTAAATCCCCATACTTGTATGGATTTATTTGTTCCTTTGATGTCTTTTTTGTTTCTCTGTTGGAATGTTTCAAATATGCACTTAAGTCACCCATAGAAAAGGCTGCTAATGTAAATGGACATGTGTTTAGAATGGGCTGTCATCTTAACCTTCCCAGAGATGCGAAACCCATAAAGCACAAAGGGTCAATTGGAATTACCTCTTCTGTTTCTTCTTTTAAATATGAGGGGTTGCAGAGTTCAGAGTGCCCTTTCCTTCTTGTCTATTTATTCAGGTGACTTAAATTTTGGCTGTTATAAGGAGGAGAGGTTGACCCTCAACTCTAGGACATTCTTCTTAAAATTGAGTTTTAACTTTCATGCCTTACTGATTATTTTAAAAGTACTCTTTGAGTCTTTGATACTCTATCTTCACCGTGTTTCCGATTAAAAAAAATCTATTAGGAATATAAAAGAACATAATCTGAAGTATTTGAACTCATATTGTAAATGCTCTTCAAGTTAAAAAAATTTTTTTATCAGAAAAGTAACACTAAAGAAAATTGGGAAGCAGAGGGAAAAATCATCTGTAAACTATGACTCAAATACAAGTGCTGCTAAAATAGACCTACACAGAGGTGAGGTGGGACATTGACCCAGCCACGCACATCCAGGTTGGTATATTGAAACTGGTACAGACTGGCTGCTTAAAAGCCCTAGAACCTAGGGGCTGTACAAGTGTACAGATTGCCTTTTACATATAACATTTTATCACAAGCATTTTCAAGTAGAGTCTTCATAAGAGAAGGAATTCTGTTCCTTCAGGTTTGTCATTTTTTAGAGTGTACTTAGAAAAGTCAAAATCTAGCTATATTATATCAATGGCTTCAACTTGGGTTGAATACTTAAGGTCTTACAGTTCGCTGTGTAGTAGAAATGAGACACAATGTAAAAACTATTTTTAAAAGCTTAAAGGATCATCCCCCCTTTGCTGAAAATTACATCCCTGTTAGAAGCAGGTCAATGGAATGCAGCCATGTTCTACCTGAGACGTCTAGGTTAGATCAGCCTCCCTGGCATGCTTGAGTGCATACTTCCCTTCAAAATGTGAATCCCTCCCAAAATCAGTATATTCAGAGCAGTAACAAAAATGTACGTATAATGCTTTTAATGAACTTAACGAAATGACCCGCACTCTCTAGGGATTAAAGGTGAGATTTATGTAGTAGCAAATGGAGCTCTTGAAAGCAATTGGGTATCACGCTGGGTAATAGGAAGCATTCTGAAGTGATCACTTGAAGGTTTTTGAGGAACAGAAATAGCATAATGCTGCCTCTCATTTTTATGGCAATGTCTGTAGGATCACCTTGGCATCCCTAATATCTCCTTCTCCACAATCTCATTTTAGTCGTTTTGCTTCTGATCTTACAGGTTCAGTTTCAGATCCTAGGTTAGGTTAGTTCAGTTGGTCACCTCATTGTACTAATGAGGCCACAGAAGTATGTACTTTGGCTTTGTGGAGAGAATTCTCTCTTAACAGTAAACCTTTTCTTCCCTTTCTGTTTCCCTATCTCGCCCAACCCCCCAAGGGTAGGAGATTGTGAGCCGCTGAACTTGTGATACCGGGAGGCTTAGGGAAATCATGGAAAAAGCACTGATTTTGGAATCAGATGAAACTGAAATCAAGTGTACTCGTTAGATGGGATTTTTGGATAAATTACTTGACCTGTCTAAGCCTCAGATTTCTCATCTGAAAATTCAAGTTAAACAATATCAAGGTTTGTTATGAGAATTAGGTAACATGAGTGGTATGACACACAGCTGTAGGGAGGTGGTCCTCTCAGTAATGCTAACTCTCTACTGTTACTAGTGCTCCCCTTCCAGCACGTGATAGGGTTGAACTTCATGGCCCACTTTTGGTTGTATGGGGCCCTGAAACTGGTTCTCGTTAATGAACTGTGAGCAAAAGTGATGTCTGTTTGCAACTGCCTGTGTAAGGCACTTTCCTTTTGACATGGTGATAGGCAACACTCAAGGTGGTGGCTGTTCTCTCAGCTTGGGCTCAATGGTTACTGAGGAGAATGTTCCTGCTGCCCCACCTAGGGTGAATAGAATAAACAAGAAATACATTTTGGCATTTTCAGACACTGAGATTTTGGTATTACTATTACAGCATAACCCAACCTATCCTGTTGCTTTCCTCTATTTGAACAACAAAGTATAAAAACAGAGAGAAGAAAAAAAAAAACGAGAGAAGAGGAGCACGATTTAATTAGTGGATTATGGAGACATCTGACAGATTTTCTGATTTCTCCCTAGTCTTATGGTAAAGCTGTATTTCCAGACTGAATCTAGAAACAGCGTTTCTGGTGGTAGAGATGGATCTATGTTTCAGCCCAAGTAGAAGAGCTTGCGGACGCAGAGATATGAGGGCAAGCTATTTACACCTGGGGAAATCCCCTAGGGCTTTCATGTATTTCAGATTTACTCTTGGGTGAATCAACAATATTATACTCTCCCTATCCCCTACTGGCAGTTTTACTTAGAAAGCTTTATTGAGTTGCAAAGAAACAAATCTGTTATATTTATAAATAAAAATAAAGACAGTATCTCTTGGAAAGGAACATTTTTTTCATTGAATAAAATTTAATTTAGAAAAAAATAAATGTTAGTCAGAATATTTAAATGTCCTAGTCCCTTCCCCTTCATTGAATTACTAGATTTATTAATAAAATCATCTTCTCAGAGGGCTAGTTGAATATGACCTAGTAGCAATAAAAAAATGCAATAGAATGGCAAATTTTATTTTAACAAACGTTATTACATCCAGTGTCTCTGAATAATGAGAATGTTTACCAGCCCAAGTTGATAATGGGGGATTTTATGCATTATTTACTGTTACCTGAATTGCAGAATAATAATGGTGAACCTCTCTTATGCTCAGGGTAATGACAACTGATTCATAATCATGATACTTTATAGAAAAATAAAAGGTAAACTTTATAGTAAGGTATTACTGTCGGCAGGCAGTATGCGGAGTGTTCTGAGCAGGATTGCACTCAGCTTCATGTAACAGAACTCCAACCACAGTGGCTTAGCCACATGGAGTTCATTTTTCCATGTACAAGAAGTTCAGAAGTAGGTAGTTCATTTCTGGCACAGCTGCTTGAGAAAGTCTTCAAGGACCCAGATTCCTCCTAGCTTCCTGATCTACCATCCTTAGCTTTTGTTCTCTTGGTTACAAGATGGCTGCTTTTCTTCTAGGTGTTCTCATGTTATACGGAGTGAGAAAGGAAGAACAAACAGCAAAATACACATCCTGGCTGGCTCTGTCCCCCCCCGCCTTTTTTTTAAATCAAACTATTGCTTTTCTGGAAACCCATCCCTATAGAACAGAAACATATGGTCACCATAGCTGTAAGGGAGTCTGTGGAGGGAGTATTTTAGCTGGGCATATTGCTACCCCAAATGAAATCGTGTTTCTGATAATAAAAAAAAGAAAGGTAGAATGGATCTTGGATAAACAACTAGCAATATCCTCCATTAAGCCTCAAGGGCATTATCCCAGATCTTTCAACAAAACTATGAAGCAGCTACCATTATTTCCCCATTTTATACATTAGGAAATTGAGGCACGGAGGGCTGAAATCACTTACCGAAGGTTACACAGATGGTAGGTGGCAATACTGGACGAGGCTTAGGCACCCTATGGAAGATGATTCTCAAGTACTCACAAAAGGCAAAAATGGCAAGCTGATCGAGTTTGGAGCTTGGTTCTCCTGTGAGTCCTCTCACTGCTTAATCAATCACAGAGAGCCAGCAGGGGGCATGGCCAAGGTCTCTTGGGCAATTTGCCAGCAGGTCCCTATGGGAGGCAGTTCTGCTGTCATACTTTCCTTGATGTAACCACATACTCTCAGACTCCAAATAGTCTTGAGGCAGCTGTGACAAGCATCAGTATGAGCCTGCTAATGAGGCAGAGTTCATGAGTGCAAAAAACTTCTTGGCACATCATGATTCTGGGAAGCAACATGGGTTGGGGGAGGGGTGATTTCGAAGGTGTGGTCTTCTGCCCTCTGGGTTTAGGGAGCTTTGTTTTAGGAAGGGTATAGGCACTTTGGGCTCAGGGAGAGAACAAATCATTTTGAAGTAACAAATATTGACAAAAATTTAAATAGTCATTAAAATGCCGGCGGTGGGGAGGGGGAGCTGTTTGTACTGCCCTGTTATGTTTATTCATTGCTTTAGTTAACTTTAACAGCTCCTGGCCTGTAGTAAAATACATGAAGTATAGCAACAAGAAAAAAGGCTCAGCTCAGGGCAGGAGAGCAGAGGCACTGGGAGCCAGCCAGAGTTCTCAGGTTGTAAAATAAAATCTCTAGACCAATCGGACACTGGCCTCGGGCCATGGCGGTGATTAATGCCAGAGTTGTACAAAGTGCTATGGTGGGAATGGTTAGCCAGGTTGTAGGGTGTGTGTGTGTGTGTGTGTGTGTGTGTGTGTGTGTGTGTGTGTGTGTGTGTGTGTGTGTTGGTTTTTTTTCTTTAAAGCAGTTTAACATTAAAAATAATTTTTAGCTGGTTTGGAATCTAAAAATAAAAAGGCTCGTTACTTTTCTTTTTTAATTAAGAACTTAAGCAACTTTATAGGAGAAAAGAAGCCTAAGAAACATTAACTCTAAACTGGTTACATCATTCCAGTTCTCTCCTGATCTTTGTTCAGATACTTTCACACAGTTTTATACAATTATAATTGTTAGAGTAGAAATACAATTCTGGGTTCTACTTTTTCCACTTAAATTTATTTTATTTGAACATTTTCATACTTATTTGAACTATATATTTCTTTTTTTAAGCTTTAGAGTATTTTATTACATAGATCTGCCATGGTTTGCTTAATCATCTTCCTATTGTTGAGCATATGGGCTGTTTTCATGGTTTTGCTGTTATAAATGATGCCACTTCCAACATCTTTGTACAAGTTCTTTATTTCCTTTTTTTCCTTGAGGTTATTTCTTTATTCCTTTTGGTTATGTTCCCCAATATGGTATTATTTAGTCAATAGGTATGAAGAGCTGTCTTGTCTCAGTGCTCTGACTTAACAGTGTCATCAGCAATGTAGAAACCCACCTGCTTTTCCACATCACCAGATGTGCTATTTATTTGCCTGTTGTCCCTTAATTCCCCATCTACCCTTCCACACAATCTGCTTCAGAATGCTGGAGTGAGGAGCCTGCAAACCTCATTTCCCAGGCTTTGTTTCTAGCTGGCTTTCTGTTAGGTTCTGCCAATAGAAGTTTCCAGCAGAAAATTAGGAGACATTCGAGAGAAAGAGGGGAGAAGTCATAGTTCTCTCTCCTTCTGTTTCTGGCAGTATCTCTAGAAGTGACTTCATTTCTGGATGCCCTCTCCCTGGTGTTCCCAGCATCCTGTTTATCACTTCCAGTGACACAGTATAAAGTGCAATTCTATTTTATTATAGTGTAACCTCCTTTTTTGTTCCCTCAACTGCTGTCTTTCGGTCTTTACTAATCTCAGGGTTACTGACTTTTCCGTTTTTGACCTTTCAGCTCTCCCAACAATATCATTTCCTACATTAAATGCTGTCTCTTTGAAATATCTAGTTTGGTTTCTATCTTCCTGACTGGACCCTGATATATAAACTGGATCTTATAATTCTAACATATATTTTATTAAGGTAATATGTGTTTGATGGCTACCCAAAGTCTTATTTTTCATTTGTAAAAATTACGAGTGGAAATGGATTTTCTTAAACCTGTAAACATTTGACCCATTTGTCATCAACCTAATTGTTCTGCAAGTCTCTAAGACGATAAAAATCTCTAGATGGCTACATATATGTGCATTATTTAAAACAGTAAGTCACTTGCATTTAACTGAAAAAATAAAAATAAAACTGTACACATTTCATTAGCAAATTAAATTGTAGATTTAAATCTAGTCTTAGAATCTTTATTCACTTTTGTTAGCTTATTTTTCTGTTTTAACAAATGCTATAGTGGATTGAGTGGTGGCCCCCAAAAGATATGTCTATATTCAAATACCTGGAACATGTGAATGCTACCTTATTGGAAAAAGGGTCTGTTGATGTAATTAAATTAAGGATTTGGGTATTAGATCATCCTGGATTATCTGGGTAGGTGCCCAAAATCCAATTACAAGTGTCCTTATAGAAGAAAGGCAGAGAGGGGTGCCTGGTGGCTCAATCGGTTAAGTGTTTGCCTTCAGCTCAGGTCATGATTTTAAGGGACTGCTCGGCGGGGAGTCTGCTTCCTCCCTCTCCCTCTCCCTCTGCCCCTTACCCCTCACCCCCTGCTCGTGTTCTCTCTCTCTCTTTCTTGCAAATAAATAAATAAAATCTAAAAAAGGGGGGGCAGAGAGAGATTTGAGCCAGACAGAATAGGAGAAGAAAGCACAGACACACAGGAGGAGAAGGCTGTGTGCAGTTGGAGACAGAAACTGGCGTTATGTGGCTATAACCAAGAAATGCTGGAAGCCTCAGAAGCTGGAAGAGGTAAGGAAGGATTCTCCCCCACAGCCTCTGGTGGGAGTGGAGACACTGCCGACACCCTTAGTTTAGACTTCCAGCTTCCAGAATTATGAGAAAGGAAATCCCTCTTTCTTTAAGCCACTGAGAGTTTGTGATTTGCCACAGGAACCATAGGAAACTTGTACAAATATTATATAATTTCAATATCTACTGTTGAAAACTATTTTTTCTTTATTACATTTGTAGTATTCAAAGTAGTTACACGTTAAAAGGGAAAAAGAGCACATAAATATTGCTATTAGATAATTGGGTTTCAGATGCTTCTTTACTTGTATCCATCTCTTATTTAGTATTTGTTCCCACCTTTTTTAGGTGAGATTTATTACAGGTTGTTCTGTTATTTTCTGTTTCATTTTGCTGATGACTCAAATAAACCCAATAATCAGGTCTCTGTGTCATTCATGTTCAAGGGAAAAAAAAAAACCTAATAGCTTTTTATTGAGCCAAGACTATTACAAATAATTTGTCTTTATCAGATGTTCCTTGACTTACAGGGAACCACATCGCAAAAACCCATTATCAGTTGAAAATACCGTGACTCAAAAATGTATTTAATACCCCCAACCTATCAAACAGCATAACTTAGCCTAGCCTGCCTTAAACATGCTCAGAGCACTTCCATTAGCCTACGGTTGGGCAAAATCATCAAACACAAAGCCCCCCTCCCCTTTTTAAAGAGTGTGGAAAATCTCATGTAACGTATTGAATATGCTACTGAAAGTGAAACATAGAATGGTTGTGTGGGTATAGGATGGTGATAATTGTACCGGTTGTTCACCCCTGAGATCCTGTGGCTGACTGGGGAGCTGTGGCCCACCACCACTGCCCAGCGCCATCAGAGCGGATCATGCCACATAGTGCTCACCTGGGAAAAGATCAAAATTCAAAATTTGAAGTACAGTGTCTATGGAATGTGTATCACTTTTCTGCCGTTGTAAAGTTGAGAAATCGTAAACGAACCATAAGACAGGCACCAGATGTATGGTTTTCCCTTTCAATCCTTTTTTTTTTTTTCATTTTCAATCATCTGTTTTCCTGTTCTTTTCCCTTTCTTTTGCTTCTTCTTAGACATGTGATTCCCAACCTGTTTTTTGTTTTGTTTTGTTTTGTTTTGTTTTGTTTTGTTTTAATGGTAAGGAGCTCCTGGATGGCTCACTTGGCTGAGCCTCTGACTTTTGCTTTTGGCTCAGGTCATGATTCCAGGGTCATGGACTTGAGCTCCACGTGGGTATTTGTGTTCAGCACTCAGCACAGAGTCTGCTTGTCCCTCTCCCTCTGCTCCTCCCCCTGCTTGGGCTCTCTCTCTCTAAAACAAATAAATAAAATCTTTTAAAAAATTGTGGTAAAGCACACATGCTTATTTTTTAATCACCAAAGAGCCCCTTGATTATTTCCCCCCATATAGTTCATAATTTGGAGGATTTTTGTCTTTAACCTATATTTGCCACAGGTGGTGGATATTTGTTGGTTTGCTTCTCCCTAATCAGATATTCATTTGGGAACTTACCCTTTCTTGGTGTAGCCCACATGCTTCGAGGCAAACTAACCATCTCCTCTAACACCAGAGATAGGCCATGATTGACTTAGGTAATCAGCACATTCCAGCTCTGTCCACTGACATTGATTTAGATAGAAGAGGGCATTGGACCACATGGTCCAATCAAGGTCAATTTCAGGGCTCTTGCTTAGAATGTTGGGACAGGAATGTGCATTCTCTCCTACTGGAGATAAACAAGGAAGCATACAGCCCAGCTGAGGTTGCTAGTTACCTTATGTTGTTAAGCAGAATTGATGTTAAGATGAGGGATGAAGCTTACATTGTACATAGCTGAGCAGAGGAGGAAAAGAAAATGGATCTTTGATTACCTTGGTGAGTTTCTGGATCATCTAATTTTGAAGTTTGCTTTACCTGTGGCCTTGGCACTTAAGTGAGCCAGTAACACTGTTATTGGTTAAATCCTTTTAAGCTGAGTTTTTTCTGATTCTAGCCTTAACTGGTATATCAAGAAATAATTATTTTTATTAAGACATGTAAATTTGAGTCTTTGATCCATAATTGTAACACCTGTTACCATTTATCTGCTATGTGTCATTACACTGAAAATTAGGTACTATTATTCAGCCATAAAAAAGAATGAAATCTTGCCATTTGCAACAACATGGATAGAGCTAGAGAGTATAATGCTAAGTGAACTAAATCAGTCAGAGAAAGAAAAATACCATATGATTTCACTCATATGTGGAATTTAAGAAACAAAACAAATGGGGGCACCTGGGTGGCTCAGTCATTAAGTGTCTGCCTTCAGCTCAGGTCATGATCCTAGGGCTAGAATGGAACCCAGCATTGGACTCCCTGCTCCGCGGGGAGCCTTCTTCTCCCTCTCCCTCTCTCCCCAGCCTGTACTCTCTGGCTCCTTCTTTATCTATTTCTGTAAAATAAATAAATAAAAGTCTTTTAAAAAAAGAAACAAAACAAATAGGCAAAAAGGGGAAGAAAAGAGACAGAGAGGCAAATCAAGACACAGACTCTTAACTGTAGAGAACACACTGATGGTTCCCAGAGGGGAGGTGGGTGGGGGATGGGTGAAATAGGCGATGGGGATTAAGAAGTGCACTTGTTGTGATGAACACTGGGTGTTGTATGGAAGTGTTGAATCACTATATCGTACACCTGCAACTAATATTACATGGTATGTCAACTAACTGGAATTAAAAACAACAACAAAAAGAAAAGTACTTACAATCATAGTCATTAAAATTATAACATGTGAGCTGCAGAGAGGAGAAGGGCACAGAAGGACACACAGAAGCAATCCTTTATTTTATTTTATTTTTTAAATATTTTTTTATTTATTAATCTGAGACACAGAAGTACAGAGAGAGAGAGAGAGAGAGCATGAACAGGGGGAGAAGCAGAGGGAGGGGGAGAAGCAGACTCCCCACCAAGCAGGGAGCCTGATGTGGGGCTCGATCCCAGGACCCTGGGATCATGACCTAAGCTGAAGGCAGATGCTTAACCATCTGAGCCACCCAGGTGCCCCTTATTTTATTTTTTAAGATTTATTTATTTATTTGAGAGAGAGAGAGCATGCACGTGCCTGTGGGGGGAGGGGCAGAGGGAGAGAGAATCCTCAGGCAGGCTCCATGCTGAGAGCAGAGCCCAACACAGGGCTCAATCCCAGGACACTGAGATCATGATCTGAGCCGAAATCAAGAGTTAGACGCTCAACCAACTGAGCCACCCAGGCACCCCAACTTTAAATTTAATAATAGGCACTCTCTCATTCTTAAAATGTGTTTTGAGGGGTGCCTGGCTGGCTCTTGATCTTGAGATTGAGTTCAAGCCCCACTGGGGTTAGAGATTACATAAAAAATTTATTTATTTGAGAGAGAGAGCAGAGCAAGAGAGAGAGAGAGAAGCAGGGGTGGAGGTTGGCAGGGGTGGGGGGTGAGGAGAAGGAGAAGCAGGCTCCCTGATGAGTAGGGACCCCTATGCAGGGCTCGATCCCAGGACCTTGGGATCATGACCTGAGCCGAAGTCACACGCTTTAACCGGCTGAGCCACCCAGCGCCCCTAAAAAAATAAAATAAAAATGTTCCTTGGTGCACTCATTGCAGGAAACTTCTTGGTGGGGGGTGTAGGGGGGGGGATCCTTCACACACATTGCTTCATCCTTTTGCTATCTTACAGTTTCCTTTTACCTCCTCTCCTTAGAAGCAACAGATTCTTCTCCTTGTCACACTCAGAGCAGTCTGGCCCTTGTCTGTGATATCTTGCTAGTTAACTCATACTCGGGACCAAAGGTCTCACTTCCTGACCCAATAAATGTTTTCCCAGTAAGGATCGGCTACAGGGGAATTCTGATGCCAGTTATTAAGATAACAGTTTCACCTTGGGGTGCAATGAGGTTAAATCACTTTGCCAACAGCTCATAGCTAAAAGGGGCAGAACTGGGATGTGACTGCAGGTCTGCCTGTCTCTAAAGCCTAAGGCCTTTTTATTAAGTCATGGCAACTCTCAACGAGAACGTTAAAGGTGTGACTTCTGAGTCTAGGTTAGGCAAGGGCATACAGCTTCTGCTGTTCCTCTTGGGAACTCACTCTGTAAGCCTTTAGCTGCCATGTAAGAGGTTTGGCTATGCTGAGGTCACCATGTGGAGAAACCATATAGCCAGATGGAGAGGTGCCTAAGAGGCCCTAGCTCTTCTAGGTACCAGACCGCACTGAGCTATATTCTGAATGTAGCTCATGAGGCATCCTGAGTGAGAACTCCCTGGCTGAGCCCAGACTGTGGATCATTATTGTACAAAGACACTAAGTTTGCGGTGGTTCTTTACACAGCAATAGATGACTTGGAAAAAATGCAGAATTGATATTCACTCAATCATGCAACATGTTCCTTGTTCTTATGGAGTTCACATTCTAGCAGAAAAAGCTGTCAACTTTTAAGCCACTCTGCCATTTGGCTATGGGCATTATTTATTGTACAGATTGCTCTTGTCAAGGGCCTCTAGAAGTTATGTTTCAGTCAACATCTGGAGCCAGTCTTTGTTTTTGGTACATTCATCATTCTAAGCGATGATACCCAGGACCTTTTTTTAAAGGGTTTTTGAAAAAAGTATTATTTTGGTTTTCAACTTCTTGAGTATTTTTCCCCATCTGATTTTTGAAAAAATTAAGCTTTTTTTTTTTAAAGATTTTATTTATTTATTTGAGAGAGAGAATGAGATAGAGAGAGAGCATGAGTGGGGAAAGGGTCAGAGGGAGAAGCAGACTTCCCGCTGAGCAGGGAGCCCGATGTGGGACTCGATCCTGGGACTCCAGGATCATGACCCGAGCCAAAGGCAGTCGCTTAACCAACTGAGCCACCCAGGCACCCAAAATTAAGCTTTTTTTGTTTTGAGATCATTGTTAATAACACATGCAGTTGTAAGAAATAATTCAAATCTCTCTTGTAAAAACAAACAAACAAACAAACAAACAAAAAACAAAGCTCTCCTGAACCCTTTACCTAGTTTATTCCAAACAGTAGTATCTTGCAAAGTTATAGTGTACTGCCATGGAGATACTGATGTTGACAGTCAAGAAACAGAACATTCCCATCACTACAAGGATCTCTTCTGATGTCCTTTCATAGCTCCCTCCCTTCACATCATCCCTGACTCCTGGCAACCACTAACCTGTCCTCCATTTTTATAGTTTTGTCATTTCAAGAATGTTATGTAAATGGATCTTTCATTATGTAACCTTTTATTTTTTTAATTTTTATTTTTTTAAAGATTTTATTTATTTATTTGACAGAGAGAGCAAGAGAGCAAGAGAGGGAATACAAGCAGGGGGAGTGGGAGAGGGAGAAGCAGACTCCCTGCCGAGCAGGGAGCCCGATGCGATGCGGGGCTCAATCCCAGGACCCTGGGATCATGACCTGAGCCGAAGGCAGAGGCTTAACGACTGAGCCACCCAGGCACTCCAATGTTCATTCCTTTTTATTGCTGACTCGTATTCCATGGATGTTCCACAATTTGTCTGACCGTCCCTTGGTGGGAGGATGTCTGGGTTATTTCTACTTTTGCCTATTACAAAGGAAGCTGCTATGAACACTTGTGTATAGGTTTTTGCATAAACACAAGTCTCTTTATCTGGGGTAAATGTCCAGGAGTGCAACTGTTGGGTCATATGGTGGTTGCATGTTTAGCTTTTTTTAAAAGAAATTGCTCGAGGGGAGGGGGGTAGGGGGATGGGTTAGCCTGGTGATGGGTATTAAAGAGGGCACATTCTGCGTGGGAGCACTGGGTGTTATGCACAAACAATGAATCATGGAAAACTACATCAAAAACTAATGATGTAATGTATGGTGATTAACATAACAATAAAAATTATTTAAAAAAATAAAGGAGAATGGACAGTGAAAAAAAAAAAGAAATTACCCAACAGTTTTCGAGGGTGCTGTTTCATTTTATATTTCCATCGGCAATGTATGAGTGATTCAGTTTCTCCACATGCCACCTGATTTTGAATGGTAAGTTAAATATAGTTTCCCAGATAAATATTAGGACATTTTTTCCCCCTTTGCAGGTACCGATTCTTTGTCAACAAGCTTTAGGCCTCTAACATTCTGATTGGCTCTTAGGGGTAGGATGAGGGCGTGAAGAATTAGAAAGAAGATGAAGACCGATGAGGACACCATCTAATTTTAACCCCCAGTGACTGCTGTCTTATTTTGGGTTCCTGATGTCTTGTTTTAACCTGTTTCTATTGTAATTGTATCAGTAATCTCTTTCCCTTCAGGAGGTCTTTTCAAAGGCACTGAAAACCTTGAAGAGAGGCAAAAGAGGAGCTGTGAAAGCAAAAAAAGGCTTAGGAAGAGCTTTGAATCCACTGAAAGGTAGCAAGGCTTTAGCTACAGCTCACTAGGTAGTCAAATCAATCTTTACTAAGTAGGTGGTTTTTAGAGCAAATGCTCTAGGTAAGAGGTGACTTCGCTAATGAAGCCCAGTGGTTTAATTTCTCGTGATAATTACATTGTGCCCTATTTTCTCTCAGGCAGACATGACTCCTGTTAAAGCTACTGAAACATTGAGACATGACACACATGGAAGATAGAGCAAAAGTTTATATTTAAACATTTCTGCCCCAAATTTAAAATGTTCAGATCCTTAATAGACTTTTAGATAGAACTTCTAATTATTGTGTTAAAATCCCAAGACTAGTTTAAAAATTAGTTTTCTAAATGCAGGAATTCTGCTTTATGTACATTTTGTCTTGGAAACTATGTCTGTCTATTCTGCATCGCCTCTTAGGGGAAAGACCTCTCTCAGTTCTAGGAAATTGATTATCATCATCATCATCATCATCATCAATATTCCTCATCTGTTTCTGGATTGTGTTGTCTGATCATCAAAGGGAAAACAGCAAACTGATTTTGAAATAAAACCAAAGTTTCCATTTTGGCTAGGCTGTCCATATTTATGCTCCCCACCCCCACCACCTGGCTTAAACCGAATCTTTTGGTAGGTGTTATTCCCTGATTTATATTTCTTCAGATAAATATGCAACAGCAAAGGAGCTTGACTAGTGCTTGGTCTTACAGAAAATATTTATATGGGTTCAAGTTCACAATCTCATTAGTGTTGATCAGTACTATTTCACAGAATTGAAAGGATGGTTAGTTATTAGTAATGTAAGTAAGATTGTAGTGGCACTTGCAAAGAATCTGAGCAAGAATTTTTTAAAGGAGACATTTCCTTTAAATCAATACATTGTGTAATTAAGAATTTCCATATATTGATTTGCATAACGTGAGGCACACTTATATTTTATATATACTGTGATTTTTTTTCCTCTTTAACACAGGAGAAATATGTAACTCTGTAAATGGCTCCTGACTGCTTCTGTTTGAGAGAAGAACTGTCAATTTACCCCCAGATGAGCCTCTGAGAGCTTAATTGGAGTTATTATCTACTACTAAATCATCTTTAAGGCACTCTTCCTTTCATATTTGGCAAATGTGGGCATTCTGGACTCCTCTGATCAAGACTTTAGGTTGTTTTTCCAACCAAAGCGGCCCCGGGTAATGGGGAGGGAAAAGCATAGCTTATTGTCGACTAAATAAAAGTTAGCTTTTGTAGAGCACTTTCTAATTTCTGAAGCGCTGTTCACCTTATTTCGTTTAATCTTCCCAACAAACCCGTGAGGCAGAGATTCTATGCTCTCCTTCTTATTTCATAGATGAGAGGCCAGAGACTTGAAAAGACTAAACAAATTGCCAGGAATCACAAACAATAACTGCCAAAGTCAGGACCGGCATCTAGATTTTATAACTCTAGTGTCAGTGTCTTTTATACAACTTGTTGAGAAGAACGAAAGCACCACTCCCAAGGTGGCGAACATTAAAATGCATTTCTTATCCTCAAAGTTAACAGCACATTTCTTTTTAAGCCATCTTAACCAGACATTTATTGGAGGGATTACTACCTGATTGCATTACCTCACCCTTCCTAAACATGGGAAATTTCTCTTTCTCCCTATAGACCATTTCACCGTCAGAAGATTGAACTAAATCTATGTTTAAAATGTTAATCGATGGCTTGCCATCTTAAACAAAATTCTCCTGGGATTTTAGTTACGCCTATATTCTTAAAAGGAAATGTGAACCCCTGCATCTATTTCCCTATTTTCTTCCCTCAGTGGATTCCTTATAGGTTTAAATAATTCACTGCCTAGCCCCTTTTGGAGAAGTTTCTACAGTACTGGGAGGCCATGTGCTAGACCTGCAGAGGGGTTTATATGTCCCATTAGATGACTCTTAATTTGATTGCCTGGCTGTCTACAAATATGGCTTTTGATATCCCAAGACAAATGTCTGCCATTAGCCCACCTCTCCATGGTGTTGACACACGTGTGTGATCATGAATTGTTCTATACCCAGGAACTGTGTAGGGTATGCCATTTCATTGCTTTTCCCAACAGATTTCTAACTATCACCCAATTTATTTCAGTATTCCCCATGTCTTTAAAAATGCTTTTCCTCCCCAAAGTGTTAAAAGGGAAAGGAAGATTGAATGGACCAAAGGAGAATGCGTTATGTAAACTTTAAAAGACACTCCAAAATAGGCAAAAAGTGTTTGCGGGCTGAATTATTTTGAGTCTGGATTTCCTACCTTGCCTTAATTTTTTTTTTAGTTCCATCTCAGTTTTTGTATTTCATTCCTACACTGTTTTAAACATTTCACTTCTCACTATGTATTCTATACTACACATACCATAATAAACACTGGCTCTGATCCTAACTTAGGCTTGATTTAAAATAGAAGTACTTAATCTGAGCAAGGGGAAAAAAGCATACTAACACTCATGAGACACATTCTTTTCTCACGCCTTCTTCAGCCTATTGCCCTGGGCAGTAAATTTTACAGTAAAATAACCAGTTTATTATTTGCTGTTTTCTTTTGCTCTGCTGAGAAAAGCTACCATTGCTGGCAAACCGACAGAAAATTTTAAAATGGAATCCAATGTATTGCATATATGTTTGGTGAATGTGTTCGACATATAACATTAATGTGATCTATATTTGTCTTTCAATTATTTTTTTCAGCTGGAATCAACAGAAATGTAATGAGTGAGTTTTTTCAATTCAATGGGATGATCAGAAATGCTCTAAGGAATGCAAGAGGCGATTCTTGCTCTCCTCTCCCCCTAAAAATAAGAACAATCACTTAACAACTAACTAAAAATATCTTTTTTTAAAAAGGGAAAAGCAGATATTTAAAAAGCATTGAAATTTGTTTTTTGAACTTGTGCTCAGCTAATACTTCATATTTTTAGATTCTTAGAAAATGTTCAGTTTTCTCTTACAGACTTAATCTTAATGGATCCCCCCCTTTTCCCCCTCACACATGAATTCTGATTACTCTGTGTTTTTGGCCTTGTCTTCTATAAAATGTACCATTTTCACTCACAGCTTAAGACAGCTTTGAAGTTCTTAGTATGACATACTGTATGTAATGTTAGCTGTTTAAAGCTGGAGATCAGATTGTGCATAATAACATATGTAGTTTGGATTATGTAAACACTACAGGAAGAAGGGAAGACAGGGCCCTTCTGTGTACAAATTTCAGATTGCTAGCTGTATGTCTGTTTAGAATGTTAAATACTCCTAATTAGGCAGTGATGAAGTTACTTCTTTGGTGACTGTGACTTCTGGAATTATAAAGACAAGAATTTTTCAACTAAAAATAATTTAAAGATAATGCTGATAACGAACATATTTACTTTATGTGATTTTCTACTTGCTACTTTGGGAGCTTTGAGGATAGAGGGGGAAAAATGAATTTCATTGTCTTCAAAGTCCAGTTTAACTAAGCAATTTCATCAAAAGCTTGGAGAATATAGCTTGAAGGAGCCAAAGACAGAAGAATGTGATACAAATGATAAATGTCATCCACTATACATTTCACCCATTATAAAGAGGTCTGAAGCAGGGAATTGTACCAGTGTTTCCCTAGGATTGTTTCTTTTATATCTTAATATTTCAGATTAGTCAGACTACTGTGGAGTTTTTTTTGCCTTTGTTTCTGTCATTCTTTTATTTTTAAGGTTGCTGTCTGCCTTTTCATCTGTTGTTGAAAGATTGGTGCATTTCATTTTGAGAGACATTAAATAAAACATATCATCATATTTTTCAGCAATGAGACATTTCAGGGTGAAGAAATAGGTCAATACTTTTCAGTTTAATAAGTTTATATTTTATTGTAAATATTCATATCCTGCTTTGTTTGAGGAAGACTTCTGGCTGCTGATATGTTTACTGCTCAAATATCAGCACAATAATAATCAGGCCTTTGAAACTATGAAACTAAATCCAGCGAATTTCAGTCATTTTTCATTTACGTAGGAAGATTGTGTGGCATTTTGCTTCCTGTCCCTTTTCATAAGAACTCTAAATATGGACACTCCTCTCTGGGGGTATCTTTATATTGGGAAGCTCTGCATGAGGTTGAAATTTTTATGGGGAACATGTTTAAAACACAGTTAAAGGAGGGTTTGCCACAGCAAGGTTAGGGGTTGCCAATAAATCCATTTATTGCAACTTCTGTATTCCCAGCTCCAGACACACCATTGGGGTGACCCGTGCACAATTTCCGCAGGCCACAAAAGGCAGCAGCAGTCCTAGTTGCTCTTTCTGTGACCACGGCTGGTCCAAAAGGCTTCCGGTGTGGAGTGGGCTGAGCGCTCCCCTGGCTTGAATCGACTGCCTGGGATTCCTGCGGGGTGCTGGGGAACCCTATCCTGGCTTTCGCTCTGCTGGGAAATAACAAAACATTTTGGGAACTCGGGAATTTAATTTACTGCTACCAACCGAAACAATAACAACATCTTTGTCTCTCCCCCCTCCCCATACCTCCCTCCTCCCACCGACAGAAGCACGATGTTGACCCTCCGTGGATGTAGCATAGACAACACGCGATCAGCACGGAGCGGTAGGAAGAGGCTGTAGAACTGGGCCCTGGGGGACCCCCCCCCGGCGCCCCCCCCCCCCCCCCGCCCCGGGCAATCACCAGTCCCTGAACGTCCCTATTTCGCTTTCGGGAAGAAAAAGACAGCAGGGGAGATCCCCCTTACACCGTCCATCTCCCTTAGCTCATTCTTGCCCCAGAAAGTGAGTGGTGGAGTGTGTATGTGTATGCTGAGGAAGAGAAAATTCAAGAAAGCCACAAAATTCACCGTGAAGCATCCACCAAACTTCAGCTTAGTTAATTGCTCCCATATGTCTTCTTCGGCTGTTTTCCCAAAACGCGGCAAGGAGAGGACGCCGTGTCACTACACTGATTCTAAAGAGGTTGGAAAACTACCACTCATCTAATCCAGGCCCAGAGGGGCCCAGGCTCAGCCTCAGTAGATGAGCCCCCTTGGGGGGCGCTGGAGACCTGGCCCGGAAAGGTGGGGCGGGGAGGCGCTGCGCCCGCGCCCGGCGGAAAGTTCGCGCGCTGCGCCCCAGCGGGTCCCGGCAGACGCCGCAGCCCGGGGTGGGGAGGGGCGCGGGAGGCGCGGCCCGGGCGGGCGCGCGAGAGGAAGGTGCCTTCGGGAACACGCGCAAGGGCGGGGATTCGCGCTGCCAATGAGGCCCGGGTGTGGGCCGTGCGAGGCGGGGGGACGGGCCGGAGCGCAGCCTTCGCTGTGGCAGCTGCCGGAGCAGTGGCCGCGTCGGGAGCCGGAGGAGAGGCAGCCGCGGACCGTCGAGCTGGCCGCGCCCCGAGGCCCGGCCCTGGGGTGGGGAACCGCGCCGCGGAGTTGGAAACTTTCCCGGCAGGTAACTCCCGCCGCCCTGGCGCCGCCGCCGGCCTCCCCGTGTCCCGGGCAGGGCCAACTGCAGCGGTGCTGAGGGGAGGAGAGGGTCCCGCGGAGGAGGAGAGGGAGATGGGGAGAGTGGAAAGGCATGTGGGAAAGTTTCTGGAGCCTGCTTCCTCCCCCCACCGCCCCCCCGCCCTCGCTGGGCACACCCGGGAGCTTTCCGGGGATAGGCTTGGACATGTTGGGCGCCCGGGCCTTGGTCCTGCCGGCTCTGGAGAGTCGGCGCCTTCCCTTCGCGGTCCCCTCTGCGCCGGACTGAGTCGACCCCAGCAGAACTGGGGTGCGGGGGCACCGGGGAGGCGCGGTAGCACGCTCCAGTTTCGGGACCACCCCCGCCCGGCGCGCCTCCTCGCCCCCTTTCCCGCCTCCTCTATAGCTCGCGGGCTTGGCAAGGGCTTGGGCTGCGCCTGGTACCTGGGGCAGGGGAGGCGGAGGAGAAGCGCGCCAGGCACCGCGGGGTCCAGGGCGCCCCCGGAGTGTAGGGGAGCTTGGGTCGCGAAGTTGCCGGTTGAACTTAAGCGGGAGGGCGGAGTGGGGGATCTGGACTGAAAGTCTGTTGCTTCCCTTCCAAAACACAGCGATTAGCATATCCACGTTCTTTTTTTGGGCGGGGGAGGGTAGGGTTAGACATTGAGGGGGAGCTGGGAAAGACGATGATTGTATCAAGATTGTGAATTCCCCTGCTCTTGGATAGTGGAGAGTGGTCACTTTTGGGGGGCCTTATGTCTCACGTCTTACTGGAAGACTTTGGGGTGCGGGCGCTCAGCACTGGGGGTTTGGGGGGCTCCCCGCTTTGGTGCGGCAGCTTTCCGGAACGGCTGGCGAGGAAGGAAGCCCTAAGCATTGTGTGGCGTATTTGCAGACAGAAAGGTCTCGGGATCGGCAGTCTCAAAACTTACTTGACTTACTGTGTAAGGCTCCGGGAGAAAATGCGGCGGTGCCCAGGTAGAAATACCGCGCCGCGGCCAGGGGTTCGGAGCACGCTGGGCTCGGCCACAGTCTTCCCCTCCAGCCCAGTTTTGGCAGCCCGGGATCACTGTGCCTCTGGTGATGAGACTCGTATCGGTAGCGCTGTCCCTGCTGGAGTCAGCTAGGGGAGGGTAGGAGGGCACCTTCATCTTGAACTTGACCCTAGGAGCAGCGATGTCTGAGCGGGTTACAAGGTAAAGGCAAGCTGAATCTAACCGTGGGATGGGCCTCGAACTGTGGCACGGAAAGGAAGTGCCTGGTTCAGAATCTTTGAGAAAGGGTTTAGGACTGCTGAGGTCACCAACTCTGGAAATGCCAGACCACCAGACTGCAGAAGTTAATAATGTGTTTGGAGGGGGTCGGGATGGGAGAGGAAAGGAGAAATCTGGTTAGTTGGTATTCCTCTATAGTAGAAATGAGAAGAGTGTTCATCTCTACTTTCACCAAATCCGTTACCCTACTCTTGCCCGCCCCCTTCCTGGGTCATCTTTATTCCTGCCAGGCTGGCACTCCTGGGATGGGGGAGGGGAAGGAGAAGCAGCAGTTGTGAAGCTCCTCTGGCCGGCTTGGAGATATTTTAGATCGGCTACTAGGAAGATTCCTGGTTTTTAACAGCTGTTTCTTGATTGCTGGGAATGAGAGAATTTATGAGTGACTGATGGTCACTATGGTAGTAGTCTGAATGTTTTACTCATCTAATCTACTTTAAAGATCTCACGAGGGACCTTCCTGAGAATATGCCAGTTTCTGCAGTTTGTCGGCCAGAATGTTTGGTGGGTGTCAGTCAGACCTCGTGGTAAATATATCCTGGTGTACTGAGATGAAAAGTATGCAGGAATAAAGGAAATATGGTATCTGACATCCTTCAGGACTTCCTCCTAGCGTCGCTCCTGTTACCTGCCAAGTGAACTTGGTCCACGCTTCCGGACTGTTGTGATTTGACAATAAGGGATGGGAAATAGTGTCATCCATTTTAGAGGAGGCCGGAAAGTCCAGAAATAAATGTAAGGTTACTTTTTCATGACCCTGTCTTTCAGCTGTGATGCTGCAAACTTAACTTGCTGGGACTTGGAAGCAGCGTTTTTCTGCTTTCCTGGTTTAACCACCAGAATGTCCAAATTATCATAATTTGTGTCCATAGTGGAACTAAAGCATAACTGATTCATAGTCAGCCCTTTTCAGCTTCTCATAAGAGCCCGTCTGAAAAAAAAGAAATTCTTGTCTCTTTCACCACACACAATTTATTTGGTGCCATACTGGGTTTTTGATACTGGGTGACTGAGGGCACAATTTTGAAGACAATGAAATTATCTTGATTAAACTGTCCATTTTTAGGCAATATCCCCTTCAGAGTTGCTGATTAATTTTCTCCCAGGAAACGTTAAAACCAGTATCCCTGGGCTGGTAAAACTACAATCCATATTATAATGATACCTGCCACCATAGCTGGAGGTTAATGTTATGGCAATGTTTCTTTTAGACATTTCTAACCCAATTTTAAAGGTTTTGTCTAGGTTGGGTTGAAAGTGGGCTGTGAGCCTCACAGAGAAGTGGCTTTATTTTTATCTTTCTGATGAAAAGTTTAGCTTGTTACAGTAGTAAAGTTTACAAAGGCAAAATGAAGCAGAGGATGTGTGTGTGTGTGTGTGTGTGTGTGTATGTATGTGTGTATCTGTGTGTGCGCACTCATATTGCTGGGGAGGGATTCTAGTCTCTAGGATAACTTTGTTTGACTGTCTTTTACATGTGTATTTCAGTGGTAGAAAATTAGAACCTCCTCCCAACCAGTTTACAAAAGTGTTTTCTGTACAAGGCTCTAACACCTTTCCGGGCCTTGGTTTTCTCATCATTTTCATCTCTAAGATGAAATTATCTTTCAGTGCTAAACTTCTCGAAGAGGTGGAGAAATGTAGGAATTCTGTAACCGTGCCGTACTATTAGCACGGTGCTTTGGGGTTTGCAAAGGGCTTTACCCCTACATGTTTTAAACTGAGGCTGAGCCTGTTAGATCAGTTTACTGGGTGTCATCTATAAATGGTGAAGTTGAACTTGAACCTAGATGCTCTCATTCTTCCCGTCCCCACCCCCCTTTATTTATGGAGTCACCTGAGAATTGGCTAAAACTTGACAAACAGACATAATGTTAATATGTGGCAGTTTCTCATATTATTTCATTTATGGGTTATTCTGGTTTCAGAACCCTAGGGTTAACATCTATGCTTTGATGTCAGAGATTAAAAACAGATCAGTAATAATGGTAATAAAACTTTCTCCCCAAGAGAGCTTCAGAAATTCACATACCTCAAACTAATCATTTGTTTATTTTCAACTTCTCTTTTATTAAGTAGGCTTCAGGGTCTAGTGTGATTTATAGTACAGACTAGTAACCCAGACAGCATTCTTAAGGAAATCACTTCTCAAATCTGTATGTCTTTTTTTTTAAATTTTATTTTATTATGTTAATCACCATACATTACATCATTGGTTTTTGATGTAGTGTTCCATGATTCATTGTTTGCATATAACACCCAGTGCTCCATTCAATACATGCCCTCTTTAATACCCATCACCAGGCTAACCCATCCGCCCACCCCCCTCCCCTCTAGAACCCTCAGTTTGTTTCTCAGAGTCATTGTCTCTCATGGTTCGTCTCCCCCTCCGATTTCCCCTCTTCATTTTTCCCTTCCTACTATCTTCTTTTTTCTTTTTTAACATATAATGTATTATTTGTTTCAGAGGTACAGGTCTGTGATTCAGCAGTCTTAAACAATACACAGTGCTCACCATAGCACATACCCTCCCCAGTGTCTATCACCCAGCCACCCCATCACTCCCACCCCCCACCATTCCAGCAACCCTCAGTTTGTTTCCTGAGATTAAGAATTCCTCATCTGGAAGAAATGGATGCATTCCTAGAGATGTATAAACTACCAAAACTGAACCAGGAAGAAATAGAAAACCTGTAACCACTAAGGAAGTTGAAGCAGTCATCAAAAATCTCCCAACAAACAAGAGCCCAGGGCCAGATGGCTTCCCAGGGGAATTCTACCAGACATTTAAAGAATTAATACCTATTCTTCTGAAACTGTTCCAAAAAATTGAAATGGAAGGAAAACTTCCAAAATCTGTATGTCTTTTTGTAAAACGAGAAATGAACATATCATTTGCCTATCATCTTGGTATCTCTCAGTGAAATTACAAAGCCTGGATAAATGTCCCTTTTTTGGTGTCGTTGTTATTGGGCTCTTGCTACTAGTGTCTGAATAAGTCTAATTTTGCAGCACTTTCAGTGCTACATAAATTCTTTCCTGATGCTGTTTGTGTAACGGTAAAGAATAAGGAGTAGGCTGCAGGTGACCCATTTTCACTGTGACTCTAAATGTTTGTACTGTGTCCTGCTTGCCTATTTAAGAGCACTGAGTACAATTTGACACTCATCTGGAAGCTGGTATGGATTTTCTTTAAAAGGTTCTAAAATAAAATTATGTGCTAAGCTATAGGCCCTTTTATGTCTGAGTAGCCTGTCCATCTTTAGCTTTTTAAACTTATTCTCAGAAGACTGCCTCTTGAGAATATGAAGCAGTGGGGTTTAAACCTCAAAAACGAGTATGTACCCAGGATGTACTGATTGACTGGAAAGACTGCCATTTCCAGTTATGAGTAGAGAGAGCATGATGAAGCAGTATTTGCTAGTGACTCTGGGATACTTTGTTATCAGTGTACCAGAAGGGGACCAGAGCAGCAAAGCAGAAGAGCTTCTGGTTTTTTATTATCAGGAGACTGGATTTTCAATGATAGGGGAAGATTTTTGGTAAAGAAGGCTGTCAGGAAACATTATCTTGTGGAGAGTGAAAGGGGTTCTGGTTTGGTTTGGCTGTGGTATTGATGGCAGTTGCCCTTTCCCAGTAGATGTTGTCTTTAAGGGCTCTTGCAGGTATGTGTGATCAGGAAGAATATTCTGGAAAGAAGAGTCCCATAGGCAAGAATGTCAAGGACAAGAAAATTGTTGCAGAGGAATGGCATAGTCCCTGGATTTTAGCCCCTATGCACAGATTTTTGCCACAACCATGAAAGAATTTATTAGTAAATAGTCTTCCATCCGCAGCTAAACATAGATGTGAACCGAGTATGTTCAGTCATATAGCCCAGAGCAGTAGTGACTCACTGCCTGCCTTGCCCCACCCAGCACACCTAGGGTTACTTGCATACCGTGAACAGTGGCTTATTACCTCTTTGAGTCCGGGTGGGGGGTGGGGCAGTCTCTGAAAGACACTTGGTAATGCTCTTTTCATGCATATATACTCATGCAAAACGAGGATCTTTTATTACATGTGCTTTTGAAGAAATGTGAGAAAGGTTTGACATACAAGGGTACATATATTTGTACAGTTTAGAGTATAGTTTATACTTATGTGCTTTTTCCCCTCTGTCATATCAGCATATTCTTTTTTGGCACTGTTTTAATGGCTATTTGGTAAATCCATTACATACGTTACCATAACTTATTTAACCAGTCTATTTGGACGTTTAGGTGTGTTGAAAAGAAATATCTCTTAGGCTATCAGAGCCCTTTGGCTCCCAGATGTGATTTACTTATCATTAAATCACAGGGCCCAGCACACTGCCCCGCATAGGGGCACCTGGCTGCTGGTAGCTTCAAAACCTCCCATCATCAAGAAACTGACTCTTTGCTCTTAGTTCCAATTTGGGAAAACCCTAGAGAGAACCCGGATTGGCCTGATGCCAACCAAAGGAGAGTTACGGTTGGCAGTCTCCATTAGACCCATAAGATGGGACTGTGGGGAGACAAAGTGTCCTACAAAGAAGGGGGTTATTGTTAATGGAAGAGGGAGGGAGCTGGCTAAACAAAAAGAGCTAGCTGTTTAATGCAGGATATGTTTCTAAAAGTGGTATTGCTGGTCATAACAACATACCAGTGTACCAGAGGGTAGGAACATTTTTAATGCTCCTGTGATGTACACCCCACAGTTTTCTGTGGGGATTTGAATTGCTGCATATACAGGTACTTGTATAACAGGATATTGAACTACTGCAAAAAAGTTGGGAATTGGTCATTATTATGTATCCCATTATACTCCCATCTCTTTGCCGTGCTTTATTCTAAATTACTTGGGGTTAGTGACATCAATTATTAATGTTTATTGAGCGCTTGCTTACCCTGAACTAGATGTTTAAATTAAAAAAAAAAAAATCTGTGGAAATGAAACGGTATATTTTTTTTCTTCCCGCATTGTCTTGTGTGCATAGAGTGTTATACCAGGGATGGTTAGTTGCCCAAACCATAGCATTCCGCATCCTGGTCCCCTTTGCTTCTTGTGGTTTAAGCCAACTACTGTTTAGGGGCGCCTGGGTGGCTCAGTCATTAAGCGTCTGCCTTCGGCTCAGGTCATGATCCCAGGGTCCTGGGATTGAGCCCCGCATTGGGCTCCCTGCTCTGCGGGGAGCCTGCTTCTCCCTCTCCCACTCCCCCTGCTTATGTTCCTGTTCTTGCTGTCTCTCTCTCTGTCGAATAAATAAATAAAATCTTAAAAAAAAAAAAATAAACCAACTACTGTTTAGTTGATCGGGATTCAGAAATTGGAGCTGGGCTCAGCTGGCTGGTTTTTCTGCCTGGGCCTAGGCTCACTCACACTCTAGTGGTTACATGATTCTTTATGAGGGCCATTGCTATAATAATTTCCACATTAGTTGGTATCATAATCTTTGATTAGTTTTCCATTGGCCATGCACTTCAGGGTAAGTTGGGTATGTCCTTTGCCCTAGGGAATGAATCTTGATTAAGTCAAGTCAACTTTAGTAATACCATACCTCCTGCTAGTGACTGGTTAATGAATATTTACGTGACAACTATTAGGTAGTACCATATTGGGAACCGGAAGTTGTCAGCAAAATAGAACAGGTTGATACTCTGAGGATCACAGAGTACAAAGATGGATGTGCCTAAGAATACAGTGACATTTTCCAGCTGCTGAATTAACTAACCCTGAAACCACTGTGACTCAGAACAACTTTATTATTGTTTGAGGCAGTTATCTCCAAATGGAGTATGCTAGACCATCCAGTCTGGGAAGGAAGGAACTATTAGAACTTTATCTAGGAAAAAAAGCTTTACGAATACTTAATAGATGCTTGACACTGGTTGGTATATCTGAAAGTCTCCTGTTACTTATGTTACCTGAGAAATGAGTGGGCATTTTACAACCTGGTGGAATTGCCAATGGTACTCTCATTCTTATTCTTGCCTTTGGTGAACTCTATCCCTGTAAATGGGTTTATGAATTATATTATCTATTTCTGAGTAAGCTGACTCCCACAAAATGGGCAAGTGGCTTAAGATTCCTCCAAAGAAAGCTTAATGATAATGATGTAAGTTTACAGGCTCAAGAAGGTGTCTTATTAAGGAGATGAGAAAATGACTTTTTTTATTGTTATTTTTTAAAGATTTTATTTATTTTAGAGGGAGAAAGTAGAGCTGAGGCAGGGCGGAGTAGCAGAGGGGGAGGGGGAGGATCTCCAACAGACTCCCCACAGAGACTGTCGCGGGGCTCCATCCCAGGACCCGGAGATCATGACCTGAGCTGGAACCAAGAGTTGGAAGCTTAACTGACTGAGCCGCCCAGGTGCGCTGAGGAAATGACTTTTAACTCAGATTAGTAAATTGGCACAAAAATTGTGTATGGATTTGTATTAATAAAAAAACCTTAAGAATACTGTTTGCATCATTCTTGTTCTTTACAAACTTTTTAATGGATTTTTATTTATTTAAAGATTTTTATTTGTCAGAGAGAGAGAGAGAGAGAGAGAGAGAGAGAGCACAAGCAGGGGGAGGGGCAGAGGGAGAGGGAGAAGAAGGCTCCCCACTGAGCAGGGAGCCCGATGTGGGACTTGATCCCAGGACCCCGGGATCATGACCTGAGCCGAAGGCAGACGCTTAACTGACTGAGCCACCCAGGCGTCCCTAATGGATTTTTTTTTTTAAAGATTGTATTTATTTATTTGAGAGAGAAAGAATGAAAGAGAACTGGAGCTGGGTCAGGGGTAGAGGGAGAGGCAGGCTCCCTGATGAGCAGGGAGCCCTATATGGGACTTGATCCCGGGACTTCAGGATCATGACTTGAACCAAAGGCAGACGCTTAACCGACTGAGCCACCCAGGCGCCCTAATGGATGTTTTATAATGTACACACTATATTGGTATATACATATAATTCGTAACTCCAGTGTTTTAATTATGTATAAACTATATGCAATTTATAACATGTTGGGGGTACCTGTTTAATTTTTTTGAGTAAAAAAAGACCAAAAAGTTTTGAGACCCTGTTTTCGTGTCACTTGTAGTTATGTGATTTTTGTTACTTGTAGTTGAAAGCACAGCTGATTCAGGGACAGATAAGAGCCATGGCTGTTCCCCTTTTATTCATAGCTTTCAAGATTCTCCATGATCTGGTTCATTACTTTGTTTTCCAGACCCAGTTGTCTCCTGTGTGTCTCTGCAAATGCCACTCAGCTCCTGCCCATTCCTTAACTGTCACATTCTTTGTATCAATTTTGCCTCTGGGGAGGCCATTCTCCCCATCTCCCACTACATTTTCTTTTCTTTCTTTCTTTCTTTCTTTTTTTTTTTAAGATTTTATTTATTTATTTGAGAGAGAGAGCACATGAGCAGGGGGTGGGGTGCAGAGGAAGAGGGAGAAGCAGACTCCCCGCTGAGCAGGGAGCCCAACATGGGGCTGGATCCCAGGACCCCGAGATCATGACCCAAGCTGAAGGCAGATGTTTAACCTATAGAGCCACCCAGGTGCCCCCCCACCATGTTTTCATTGTCCTTCAAGGCCTAGCTCAAATATTGCTTTGTTATTAACAGTTTTCTCATCTTCCCCTTCTGCATTTACATGGTTAGTTCCTTCTGTTTAATCCCCCCAGCACATTACTTGTACAATTGCAATGTTTTTTTCTTTTTTTAAAGATTTATTTATTTATTTTGAAAGAGTGAGAATGAGAGAGAGAGAGAGAGCACATGAGAGGGGGGAGGGTCAGAGGGAGAAGCAGACTCCCTGCTGAGCAGGGAGCCCGATGCGGGACTCGATCCCGGGACTCCAGGATCATGACCTGAGCCGAAGGCAGTCGCTTAACCAACTGAGCCACCCAGGCGCCCCAATGTTTTTTTCTTTTTGCCTTTTATTATTAAGTTACTGGCCAGCTTACTTTGCCTATGGGTTGTAGGCTTTTTTTTTTTTTTTTTCCTTTCCTTTTGTAAGTAAGCTCCATGCCCAGTGTGGGGCTTGAACTCAAAACACCGAGATCAAGAGTTGCATCACATGGTCTACGGACTAAGCCAGCCAGGCACCCTGGGTTGTAGTCTTCTTGATGGTTGGGGTCCTGTCTTGCCTTTGTCAGTTTTTTAAATTGCTTGTTTCCCTTTCCTGGGAGAAAAGGGAGGCAGGCAGAGCCCACAGTTGTTAAATTCAACTCTGTGGCAGACGGGGTGGTGGTGGGGGAGTTCCTCTCTTCCAGCCCTCAATAACCTTAGGAGGTAGAGTGTTACATATGCATATGAGGGATCTGAGGTCAAGGAATGTACATGGTCAAGACACGATCCAGGATCCAAACCCAGGGCGTTTTTATTCCAAAGTTTTTTTTGTCTGCCCTCACATGTGTTGTCCACAGTTAGACATTGTTCTCCTTTCATGTGGGAACACTGACATGGGTACACATGGGAAACTCTGTAGGCTGATGCTGCAGAAACATCACCAGACAATACTAGGCAAGTGCAGTCAGTTCAAAGGAGAGTCTCTTACCCTGTGGAGTAAAGACAAGGCCTGGAGGATGGGTTGTATGAAGCTCTAAATGCCTGTGGACAGTTAGCTGTCTGCAAGTAGCACCAAGCAAAATCATGGGGGGACTCCCATGGTAAGAGTCTGGCCTGAGTGTCTCCACTGGGAGACAGGAGGTGATGGACTTTACATGGCTCAGCTGAATCGAATTACATATGCCATTATTTTCTCCACGCTAAGGATAATTGAGGGTTGACAAGTTGTTCGCTTTTAAGTTGAGCCATGTTAGATATATGCTATCATGATGGAAAACAGACATCTCTCTAGGGTTTTGAGGGTCAAATGACAGAATGTCTATGAAAGGGTTTTGAATGTTATAAATTGCCTCCTAGATGCAAGGGAGACATCAAATTTTATTGTTTCCTTAAAGCAGTGACTTCTTGCTCAAATATCTTTGTTAGCCATTTTTGTCTTCTTTTAAGTGTATTCCCAAAGAGTTTTTAAGTGTTGAGGCTTCTAAATGGAATAGGACACATTTTTTACTCAAATGAATTGCAGATATTATTCGAAAGCTTGCTTTTATACTTTTAGCCATGTAGTAGATAGAATTTGTGATAAGGTCAGTCTGTCTCGGGATCTAATTGTTCAGGTATCCAAAAGACCCTTTTATAATAATGGGACCACTTCTGGTACATAAAGATGGGAATTTGGGGGACTTTGAGGTAAATTGTTAGAAGCCTTTGAGTACTACCTGAAAGACTATCAAAGAGTTTTGATTTCAGGTTTTGTTTAGTTTTGTGTTTTGTTACAGTACCTTATTCTGAGAAGTCATTGGAGAGGGTTTGAGGAGCCTTTGAAACTATCTCAGGGAAGTTTTGAAATTGAAAACATGGTGTGGTTTGACAACTTATGAATTTGAAATCTTTTCCATTGTGGATTTCAAAGGAAATGGATTCGAGTAAGTAAAATTTAACTCCACTGAGGGAAATTTTGCAGTGGCAATGTTGTCTTATACAAAGAGTTTGACTTAGAAATTAAAACATGTTTACTTAGAGAGTCAGCGTATACCTATTGATAGATGCAAATACAGAAAAAGGGAGAGGTTCCTAAGTTGCAGATAGATGCAGTTGTGAATATTTTATTATTCAGGGTTCTTGGAGCATGTATGTGACTTAAGAGAGCCTTATTTCAGAGTGAGTTTAGCTAGAGAAGGCAGCAGTTCCCAAAGGGGGTTCCATGGAAACTGATTATCAGGAAATTAGTAGATGTTATGCAGTGAAAAAAGGCTCTATGTTCAAATAAGTGGGAAGATCTGGGTTAACCAAAGTAAAATAGGTATTTTTCTTTTTAACTGCAAGACTTTTGAGCACCGTTATTTCTAATCATGAATCTCATTGGAGGGAAACAAAGTTTTAAGCATTTCCCAAATACATTGAATTGTAGAAACTTTCTTTTGCAAAGCATCTTTGCCAGAGAACAGTGTTGGGTTTAATTTGCTGAAGTATTTTATTTTATTTTTTCCAAGGTTAAAGAAAATTTTTTTTTTTTTAAATAATCTCTACACCCACTATGGGGCTCGAACCTAGAACCCTGAGATCAAGAGTCTCACTGCTCCGCTGACTGACCCAGTCAGGTGCCCCTAATTTACTGAAATATTTTCAAGCAAAGCCCAGACATCCTGACAAACTTTAGTATGCATTTCTAGCTAAGGACTTAAAAAAAACCCCACCACTTCATTATCACTTTTAATAAAATTAACAGTGATTTCTTAATGTCATCTAATTGTCCCCCAGATGGCATTTGTCATCATTTCTGTTTTCTTGGAACCGGGATTCAGTCAAGGGTTTCATATTAGCACTGTGGGTTTTTGTTGATTTTGTCTCTTTAGTCTTTTTAAATGTAGAAAAATGCTATCTCACCACTCCTTCCATCTCCTTTCTGACTTTTAGGAGAGATCTTGTAGGATGTCCCGTATCTGAATTTGTTTCCTTGTGGTATTGTTTACCTTGTCCTTTGTCCTCTGTATTTTCTAGAAATTAGAGGTTAGATCTCAAGGCCTGGTTTAAATTCAGGTTAAATATTTTGGTCAAGAACAGGTTCTAGACTATGCTTTTCCCTATGATTTGGGAATAGACATTGTAATTTTAGTAATTTATATATGTATAAATGCTATATATATATGTAGTGGCTTAGAGTTCATTTGGAAATTAATTTTATTAGTATAACAAGGGAGGACAAGCTTAATTTTTTCCAGTTGTGGTTGGAAACATGGTGTTATTCTGAATAGTTGGCCTGGTTAAATGGTTATAATTTTTCAGTATATCTTAACATTATAAACCATGTCCCTACTGGGTAAAGTGGTTTAAGCATTAAACATTTTTGGTGGTTGAATTTTATTCAGAATGACAGGGTATCGGGACACCTGGTTGGCTCAGTCAGTTGAGTGTCTGCCTTCGGCTCAGGTCATGATCCCAGCGTCCTGGGACCAAGTCCCGCATTGGGCTCCTTGCTTAGCAGGGAGCCTGCTTCTCCCTCTGCCTGCTGCTCCCCCTGCTTGTACTCTCTCTCTGACAAATAAATGAAAATCTGAAAAAAAAAAAAAAAGAATGACAGGGTATCTGAGTTGTTATTGTAAAACACTATAAAGATTTATTCTAAGCACATTAACTTAGGAATATGCATTCTACCTCTATTGGATAAATTTTAACAATATTTTTCTGATAAATGCTTATGCTAATTTGAAGTACAGTTACAAATCTAAGCACACCCTCAGAGTCGTAATTTTATATGTACATTGTCTTGGAAACTCAGACATGTAAATAAAATTCCTATTGTAGCTGACTTTGCTTATTTAATTTGATATTTAAGTTTTTTTCCCTTGATATCCTTCCAAGTACTTGTATGTCTGGGAAAAATTAAACTCAAAGAAATTTTGTGTGTCTTAATGAAGAATAGCATGGTGTATATAAAGTAGCTTTGTGGGGCGCCTGGGTGGCTCAGATGGTTAAGCATCTGCCTTCGGCTCAGGTCATGATCCCAGGGTCCTGGGATTGAGTTCCGCATCGGGCTCCCTGCTCAGTGCAGAGCCTGCTTCTCCCTCTCCCTCTGTCATTCCCTCTGCTTGTGCTCTCTGGCTCTCTCTCTCTGTCAAATAAATAAATAAAATCTTTAAAAAAAAAAAGTAGCTTTGTGTGATGAATGGTAGCTGTCATAGGTAGTTCCCAGCACATTCTTGATTTAATCCCTTAGAGGGCAGGAATACTAGTCTCTATATCAAAATTTCCTTGTGAATAATAAGGCACCTTGGATAGTAAGTACTTTGGAACTATAGTAGTAAACTAAAAATATATACACAGTGCTCTCTTTTTTTCCTCCTCTTTTAAAAATACAAATATATAGGTTTTAGTGAAACAAGCATGATCTTTGAAGCCTGGTGAACTGTGGTTTTGTGTGTGATTCTGGGCAGTTTACTTGACCTCTTTTTCTCTGTAAAATGGGGGTAGTAATCCTGTTTCATAGGCTTCATGCCAAGACTGAAGGTGAGAGCCCATATAAAATGCTTCACGCTGGGGTGCCTGGGTGACTCAGTTGTTAAGCGTCTGCCTTTGGCTCAGGTCATGATCCCATGATCCCCCTTGATCTTGGGATCGAGTCCCACGTGGGGCTCTTCGCTTGGCGGGAAGCCTGCTTCTCCCTCTCCCACTCCCCCTGCTCGTGTTCCCTCTCCCGCAGTGTTTCTCTCTGTCAAATAAATAAATAAAATCTTTAAAAAAAACAAAAACAAAAACACTTCGCTCATCACTTGTGATGAGCGCCAAGTGATGTATGGAAGTGCAGAATCCCTGTATTGTACACTTGAAACTAATATAACATGCTCTGTTAACTGGAATTAAAAACTTAAAAAAACAAATAAATGCTTAGCATGGTGCTTGGCTCATAGGTGGCAAAACACATCTTCTTCTTCCTTCTTCTTCTCTTAACCATGTTTTTAAGCTCCACTTTCTGAATCAGTAATTGAATGGAAGTTTTTGTTCTGAGTGTTTTTATTATTTTTATTTATTTATTTATTTATTTATTTATTTATTTTGTTCTGAATGTTTTTAAAATTGCTAATTTTAAGGTACCTCTTATGGAAGTCCAAATAAGACCTTGATCTCAAGATAATCTGTATAGTTAGTTGGTTGTTTATATTAAAACAATTAGATGTTTATATGAAATGTTTTGAACAAACAAGTGGGACATTTCTAGATGGTAATTTATAAAGAAGGAACCAGAGAAAAAGGCTATTTCATTATTGGCATGAGGATATTGCTAACAAACTGGTTTTAAATGAAAATCAGTGTTGTACAAATCCATTTATTTACTAAGGATTGTGAGAACATGAGAAGCTCTGCAAACTTCAGTAGATTTTCACTTGAGTGTGGTTTAGAATAATATACTTTATTTTCCTTAGGTGAAGTAAGCCTGTAGTGCCGTACTCCAGTAATGCGTGTGTGTTTATGAACAGGGTATTGCCAGCCAGCAGAGCAGTCTTCCTGCAGAGGAGAGGGGTCAGTGCTTCCCTGAAGGGCTTCAGAGCTTCACAGTGGGGAGGAGGGGAGTTTCTCCTTCCTGGCCTATTCCCTGTTAAAGACTCATGTAAAGGGAGAATTACTCTATCCTAAGTTTCGAGTGGGAGAAGTCAAGGAACATGTTTTGGAAGCTGCTTAAATAGACATTTATGGGGCTTGGCTCCTTGGCAATTTGGGTAAACCAGGAAGAAAGTGTGCTCTTCCAATCAGCTGTGTCTCAGTCTTGGGACGTGTGGCTTTGTTAATGGCTTGTGCAGGAACAGGTCCCAGGAAGACAAGGGCGCATGCTGCTCTCTGCCCAGGCAGCACCTGTTCTTTGAGAATGAACCTGATTCCCTAAGGGCACTCAAGTCCCGTGCACTTGAGCTTGTTACACTTTTTCCCCTACCATTAAGTAACAGTTTTGTTTATCCCTTCCTTTCTGAAATGTTTTCTTTAGGCAAGAGGGACTCCTTAAGCTGTCCAGCTCCACGTACCGAAAGTCAAGCCAGAATCAGAGAGCGAGATTTCCCTCTCCCATCGTGGAAAAAGGGAGAGGATGTCATTTTTAGAGGGATAGTGATTGCGTTCTAAGCAGACAGAACTTATAAGGACATTTCACCTTCACAGGACTTTTTTCCTTCGTTTAAGAGCCATCTTTGCTATCTCAAGGAATATAATATCCTTATGGGTTTTAGAAGTAAAAAGTGACCATGAAGGTGTGAACTGTTTGACAGATGAGACACTGTTTTCATTTGGTGGAAGTCTTGCAGTAATTTTTCCTTTTTTTTTTTTTTTTAAGATTTTATTTATTTTTTTAGAGAGGGAGGGAGTACACAAAGGGGGGGGAGGCAGGGAGACAAGCCGAGGGAGAGGGAGAAGCAGACTCCCCCTGAGCAGGGAGCCCAATGTGGGGCTTGATCCCAGGACCCTGGGACCATGACCTGAGCCGAAGACAGACGCTTAACTGACTGATCCACCCAGGTGTCCCTAATTTTTCCAACAAATACTACTTGAGGGCTGTCACTGTGCCCTTCTGAGGTTGAGGCCCCACTCTGTGCCTCAATCGGAGGAGACAAGTGCGTACATAGTACAAATGAGAGAAGGCAGGGGTGCAGCGGGAGAGTAGAGAAGGACTGGCAGGAGGAGGAGGAGGAGGAGGAAGAGAAGCAGGAAGCGGAGGGGTTGGTGGCTGGGGAGGACTTCTGGGAGGGGTGAAGGATGCGTTGCACTTTGCCAGGCGGGGAAGAGGGGGAGGGGCTTTTTGTGAAAGGAGCACTAGCAGCAGAGGCAAGGAGGCGTGGAAATACAAGTCATGTTTGGGGTATTGTTACTAGAACAGATGGTGCTTGGCATTTGGGTGCAGTGGCAGGGAGGAAAGAGCCAGATTGCAAAAGGCCTTGCATGCTAGGCTAAGAAGTATGGACTTGATCCTGTAAAGCAAGTGATAGCTGTCAAAGGTTTCAGGGAGATGATGTGATCAGAGCGGTGTTTCGGAGAAAGGCTTAGGTGACGGTGGTTTGGAGGAGAGACTGGCTCGGGGACAGATGGGCGGTAGGGCTCTCTGTTATGAGGCTTTTGAAGTAGGTCAGGTGAGAGATGATGTTTGGGGCCTGCGTTAGTGGGAGGAAGAGAACTAATGTCCGTTCAGTACCTTTTGTTGTGCATTTTGGGTGCATTCGCTCATGTCATTGTTGCAGAGCACTTTTCATAGAACGCTGTTGAGCATTTTGCAGAGAAGGAAAGGGGCTCAAAGTAACCTGGCTCCGCCAAGATTTGCACTCGCGTTGACAGTCCTGTGCCACCATGCTTTTACAACAGAGGGAATGAGAACACAAGAAAGGGTGAGCATGGGAGATGATTTTTGCAGCAGAGTGGAAGCTTCTTCCAGAACAGAGAAGGACTGCTTAGCTGCTGACTCAAGGTAGAGGGCAAGGCTGTTTCCAGGCGGGCAGCAAGGTGTGCACAATGGGTGATACCCATGACCAAGGCCTCACTGAGGAGGGGAGGGGCAGGGTTTGGGGCTCCTCAGGGATACCCATTTGGAAATTCCCTATGGCCGGTTGGAAATTTGGTTCTTGAAGCACTTCCTAGCCTCCCTGTAGGAGCTCCTTGAAGTCCTTTGGGTAGGCTTGGACTAGAACGTCTGTAGGAGGAGATGGGTAATGAGCCTTCCTCCTGGAGCCCCCAGTCCTAAATGGTGCTATAGTGCACTTAATCCAAAGGACCCTTTCCAGACCCTGCCTGTTGGTGTTCCAGTTGGTTTGGAGTGAGGGTTGGCAATCTGCGTTTCTATCAAGAGCCTGGGATCCCGGACTGAGCCAGGCAAGTCGCAACAGGATCCGACTATTCAGAATGTTTGGCTCTGTGTGGCCTAGGCTGTCTTTTCATTTCACTTTTTTCGGGGGGGGCTTTCAATAGCTTCTTAAACGATATGATGTTGACCTCTGGTAAGAACCAACACCTTGGAAAATTGCTTGTTTTTAGGGACGTTCATACATTCATATTTAATTTTGTCAAAGTTGTTTTTTAGTTGTTTGGATTAAATACTCAAAAGTAGCAAACCCCTCCCCCCCATTAGGTTTTTTTTTTTTTTTTTGCCTTTTAAGTGGACTTTTGGAGCAAGAGATTTCTAGGGAAATTAGATTATGAGTATTTTCCTTGCTTATGAAAAAGAGGTTGGAGGAGGGAACCTGGCAGGTGGAGAGTGAGGAATAATGAACTGGGGCTCTTGGTTTGCCTGCGGATGGCCTAGGTGGTCACAGATCAGAAAGTCACACTGAATGTGGGCCTAATATACAGCATGGTGACTGCATTCACGATGCTATATTATGTGTTTGAAATTGTTAAGAAAGTAGATCTTAGGGCACCTGGGTGGCTCAGTCAGCCTTAAGTATCTGCCTTTGGCTCAGGATCCCGGGATCAAGTCCCACATTAGGCTCCCTGCTCAGCAGGGAGTCTCCTTCTCCCTCTGCCGCTCCTTTCTGCTTGTGCGCGGATGCTCTCTCTCTCAAATAAAGAAATAAATTCTTTAAAAAAAATTAAAAAAAAAAGATCTTTTATCAGCACACACATAGAGAAATGTCAATTCTATGAGGGGATGGAGATGTTAACCTTATTGTGGTAATCATTTTGCAATATGTATGTGTGTGTGTACACACACACACACACACACACACACATCACATCATCACAACTGTATACCGTAAACTTGCATATATAAGTCAATGATATTTCAATAAAGCTGGGAAAAAAGTTCACTGAAAAGTACTCAACTCTTTGAAATCTGGGCTTTAAACCCTATCAACCAACTGGTCATTAGACTGTTATTAGTCATGACCCCAGCCTAGAGACAGAGAGAGACACAGCGAGAGAGGGAACACAAGCAGGGGGAGTGGGAGAGGGAGAAGCAGGCTTCCCGCCGAGCAGGGAGCCCGATGTGGGGCTCGATCCCCGGGATTATGACCCGAGCCGAAAGCAGACCCTTAATGACTGAGCCACCCAGGCGCCCCTCTATTAGCGACTTTCAAATATGCGATACAGTATTGTTAACTATGGTCACGCTGTACTTTACATTCCTGGGACTTATTGTATAACTGGAAGTTTGTATCTTTTGGCCACCTTTATCCATTTTGCCCATCCCTATTTTTGGTGAGTGAAGGCTTTAAAGCCAGACAAACTGGGTTCAGGTCCCAAGTCAGTGTGACCTAAGCCTGACTTGGTCTCAAGGCGACCCTGGCCTGTTACCCAGCTTCCCTGAGCTTGTTTTCTGAGACTTGGGAATGTGAGTACTTTTGAAGGTTGTTTTGAGAATTGAGTGACATAAGGTCAAAACACCTAGGCCTAACTCCCTTAATCTTGGGATGGAGTGTAAGATCTGGGAATGTGCTTCGTTAAGCATACCTTCCATGCCTGCTTCTTCCACTCGGCAGTGTATTGAGGGCTGACTATGCAGTGCATTTCTTTTTAACCATTACCTACCATATTCTACCTTTCCTAAAGAGGTGGGCATTCTCGTTTGGTCGGGGCTGATAATTGGAGAGAAAGGGTTTTTTGGTTTTTATTTTCAGCCTGTGTGTCTTTTGTGTTGGTGTCTGGTGATCATTGGGATAATTTCTGCTGCTTTGTCTCTCCTAGTGAGTAAGGTTTGGGTTCATTAACTGCTTGCTGCTGAATGGTTCATTTTTCTCATGTGTGGGAGGGAGGAGTGGCTTCTTCTTGTGTTCCCACCTTTGCTAAATGCCATTCCTACTTCCTATGTTAGTTATAGGACTTCCCCACCCCTTTTTCTTATCCCTGTCCTGGTGGAGCGCATAGGAGGGGGTCCGTTTGTTCTCTGATTGGTTTGTTCAGTCACTGACTAGGTGTCAGACTCTGTGCTGCATGGTTATTCTTAGATGGTCTGATTTCATACTCTTAAAGGCCTCAGGAGCAGGCATTCTTTGCTCAGCTTGCAGATGAGGGTTCATCTGCGGCCCTGGGTCTCCTAGCAGGTTTACAGGAGGACCCTGGTGCCTGCTCCTGCAATCTGCCTTCTGTCCTGCCCCTCACCCACACATGGCCCTTTCCAGGGGTGGCTCATTCTGTGCAAAATTGGTCAGCTTTTAAATCCTGTATGGGTGCAGGCCCAAAGGTCAGTTTTAGCCAGTGGTATGGGGACTGTGGATAGATGCTGCGGAGTTGGGGGTGGGGAGAGAAACAGACAGTGCTCCCTGGGAGAGCAAGCTGGTGGGATTAAGCAGGGATATTGGGGCTGCTTAAGTCGGCTTGTCCTCTTTATTTTGAATGGCTCCCGAAAGACCCTGCCTGAGTGTGCAAAGTGCACATTTGTGGATGCTGTAGACAAGATTTGCTTGTTCATAACCTCCTTTTTGTTTTCTGCTATTTCAGTCCTGTATTCTAGATTGCTTTTGGCTGACTTTTGGGGGGGACTTACCCACAACAGTTAAGAAGGTGTCCTACCCTTCAGGACTGCATATTTGACCTCCTCAACTGAACTTTCAGCATCAGAACATGTGGCCAACAGCAGAATGGAAAGATCAATGATTCTGGAGTAAAGGAGACTTGGTTTCAAATTTTAGCTGTCCCTTAATGCCTTTGGACAGGTTTCTTAACTTCAGGGCCTTGGTTTCTTCATCTGTAAACTGGGTATCATTGTGTTCAGGGAGAAGTAATGTTTGTGTACTACATCTAGAGTAGGATTTGGCACCTAATAGGTGTTAAGGAGCTTCCTTTTTCATTCTAGCTTGATTCAGTGGTATTCAATATATTTAGTGTGCCAGATATTGTGCTAAACTCTGGCAGGGGCAAAAATTAATGCAGTGTTTTCTTTCCTGGAGAAATTTAAAATCTAATGGCTGGGGCTGACTTGTACAAATTCATTCTGAGGGGGATAATTGCAAGGCCTAGGCTGTGGGGGAAGCCAACCATAGGAGCATTTCCTCTGCCCTGAGGGTTGGGAGATCCTTTCTTTCTGGAAGGAGGTTATAGCTAAGCCCTTTCTTGAAGGACTGAGTAAGAATTAACCAAGCAAAGGAAGGTGGGATGGGTTGTAGCTAGGAGCAAGAGCATGAGCAATGCATGGAGTATTTAGGGGAACTATACCCAGCCTGGGTTTGGTTGGAAGCAGGAGGTACTGGGAACGGAGCCTGGAGAGCCTGATGGGCCTTGCTCAGAAACTTAGAAGATGTAAAATTTGCTAGGATGGAAAATAAAAATGTAAGGAAAAAGAGTTACATAAATAGTGTTTAATAGCATTGTCAGGCATTTTTATAGCACAAAGTCTGAATTAAATAGATTACAGTGCATCTGTATGAGAGTGATCTGCAGGTGTTAAAGGAATGAGGTCAGTTTATTTGTGCTCTTAAGGAAAAACTTCCGAGAATATTAATAAATGAAAAAGATATATATGCATAGGGTATCTTTGGAAGTACATATCTGTATATGTAAGCAGTGATTGCCTTTAGGAGGGATGTGGAGGTCTGGGATGGAGGACAGGCCTACGTTTTACTGAAGACCCTTTTGTTCCATTTGGCTATTTTTCCACATGCATGCATTCTTTAAAGAAGGAAAATACTGTAAAGAAATGACTAATGTTGTACATTATCAGGTGAGGCAGAAACCAAGCAGCCGTGTAAAAATAACTTGGGCTACTGCACTGTAATGCTCGTAGGCAGAATGCTAGATTATTTCATGGTCTGACAATAATACCATTCATGGGGTGTTTTAGAGTTTCCCACTTTCACATACGTTATTTCAGTCAAAATTAATCACTTTCATGTGTACTTTCATAGCAATTAAAATGTTTTAAGAACTATAAATGTTAAATGATGCTTTGTAAAGTTTGGAAAAGGAGAGAAAAGACTATTATTTGTTTAATGCAACATCTATGATTTTATTCCCTCCATTCTTTGTCTATGCCTTTGTGAAAAATACAACTAAAACATACATTTACTTAATGGACTTTTCTGTTTATAGGATTTCACGTGTTTTCCCAGTGTTGTGTAATTGTTCTCCTTATCTTTTTGAAAAACTGCTATTTTTTGGGGGAATGCTGTGGTTCCTTTCCCTGTGGCCCCTGTGACTCACTCATGCTTACGTGCTTTCTGTCAGAGGTGTGTTGGTTTTCTGGGTTGATGTTCATCTCTTCCTATATTCTCGGAGCTACGATGGCCCCTCTGTCACCAGACTGCAGGGCACAGGGAAAGGGCTCAGCAAGTAGTTTTGAAGGAATGGATGTTCCTTTTGGGCTTTACAACAGCATTTTAAGGGAGAGATGGCAGATATGTGCAGTGTTCAGCCAAAGAAAGAGATTCAGGTTAAGCAGCCTTCCCAAACTCACATAGCAGCAACCTGTAAGTGGCTGAACTCAGCCTTCTCAAACTCACGTAGCAGCAGCCTGTAAGTGGCTGAACTCAGCCTTCCCAAACTCACGTAGCAGCAGCCTGTAAGTGGCTGAACTCAGCCTTCCCAAACTCACGTAGCAGCAACCTGTAGGTGGCTGAACTCAACCTTCCCAAGCTCACGTAGCAGCAACCTGTAGGTGGCTGAACTCAACCTTCCCAAACTCATGTAGCAGCAACCTTAAGTGGCTGAACTCAACCTTGAATTGACTTCTCCTGACCCAGCCATCTCTCCACTATTCTTGAAATCAGAGTTTTCAGTAGGTTTTGCTGGGAAAGAGATGGCGGGGTTCCATTTAGAATGAGTGAAGAGGATTTTGACCTTCTTGAAAAAAATTGCTCTAGTGTGTTCCCGCAGCGGGTGAACTGGACTCAAACCCCAGCAGCCTCTTTGGCAAGCTGTATGACCTTGGGCAAGTTACTTAACATCTCTGGGCATTAGTTTATAATAAGTTAAGCAGGTATAAAGTGTATGTGGGTGCCTACCTCCGCAGGGCTATCATAGTACACATAAGGCTTTTAAGATGGTGCCTGACACATGGTAGGGGCTTATTCAATGCGAGTATAACTTTTTTCCCTCATGGTTTGATGAAAAAGAATAATGCCAGTGTTGGGAAGGGTGATGGGAAAATGAATACTCTCATACAGTGTTGGGGGAATAAATGGGGACAACACTTCTGGAGGGCAGTCTTTCGGTGTGCTAATTTAAAACATGCTAGCTCGGGGCGCCTGGGTGGCTCAGTTGTCTGCGTTCGGCTCAGGTCATGATCCCGGGGTCCTGGGATCGAGTTCCACATCGGGCTCCCTGCTCAGCGGGAGGCCTGCTTCTCCCTCTCCCACTCCCCCTGCTTGTGTTCCCTCTCTCGCTGTCTCTCTGTCAAATAAATAAATAAAATCTTAAAAAAAAAATGCCAGCTCTTTGACCTAGAAATTTTAGCTCTAGAAATTTATGCTAAGAAAATAATTGTATAAATATGAAGTTATATTACATGGATATTAACTGCAATATTGGTTAATAGCAAAAAAGTGGGGAAACCAAATATTTACCTCAAAAGGAGCTTGGTGATAAACTTGGTCACCCATACAATAGAATTAATAAGCAACTTTGTACAGAGTAAGAGGGAAGTGAATAGGGTGATGTGGAAAGATGTTTTCTCTCTACTGTTAAGTTGAAAAACAGGCTATTGAGTAGTATGCATGCCGTAACTGCATTAATGCTTTTTTCTTCAAAGTATGCATTATGTAACTGACACATTTGAGGGTCTGCTATGCGCAGGTTGTAACCCCCTTTAAATGGGCTGTGTATGTAGAAAAAAGTCTGGAAGATCTTTGGGTGGTGGGATTGAACAGTTTTCCCTATTTAAAAAATTACCTCTATACTATTTTTTCCTAATACAGGAACCATTTACATGCTTCATCCTGGTATTCTGCATGTTTTATTTTTATTTTTTAATTATTATTTTTTTAAGATTTTATTTATTTATTTGACAGAGGGAGACAGTGAGAGCAGGAACACAAGCAGTGGGAGTGGGAGAGGGGGAAGCAGGCTTCCCGCCGAGCAGGGAGCCCGATGTGGGACTCGATCCCAGGACCCTGAGATCATGACCTGAGCCGAAGGCAGACGCTTAACGACTGAGCCACCCAGGCGCCCTAATTATGTTTTTTGAGAGAGAGAGAGAGCATGTGTGTGCAAGCAGGGGGAGGGGAGGGGGAGAGGGAGAGAGAGAGAGAATCTTTTTTTTTTTTTTTTAAGATTTTATTTATTTGACAGAGAGAGATAGCGAGAGCAGGAACACAAGCAGGGGGAATGGGAGAGGGAAAAGCAGGCTTCCCGTGGAGCAGGGAGCCCGATGTGGGACTCGATCCCAGGAACCTGGGATCATGACCTGAGCCGAAATTAAGAGTTGGATGCTTAACTGACTGAGCGACCTGGGTGCTCCAAATTAAATTTTCTTCTTAAATTTTTAAAAAATTGTTACTAAAATTCTCCTTTGGTTTGTCTAGAGAGAAGAGAGAGCAAGAAGACATTGTCTTTTGTCCTGACTTGCATTTACTCCATAACAAATAGCATTCGGTGTCTCCTGTGTGAATGAATGTACTAAGGTTTGACAATGATGTTCCAAACATCTACAGCATTTGACATTATCACTCTAAATCACTTAAAGAGTGCTGAAGAAATCAAATCATTTTAATTTGAAAAACTTTTCGAGTGGTTTGGGCAAAGTAACTCTAGTGTACTTGACATATCTAGTTTAAACTTTCAAGAGGGTTTCTATCTTAGGACAATGGAGATTAAACTATCAGTGGGTCCTAACCTTTTTTACTTCATGGTTTATAGATCACAGAATAGATTCATTGTTTTGTAATTAAGTGTAGAAGCAGGATCTCTGTGGGGGGGGAGAGTGAGTGGAAGGGGAGAAGTGGTAGGGAGGAACAGGGCAATACATTTTAGAATACAAACTACATTAGTTCTCACTGAGAATGAAAAAAAATCAGTCTTGATGCTCATATCTCCATTTGAGATCTTCATATTGAAAAATGTTTTTAATATTTTAGATTTGCAATCATCTAAAAAAACTTGTAATCAAGTTGACTTATTTGTGGGCTTTGTAATGTTATTTTGCTAAATCCTATCTGGTCAACTTTATTGTGTTGGGACTTGATATACTTTAGATTTTAAAATTGAATTCTTGGCATTATATATGAATTACATCATAAAAGAGCTATTATTCTGAGGAGAAAATGGGTCATATATCTTCTTTTTTTTAAAGGAGTGATACTAAAGGTGTGTTTAAGTCTGCTTTCAAGTTTGTTGGAACAGATGACACCAGTCTTAGAAAGATGACAGGCTTGGAGCTGGACAGAGCAGAGTGTGAACTGGAGTTCTGCCATTTCCACACTGAGTGACCATTTCCAAGACCAATCCTTGCCTTCCTGGTTGTGACGACACAGAGAGTGCATGAAACGTCTGATCCTTGTCCAGTTAAATGTTCAGCACATAGGAGTTCCTCCTGCGCTCTTACGGTTGAGATGAAGATTCTCTCTCTCTGTTTACACCTGTGTGTGATATGGTCCTAGCTGGAGCTGGCTAGCTAGCTGGTGGGCACGGTGTTGTGCACTGACATGTTTTGACAAGCTGGAATTCAGTCATTATTGCCATTGAACTTTTCAGTGTAATGGATGGTTACCAGTGTTTGTCTTTATTTTAAAAAGCAAGATTTGGGACTGCCTGGGTGCCTCAATCCATTAAGCCTCTGCCTTCTGCTCAGGTCATGATCTCAGGATCCTGGGATCAAGCCCCATGTTGGGCTCCCTGCTCATTAGGGAGCCTGCATCTTCCTCTCCCTCTGCACCCCCCTCCCTTGTGCGCGCTTTCTCTCTTTTTCTGTCTCAAATAAATAAAATCTTTAAAAAAAAAAAGATTTGTAGGGATGGAGTGCAAATTCCAATGTAAAAATGATGTTTGAAAACCCATGTTTGATAATGATAATCCTGTTATCAGCCACCTGAATGTTATCAAATCTGCTACAGGCTAACCAGATCCTATTGGGTAGTCCTCCCACCCACGCCCCCAAGCACTTGGCCAGAAGGCAGATAGCCAGAAGGTCCCAAAATGGCTGGAATTGCTTAGAATCTTCCTTCGGTTCTTATAGGATGGGATAATGAGAAAACTTCCAGGTGGATAGGTCGTCTTATTAACACCTGTCTGCATTCACACTGCCTCCCCCTTCTTCTCTTCACTTAAATCTTCCCTGTCCTTTAAGGCTTTGTTAAGGCCTCACTCAGGATGTTTCCCAGACAGTGCTCACTTCCACTCTGTACTTCTGTCCGTGGTAAACATATTAGCATAGGCACCACTGTCCTTGTCTTTGATTATGGCTGACCCGGGGGCACCCACCAGCTGTGCCTTTTGCTTGCTTTTCTTTACATCTCCTACCTGGATGCAGTGTGGACCTTCAGGACACACTCCTGATTTTGTTTCTTCCTCTTTGTCTGGTCCAACACCTAGTGTCTTACAAGAATCCTCTATAAAGTTTCCCACACAGCAAACAGCCTTCTCTGCTTTACTGTTAACTTAAGAAAAAAAGGGGGGGGGGCACCTGGATGGCTCAGTCGTTTGGTGTCTGCCTTGGTCTTGGGTTGTGATCCCTGGGTTCCTGGGATCGAGCCCCGCATCGGGCTTCCTGCTCAGCGGGAAGCCTGCTTCTCCCTCTCCCACTCCCCCTGCTTGTGTTCCCTCTCTTGCTGTGTCTCTCTGTCACATAAATAAATAAAATCTTAAAAAAAAAAAGGAACTTAAAAAATAATCTTTTGGTGTGTTTTCCTTTCTTCAGTGTTTTCTTTTTATGGGCACACATGCACATGATATGTATGTTAAATGACATGGTGTACTTTTTATTATCTAGTTTGCTGTTTTACATACACATGGTGTATATTATATTAATATGTATTTTACAAGTGATTTGTAATGATTGTGTATTAGGCATATGCCAGCCTATAGGTATAACAATTTTTAAACTACTTATTATTGAATTTTAAATAACACTGCAGTGAACATTCTCCTTCCACAGCTTTTTAATTTTAATTTTAATTAATTATTTTTTGGGTGGGGAGGGGCAGAGGGAAAAGGGGAGGGAAGGGTAGAAGGAGGGAGGGAAGAGGGGGAGAGACAGAGAGAGAGAGAGAGAGAGAATGAATCTTAAGCAGGCCCCCTGCCTAGTAGGAGCCCTATGTGGGGTTCAATCTCACAACCCTGAGATCATGACCTGAGCTGAAATCAAGAGTCAGACGCCTAACTGACTGAGCCACTCAAGCGCTATTTTTTTTTTTTTTAAATTAATTTTCTATGAAGTAGGCTCCATGCCCAGTGTGGGGCTTGAACTCACAACTCTGAGATCAAGAGTCACATGCTCCACCAACTGAGCCAGCCAGGCACTCCTCTCCTTTCTTAGTTTTATTGAAAGACTTCCAACAACTTAATTGTATTAAAATCAACTTAATACAGTAGTTTAAAAAAATGAATTTGTAGAATCTGTTATTTTATTAGTGTCCAAGTATTCTCCATGGTTTGGGACTGTCCTAGTTGTTTGGGGTCCTCTCAGAAATAAATATTAAAGTACTAAGGATCAAATAAACATGTATACTAATAGAGAGGGATGTCAGGTATTTAAATAGATTATTTATATAAAATAGATACTAAAGAACTTATGGAAACAACCTAAGTGTCCATTAGTGGATGAATGCATACAGAAAAAAAATACACACACACTGGAATGATATTCAGCCCTAAAAAAGTAGGAAATTGTGTCCTCTTGACAATGTGTAGGAAACTGGAGGGCATCATGCTAAGTGAAATAAGTCAGAGGAAGACAGACAATGCATGGTATCAGTTATATGTGAAATCATTTCTAAAGAAAAAAAGTCAAACTCAAAGTAGAAAAGTAGTGGATGGGGGGGTGGGGGAAATAGAGTTTGGCAAAATAGGACAAATTTTTAGTTATAAGATGAGTAAAGTTTGGGGCGCCTGGGTGGCTCAGTTGGTTAAGCGACTGCTTTCGGCTCAGGTCATGATCCTGGAGTCCCTGGATCGAGTCCCACATGGGGCTCCCTGCTCAGCAGGGAGTCTGCTTCTCCTTCTGACCCTCCCCCTCTCATGTGCTCTCTTTCTCTCTCATTCTGTCTGTCTCAAATAAATAAATAAATAAAATCTTTAAAAAAAAAAAGATGAGTAAAGTTTGAGGATCTAGTGTATAACATGGTGACTATAGTTGATAATACTGTTTTATATGTAATTGAAATAAATTTGCTGAGAAAGTAAAACCTAAAGTTTTCACCAAAAAAAAAAAAAGTTAATATGTGGAATGATGGATATGTTAACTCGGGGGTAATCCTTTAATAATGTATGTATATCAAAACATCGCGGGCGCCTAGGTGGCTCAGTTGGTTAAGCGACTGCCTTCGCATGATCCTGGAGTCCTGGGATTGAGTCCCACATCAGGCTTCCTGCTCAGCAGGGAGTCTGCTTCTCCCTCTGACCCTCTTCCCTCTCGTGCTCTCTATCTCTCATTCTCTCTCTCTCAAATAAATAAAATCTTAAAAAAAAACACAAAAAAACAAAAAAAACATCACATTGTGTACAATAAATATCTTACAGCTTTATTTGTCAAAAATCAGTACAGGTGGAAAAGAAAAATAATTTTATGCAAGAACTATATACAAATTAAAAGCAAAAAACTGGAGAGGCATGTGTGTGTGGGTGTGTGTCCCAGGTGAATGCAGACTTTGACAAAAGAATCTACCTATATTACAGTTGTATGACAAAACCTCACTGAAAGGAATGCGGGACAAAAAGCGTGAACCTGACAACTTTGGAAAATGGTGTTTTGAGTAGACACTGTATTGTAGTTGGTAAGGTTGTTTCTCATGGAGTATAGGTTAGCAATTCTGAAACTGCTTTACATGTATTCAGGGGTCGAACAAATGAATACATGGATGGTGGATGCTGGGAGCCAGCTTTCTTACTGTTGGAGAGGGGAGTTCTACATCAGCCAGGGCATAAGGCTACAGTGAACCATGTGGTACTGGATTAGAGTTGGAGACATCTGTATGAATTAGGTTTAGCTTCATATAGACACAGAAATCGTTAGAGATGTGTATGCATATGTGGTTTATTAGACATACATGTAGGGCTTGGAAGCAGTGACACCCTAGTTGCAGCAACATACCCAAATTTTGGCTTCTAAATACCATTCTTTAATAAAAATAACCAGGGCTCCTTGAAAAATAGATAATTATAGGTCTAGAGCATCTTGTATTAGAAAATTAGGAAGTACTCAGAAACATTTAAAAGGACTTAGGAACAAACTCAGAGAGCCCCAAATAGCCAAAGCTGGAATAATTTGAGCAACAATATAGTGTGGTACTGCATTACAACCCCAAGTATAAAATAAATATAAATGAGTTTATGCAAGGGAAGGGGAAGAGACATCCTCCTCATAGAAAAGTTCCAAATTTATGTTAATTCCACTTACCCCTTCAGGAACTGGGGCTTAATATCTTTCATTCCCTTGAGTGTGGGCTGACTTTAGTGACTCACTTCTAAAGGATACAGTGTGGAAAGGGTGAAAGGTAAACTTACAGTGAAGAAGACCGACAAACACTAGCTTAACCGAATAATCAAGGTTGACATCACCAGCGGTCATGCTGTTAGCATGTGCCCTTATTATAATGTGATGAGAAGGGCACTTTACCTCTCTGGTTTCCCCTACCAACTGCAGTCTAATTGTGAAAAAAACAGGAAATCTCAACTGAGAGATTTAATACACAGTACTTGATCAGTATTCCTCAAAACTGTCAAAGTCATGAAAAACAAGGAAAACTGAGAAACTGACAGAACAGAGAAAACTTAAGTAGATGTGATCAGTAATTACAAAGTGGGATCCTGGAGTGGAAAAAGGACGTTTGTGGAAAAACTAGAAAAACCCAGATGAGATCTGGAATTTGACTAATTTTTTCAAAAGACACTAAAATTTTCTGCCTCAACATTTAATTATGAAAACATTCAAATGTAAAGAAAAGTTGAAAGAAATGTACAGTGAACAGCCACATACCCACCACCTAGATTCAACAATTAAGATTTTTGTGGTCTGCTTTATTACTTGCCTACCCATCAGTCCATCTTATTTTTATTTTATTTCTTTAAGATTTTATTTATTTATTTCAGAGAGAGAGAGAATGAGAGATAGAAAGCACAAGAGGGAAGAGGGTCAGAGGGAGAAGCAGACTCCCTGCTGAGCAGGAAGCCCGATGTGGGACTCGATCCCAGGGCTGCAGGATCATGACCTGAGCCGAAGGGCAGTCGCTTAACCAACTGAGCCAACCAGGCGCCCAATCCATCTTATTTTTTAAAAGCATTTCAAAGTAAGTTGCAAACATTAGTACACTAACCCCCCCTGCCCCCCTGCCAAAAAAAAGAACCCTAAACCTGTTTAGAATGTGATTTCTGCTAATGCTGTTGTCCAGTGCCTACTAGGCACACACAGTTGACATTATGTCTGTGGTTGTGCCCTGTTGAGAACAGAGGGGGATGACCGGTTAGAGAGGATGTAGGGTATGTAGCGCTTTCCAGTGGTGATCACAGTAGCATGTGATTAGGAGGCCATGCTGGACTGAAATGGATCTGTGCTTGCGGGCACTGGGGCGTTGTCGGGTCTGCGAGCCTCCAGGAAATAGCAGCTGTTTTCCTGCCATGTGGTTCCAGTACCTCACACGGTATTCACCGATGTGGGCAGCTCTCAGGACAGCGGGAAGGGCTGGTGGGTCACACACTAGGACGGTGTGAAAGGCTCAGGTATATGGATAGTGCCTGGGCATTTATTTGGGGAGAGTCCAAGTCCTCCCTGCCTATGCCATTCTTCCCTCCTCTCTGGTCCCCTGGGAAAATAAATAGAGCGAGAAGAGGGAGGCTTTAGCTCTGAACAGGGGTAGGAGGACTGATCAGCTCATCAATCAGGAGAGTGTGTAATTATGTAGAAAGGACAGAAATCACTCCCTGAAGGCCACAGACTTGGGGATTTGCCCAGAAGAGGACCTTACAGCTGCTAACAGTAGCCCTATTCAGCTTGGGTGCATAATGATTTTTAAACTAATCAGGAACCTAAGCCGGAGGCAGAGGGGACAAACACAAATATCTTGTTGACAGAGCAAACATCTAGATTTTGTTGGATAGGAAGTTGCTGAGGCAGGTCAGGGTGATGTAATGGTGTGTGCCAAGCTTTCATCCTTAAACAGATGGGCCCCTGAGGTACCATCTGCAGCTCTCTGGGGCCCTTCGAAATCACTTCCTATAAATTAAATCATTATAAGTTAGGATTGAGAAATTAGTGTGGAAGACATACCTGAAGTAAAAGTAGACAAAGGAAGGAAATTTCCACTGGAGTTACCCACTTCCTCTTCCTCCCTTGCCTTATAAATAGACCTGAGACTTATTATTTTGGTCAACTTTCTTGTTTAGTACTTGAATATCATTGCCTCCCCCAATAACCATCCAAAGTAAACTTCCCTTTCTCCTCTTAAGTGCAGACAACTGCACTTATCCCCACCTAAGCCAGTGTCAGCTGGATATTTTTCATCAACTGTCTTGCTATTTTGGGTTTTCTGTTTTGGTTGAGGAGGAAGTAGTGTTTTTGTTTCTGGTTTTTTCTTTCATCAAAGGAATATTTGTTCTGGGAAAGCAGGGGGAGGGGATGTTTCTCAGTCTAGATCAGAGGAAGAAAATCTACGGCACCATAGTTAAGTGGCTGATTATGAATCTTAATTGGTGATGTTTTTAAGTAAACATTTTAATCAAATATTTAATGAAATACTTTAGAACAGACGGCAGAGTCCCCTGTTCCCATCCTTTGATTTATTCAAAGTTGTCGACACCCCTGGGTGCCAGGCACCGAGGATTCACAGTGGATCATGTGGCCTCTGCTCTTGGGGAGAGGCCCAGTCAGAGGAAATGGCACAGTGAAGTTTGCAGAGGCGTGAGGTGTGAGTAGAACATTGAAGGAGTCAGAGGAGGAGTGAGGGGAGACTTCCTGGAGGAGGTGATTCTTGAGCCACAGCTTGGGAGTAGCCAGGTAAGGTGTGGGTTGAGTGGAGAGGACAGAGCTGAGGCTTGGAAGGTAAACCGTGTGTGGGAACAAAGTGGAGGGAACATGGAGTGCAGTGGGATATTCAGGAGAGACCCATATAAAGGTCACTTTGGAAAAGGACTGAAGAGAAAAGCCAGGGAAGATGCATACGGATGCTGGTATGTGAGGTCAGGGGCAGGAAGTTGGGGTGTTAGCCTGTCAAGCCTGCCGGCTTCCATTTTCTGGGTGAAGTGGGAGGAAAGGGCATTTGTTAGAGCAGGGTTGAGGAAAATGGTAAGTTTGAGATAGTTGTTGAGGGGGCTGGGAGGGGACTTTTTTTTTTAATTAAAAAATTGTTTTTGAAGATTTCATTTGTGTGTGTGAGAGAGAGAGAGAGAGAACATGAGCGGGGGGGTTGGGGGGGGGAAGCAGACTCTGCACCAATCAGGGAGCCCGATGTGGGGCTTGATCCCGGGACCTTGAGATCACAACCTGAGCTGAAGGCAGACACTCAACTGACTGAGTCACCCAGGTGCTCCTGGGAGGGGGCTTTTAAAAAAAGACATTGAGTGTCTTTCTGAGTCCAAGACATTCAAGTGCAGTCACATCTTTCCGTGAGTAGAGTGACTTCTCTTTGGGGATTTCGGGCCCAGTGTTTAGGTATGAGGAAAGTGAGTTGTGGTATTGATTTGTGTGGGTGTGGCGAAAGGAGAGCATTGCAGAGAATGGAGGGTGGTGGCAATGGGGGTGAGTTGGATGATCAATGTTGCGGTCCATACTGTTAAGGAATGAAGAAGGGGATACACACTCCATGGCATTGAAGAGCAAGTACCCTGGGAGTGAGGGGGTGTGAGAACTGGAAGGATGGGAGGTTTGGTTTTCATGCCAGAGCATTGAATTGTGCCCTCTGACTCTACAGTGTGGTCCTGGGAATGGCTGACTAGAGTCTGGAGCCAAGGATTAGAAGCCCAAGTGCAGTAACAGTGATGGTAACTCAGGTCAGTGACTAAGTGCTGTGTGTTAGGAACCGCTGTATGTGCTTTGAACTGTTAATTCGACAGCATCTTTGTGAATAGCCACATTATTATCCCCATTCATAGGAAACTGAGGCCCCCTAGTAATTGGTCAAGGTCAGTTAATAGATGATGGGATTCTAATCCAGGGTGTCCATCCCGCACCCCCAAACCCCTAAACTCTCATTCCTTTAGGAGCTGACCTTTGGCCGAAGAGAAAAATTGTAAATTAAGTCCCTCCTTCCTTTTTCTAGTGTATGAGGAGAAGTTACCAAAAACAGGTGACAGCTGAGAATTGGGGTGGAGGGTGGTATGACTGTGGGTAGGGAGTGGGGGACAAACTCAAAGGAGGGTGAAAATTTTTTACATGACTTTGTAAGAGAAATGGGTTCAGCCTGTGTCTCCTGGTGGAGAGAGGCTCCATCAAAGGCAGGGAGAGGGACGAAGGGTTAGTGTTTAATGCACACAGAATTTCAGTTGGGGAAGCTAAGAACGTTCTAGAGATGAATATGGTGATGGTTGTACAACATTGTGACTGCACTTAATACCACTGAAGTGTACACTTAAAAATGGCTGAAGTGGTAAATTTTATGTTGTAGTATGTTTTACCACAATAAAAAATAAAAAGTTGGTGAAGGGAGAAATAATAATTGCGACCATTTATGATTTTCCCAGTACAAAATGGGCACTTATTACACACTTGAACGTATGCTGAGGATTTTGCCAAGTGCTTTATGTGTATTTTTATTTAATCCTCACTTTCAGACATGAGGTCAGTTCTGTTGTGCAGAGGAGGAATCTGAAATTTGAAGAGATTAGGCAACTCGCCCAAGGTCATATATGCAGAAAATGGCAGAGGCCAGGCACTACCAGATCCCCCTGACTCCAAAGCCCTTGCCATTAACCCCCAGGGGATTGAACAGTGGAAAGAAAGTTCCAGACGGCCGTAGTGATAGTGGAGCAAGCAGGGGCAGGGGTGTTGGTGGAAGGAGGGCTGGGTAGGGAAAATGCTGGGCTACACAGTGAGGTTGGGTAAAGACTGGGGAGCAGCAGGACCGTGGCCATGAGAAGTTGGGCTCAGGGACTGCCCTCCTGTGTCTGGATTGGGCCTGAGCTCTGACAGAGCCAGTGGGAAGGCCAGCCGACACTGACCCTGGACCTTGTCTCTGAAGGGGTCTGGGACTATCGGGAGCCCTGAGTGCAGAGTGTGGGGGAGGTGTCTGACATCTGTAGTTTTGTTGGTAGAAGTTTCTTCTCAGACCTGCGGTAGCAGAGGCCAGAGATGTGGAGAGTGCAGAGATGGGGCCCAGCCTGGACCCCCTTTCTCATCTTCCTCCTGAACTTCTTTCCTACTGCCTGTTGAATCCGAAGTCAGCAGCCTGATGTTGAATTTAGGGGCATGAATACGGGAGGAGATGAGCTGGTGGCGGTGAGGAGGATTGGCTATATTTCTAATGCTGACAGAGCAAATAGCAACGGTGAGGTCAAATCGTGGCCAACTCTCTGCCTTGGTAGCCCGTCAGCAAACTCCAAACGTTTTGCTGCAGGTTTTCTTTCTTTTTCTTTTCTTTTCTTTTTTTAAATAAAGATTTTATTTATTTATTTGACAGAGAGAGACACAGCGAGAGAGGGAACACAAGCAGGGGGAGTGGGAGACGGAGAAGCAGGCTTCCCGCGGAGCAGGGAGCCCGATGTGGGGCTCGATCCCAGGAACCCAGGGATCATGACCTGAGGTGAAGGCAGACTCTTAAAGGACTGAGCCACCCAGGCGCCCCTTCTTTCTTTTTAACACAATAGTATGAAATGCATATATCAGGAAACAGATTTACCTGGCTCTTCAGGAAGTTTTTGAGGTTGTAACCTGACAATCGGAAGGCGTATCCTGTCTTCAATGGTGACCGATGGCAGTTGTGACCTGGGGGGGAGGGCTATCTCAGATACTTGGATTTAGCGAGGTGGTTGTGAGGAGATCTAAGCTGCTTATAAGGGAAGTGCTCTGTTGAGAGTTCCTGTTATTATTTTACTTCACGTGCTTACATTGGATTCAGCAGAACTCTTCTGCTGGTGGTTTTAGATTCTGTGCTGAGAGGCAGGCTCCTTGAGCATTGCTTTCTGTGTAACAGTGGTGACTTTGGAGAGCATGGCCTGTGATTATATAATCATTTTGAATAAATAAAGAGATGTTCTCATGACAGGTCCTGCAAGGGCAGCCTGGAAGCCGGCATCATAAGGGATTAAGTTGCACTGCAGTAGGGTTTTGCCGCCGTCAGAGGTGCGGCAGCCCGGCAGCTGTAACCTCCAGGTGTAAACAGACTTTCATCAGCATCATTGCAGAGTCCTGGGAGGATCTGAGCTCAGCTGGATGCTCTCCATCCAAAGTCGTTTGTAGAACCTTGTCCTGGCTGTGATATGTTTTACCCCCAATAGCTGGCTGGATCTATAGAGCTTTACAAGGGAGCTTTTCAAGGGAAGGTGGCTTGTATACTTGCTGGTGCCAAATTCTGATGAATCATTTAACTGTCCCCTTTTCTGGCCTTTTTCTTTGGAACACTTGGGGGCCAGGTAGAGTAAGGCAAATGGGATTTACCTTAGAATGAAAATAAGGACTAAAATAGCAATAACGAAGGTAGCCCTTAGTTTGGGAAATAATAATGGCTAACATTATAATGAGCCGTTATCTTCTGGGCCAAGTGCCTTCCGGGTATTATCTGAAAGCCTCTCTCAGAACAGGATCTTGTCTTTTGTTCAAGCTATATCCCCCAGCCAAAAACAGAGCCTGGCACCGAGGAGGCCGCTCCAGTGAATGAATTTAGCACAGATAAGGATTCTGAGGCACAGGGAGGTTAAATTGTCTGCCCAAGGCCACACCATTAATAACGGGGATTCCTTGACAATAGGTAGATAAAGTGGAAGGCACAGAGAATAAAGGTTTGTCTTCAGAACCTCTTGACTGAAAATATGATTTACTGTGGTTACAGAGGTGTCTTGATATTTACAAAAGTTAATTTCTCCATCTATTAAAAACATTTTTATAATTAATTTTATTAAAAATAAATATAATTATATAATTGTAATAATGTTACAAAGATTAAATGAGAAAGAACTTGGAATACTGCCTATACTTTGTTAAGCGCTGTATGTGTTTGAAAATTTGCCTTAAGTATCATTTATCTTTTAAAGGATGTTCACTTGGTTTTAATTTTGAAGTAAAACAACAAATTTCTTTTTTTTTAACTGTGGGTTCTATCTTTAAAAATAGGCCTGAGTGAGGGGCACCTAGGTGGCTCAGTCAGTAAAGCATGTGATTCCTGATCTCAGAGTCATGAGTTCAAGCCCCATGGTGGGTGTGGAGCCTACTTAAAAAAAAAAAAAAAAAAAGGTAGAGTTGGGTGAGAAAGTATAATTCAGAGATATTATAGGAAAGCCAAGAGTGAGGTCTGATTTTAGTAATAACAATATTATGTTACACTGCATGAATACAAAATATTTTCTTAGCCAAACAACTAGAATACAGTAGTTTAGTAGGAATAGTCCATATCACCAAGAAAGGTATATTAGAAGAAAGTGTTATTGTTTATCCTGTAGTCTAAACATTTTTGACAGAGTCCTATCAGTAAAATACTTTTTGCTCATACCTGTAACATTTTGTATATTTATGAATTATAGTCATTATAAAACATATAAAAATAAAAATAAAAGAACCAGACAAGTAAACATGATTAGACGTTCTGATGTTTTCTTTCTATATTCAGGAGATCACCCTGCACCTTCCACTTTCAATCTGGTTTAGAAAGACTGAAAGTAATCCACAAGGGAAAGCACATAGCAATTTTTGAAGGAAGGTCTGCTAGATGGAGTGGTGTGTGGATGAGAAATTGACAGAGAGGTAAACTGTTAGGCAGATTGAGTGTAGGATGTTTTGCGGAGTGAACCAGAAAGCTGTGCCTGGCCATCTGCTTGAAGATGTTGGTGAGGTGGTCATAAATCAAACTCCTAAGGATTAAAGTGTCCCCATTAGAATGGTCCCATCACTTCCTCATGACTGATTATGCCAGCCTCACTGAATTAGAGGGAAAAAATATGGTTCATATGCTGTTTGCAAAATTGCTTCCAAATTTGAAAGGTATTTCAACTATTTGAAAGGAATAGACCTGAATGGAGTAGTAAGGAAGTTAAATTTGTAAATGAGAAAGTGTAAGTAAGATGAAATCACTGGACCTGACCTTGGAAAGAGGCTGGGTGGATAAAGGGGTAGGGAGGAGGTGCTGATTGTGGCCCCAGGAGAGACGGGGGTGGAGGCCATTGAGGTCTTTGGAAAGCCAGGAGTAGAGAAGGGAGTGGGGCACTTACTATTGTCATTATGGAATATCTGCTGGTAAATTAGTCTTAGTTTCCCACAACTTAATATTTTCTAAGATTGTCAAATACCTTACCTGTTTCTGGATTTGAAAGATCACAGGGAAGGGAGACTATCAAGTTAACAAACTGTTGTTTGCTTCTCTGGGGAGAGTCCTATAGTGGCTAGCATTCCATGGTAGAAGTCTTCAGCCTGGCAACATTGGTAAGTGCCTCACAGCACTTATATACAAGTGGTAATGAATGTGAATTTATTTGGGATGATGGTTGGTACAGACTGATCATCTACTTTTTTGCTGATCCCTGGGACTGGGTTGAACTACTATGGTAAGTGGGGAATTGCAGACAGATACAGAATTCAAATTGTTTCTTGAACAACTATAAGCAGACTGGGGAAATAAAAGATTGCTCAAAGCTTCATTTTCATTCGAGAATGCACAAAGCTGTGTACTTAGTACTGAATGGAAAGTACAATGTGACAGGATTTCAACAGTGATGCATTTTATTCATCATCCACAAATAAAATACGTGGGTACTATTGTAATATTTTGGGGAGAGACATTCCACAACAAGAGAGAAAAATAAGCCTCTTCTGGAAATAAGTGGGCTGGGTATTAAAGAACCAGAGGAAAAAGCAGGTATGGGCCATTGATGGGTACCTTCTGTCCCCTTCAGAACTTCTTTGAAAGACCCGACAGATAGATATACCCAGTCTTTGGCAATGTTCGGCTCTGGAGAAGTTTTTAAAAATGATAGTTACATATAATTCTTAGAACATGACTAGTAAGTATTCCTGTCCTTAGTGTTACATATAAAAGGCTTAGTCACTCATAAATTATTGGTTGATGTGTTTGTGGCTTAATGGGGAATTTGAGAAACTGTGATAGTTGGCAGATCCTTAGCAGTGCCAGGAATAGAATTGGAGACTGATAAAATAAGGATTTGGGGTTGCTAGGAGGCCTTGAGAAAAGTGACCTCACTAAAGGAGTGAATCAAGAAAAAGTTATGTCGATTCCAGAAACATTACTCATTAGGAGAATGCAACCGAGCCCTTCCTCTCTGAATGAGAAGCCTTGGGAGCGCCCGGGAGGGCCTGTCCTACCGCAGGGGTGCCCATGAACCCATTGTTGGGATGGTAAAGGAATTGGTACTAACGTGTGGCTCTAGTGTACAGATTACAATCTGCCAAACCCTATTTCAAGGATGTGGGAAGGGGATAACGTTCAGAGCTATGTGTTTGTGGAAATGAATGAAAAACTTTTTTAAAAATTTTCTGAGTGACCTTTGGTACATCACTTGTTCACATTGGGTCTCAATTTCCTCCTCTAAAAATAAAGGAGAGGTTTATTGGAATAATCTCCTAAGAGAGATTATCTCAAGTAGAAGAGGTAGTTGTGTGTCCATTTTGAGTAGATGAAGGTGAGGTGACATTTATTTAACACTATCTACTACGTATATTCCTGATGCTTTATGTACAAACGTTCCTTTAATCCTCAAAGTTTCTTTACTCTAAATCCTCCCCATAAGGTAGTGACATCACTGTTCCCATTTTACAAATGGGTGTGTCACGTGGACAAGGTCACCTGGCTACCACTAATAAAGTCGCTAAGGTGGAATACAGAGAGAAATGGTGGTAATAATAGTAACAGTGATTCATCATAAGTTTTGAATGAAATGAAAAAAAAGTCAGTGTTTGGGGTATTGGGATTGTTCTATTCTCTCATAGGTTACTTGGAAGCAAAACAGACTTTTTAAAGATAGCAAGATCTCAGATTCCACCCCTTGAAGTGGAAAAACTCAGGTTTTGGATTGTTGGGGTTTGGGGGAAGGGCCATAAAGTGACACCCCAGTTTTTCCTGTCAGTGTGAGTTCTGAACCAGTTCTGACAGAGACAAGGACAGTGGGAATTCAGATTGCACCGTTTTTACCAATACTGGAGAACAGGACACACAAAAGTGTCAACAGTGGGCTTCTTAACACTGAATCACAGAGCAGGCTGCGCTGGACCACGGAGGCTCCCCGACACGGAGGCCTGCTTCCATATAGCCAGCATTTTAAGAAGACTTAACTGTGTGCTTCCAGAGAGTAGCTTGACACCCAAGGAGGGGAAGTGGGGAGGGGCTGGGTCCCCAGCCCTAGTTTCTGTTTCCAAACCTCAAGGATTAGATAAGTCACCAGGGCATTTAGGAAGGGTTGAGTGAGGGGCCAGGGGGGAGGCCCAGATGGTAGCTGGAGGCCTGCTCTCCACGTGAAGAGAAACAGGACCCAGTTATCCAACACCCCCCACTTCTCCCATAATAAATGCTGTTCTGTTTCCCAAAGTCAACAACATTCTAGATAAATTGTTCTCTTCTACTTGAGATACTGGCTTTTGTAAAAGTGAAATTGTATTTCAAAACAAAGCAAAAAAAGACTTACCTGTGTTGTTGCTGCTCTGGTTTCCATCTTAGTAGGAGTCAGAGTAAACTATCATGTCATACACTGTTCACTCCAGGCTCTAAGAAAGTCCCGGTAATTGTGCTGATAGCAGTGTCTTTCAGACACTGAATTCAGATGCATGTCTTTGGAACTTTAAAATACCTTGGTGCTTCTAGTCTTTTTGGGAGATGGTGAATAGGTTGAAAACTTCAAGTAAACAAAAACCACCCTTATCCATATGGCTGTTGAAGTTTCTGCTATGCGAGAGATCCTGTTTTATTATTTTATTTTATTTATTTTATATTTTTGCGAGAGACCCAGTTTTTAAGTTTGTTCTCTCCCATCATACACTATTTTTTCCTAAGAGTAATGGAAGATACTCAGACTGAAAATTATTGTGGGCAACTGGCTTGTCATTTTTTTTTTTTTAAGATTTTATTTATTTATTGGACAGAGAGAGACACAAGGAGAGAGGGAACACAAGCACTTGCAGTGGGAGAGGGAGGAGCAGGCTCCCAAGGAGCAGGGAGCCCAATGCGGGGCTCGATCCCACGACGCTGGGATCATGACCTGAGCCGAAGGCAGACGCTTAAAGACTGAGCCACCCAGGCACCCCGGCTTGTCATTTTCTTAAGTAACATTTTTATTCAACAAGTAAAACAAATTTGCCTAACTAATTATTCATACGAATTCTAAAACTTGTCATTTAGAGTGGGTGTTGGGATATTCAGGTCATTTAGAAGGCTGTGGTTAAAAATAAAATGACCTAAATATATAGTTCTACTTTTTTTTTTAAGGGAAGCTTAAGCTTTTAATTTTTGTTTGACATTGGTCCTAATTCTGTTTCTATTGGGAATGTAAGTAGCTAGTCTTTCAGTGTTCTAAATAAGGAAAATTCCTTCCTCTCTCTCTCTCTCTCTTTTTTTTTTTTGGTCGTTTCTCATGGTATCTATGGCTCTGTTTTTTAGCCAGGTTGTGTAAGTTCTATATCCTTTCTGATACTTGGGCATATATGTGAGTGAGCAAGAAACTGGAGAGGGTGGAAAACAAATGACTTCTCCCAGAAAAATTAATGACCGTTCGTTAATTGTTCCGATCACTCCTTTTGTATTTTAAAGGAAGGAACATTTGACATGTGAACTTGTGCCGATCTGCTTTTGGGCAGTAACTGGAGCATAAAATGTTGAAAATCAATTATGCATTTAGGGAGATGAAACAGGCTGACATATTGAAGGCATATTGTATTCTGTTTGGTGGACAAAGCAGGGCAGTTACGTCATATTCCTGCAGTAAGATTGTGTCCCAAGGGGGTGAGACACAGAGGATAACACATCCCGATGTACTCAAACTTTACAGAACATGGGGGTTTTTATAACATACTTGCCATTTGTCCTGGGAAAAAATCCCGTCTTAAAAATTGGCTCTGCTTTTTGGGTTGTTGGCTGATAAGTAAAGAATTTGATTTTTTTAAATACATTCTTGGCCTTGATTTATAGCAGTCTGGTCAATTTGCAGTGCATTCTACAATTCCCTTGTGCCAGTTAGGTGGTAAGATTTTTGCAGGAGAGGGTAGAGACAGTTTCAGATTACTTCTGTAACCCACTGTGCCTGACATAGTGCCGACTACCTACATAGCCATTTGTGGATTTGCAGGATGCCCGCATGGGTGTTGTCTTTCGTTCACTTGATAGGAGAGGCCCCTGATGACTGGGTTCTGTTCAGTCTTAAGCCACACGGTTGGTAGCTGTATTAGTCTGGATTAGCTATATTGGTTTGTGAAGGCTGCGGTAACAAGTACCACAAATCGGGAGCCTTACACAACAGCAATGTATTGCCTCACAGTTCTGGAGGCTAGAAGTTCAAGATCAAGGTATCAGTAGTGTTGGTTCCTTCTGGAGCCTGTGAGAGAAGGTTCCGTTCCTGGCTCCATCTTTGGCTTACGGAGGACCTTCCCTCTATGCCTTCATGTCATCTGTCCTCTGTATCTCAGTCTCTGTGTCCAAATTTCTCTCTCTCTTTTTTTTTTTTTTTTTAGGGACACTAGTCTAGTTGTTGGGCCCACCCTAATGATCTCATTTTAACTTGATTACCTCTGTACAAAGACCCTGTGTCCAAATAAAGTCACCTTCTGAGGTGCTGGGAGTTAGGACTATAATGGATTTTGGAGGGACACAATTCAGTTCATAACAGCAACATATCTGGGGTCACGTTCTCCTTTTGTCTCCAAATTCATCAACTTTCTCAGCCTTGTTTAATGAATATTTGTTGTTTGGTTTATATGCAGCCTGGACAGGGAAAGCCAAACTTTTTACTCACAGAAATGCCCGTTGCTCTCCTTCAGGTTCCCTGACATGCTGGTTTATAGATAGAAGTCATTTCTTAGATCACAACGGTTTTGCTTGAGGCTGTTTTTTATTATTTTAAAAACATTTGTCTTCTCCCCCTTTGATCCCTGGAATATAAAAATTTTTGCGATTTGATGTACACATTGATTTAAGGATCTAAACCAGTATATGTGCACTTTGCCCATGATCTTTTCTCTTTTAAGAATACTTTTTTTTGTCTTAGCAGTGGAAAATGATTGTCAGTGTTTGAGGGTTTATATATAGGACACGCAGCCACCTGGGTGGTTGGTCTCTTTAACTATCAGGTGCAGTAAAAATCAAGGTACCAGGTAGTTCTCCCATCCAGGTTTGGGTTGGTACTCAGAATATAATACCTAAAAGATAAAATATATCCTATGACTTTGAATTTTCAGTAATATTTAAAGGGATATTTCCTACCAAATAACCTTTGTGCCAAAAAGGTATCAGTTTATTTAAGAAATTTCCAAGTGTAATGCAGTTTCTTCTTAGAGCTAAGTCCAGTTTGTCTGACTCAGGATTGTAAATTTGTAGGAAATGGCTCTGTAAATGTCAGGAAATAACTATTTGCAGTGGTTCTGAGTTGGAAGACTACAGATACATACTGGATGTACTGTGTGCACGCAGGTTAAATACAGTTTTCAAAGTAGTTTTAAGTTTGCTTATATTTTGCATACCTTTTTTTTTTAAAAATGAAGGACAGATGCTAGCATGTTGGAATTTAAAAATAAGACCCTGATTGAAATGGTTTAGGAGTGCACGTTGATTTATAGCCTGACAGGACGTGTGTGTGTGTGTGTGTGTGTGTGTGTGTGTGTGTGTGTGTGTGTG
>NW_027397064.1:69825466-70043594 GCF_003265705.2 Callorhinus ursinus | reverse complement strand
GTGTGTGTGTGTGTGTGTGTGTGTGTGTGTGTGTGTGTGTGTGTGTGTGTGTGTTTTGAATACTGTTATAGAACAGGCACGGAGATCAAAACCTCTTGTCACTGTTGCCCAGCATCCCACAGTTCAAAGGCAGCCAGTTACATAGTGCTTGGCAGGAAGCCTCCCATTCTGTATATTTGTTGAGAGAAAAGAGAGACAGAGGCATCTGTGTGGAGCATTTTATAACGAAGGAAGAACAGCCCGACTGCTGTAGGCAGGTATTAAAAGTCTGTCCCACCGGCCTCATACTGTATTTGCCGCAGATGCATTCCCACGAGGCCGCCAAATTGAGAGAAAGCCCACTCTTTGTGCAGCACAGCTGTTAAAATAGTTAATACTGTTCTTCCTAAACTATTATGGGAAATACAGTATCTGGCTTTTGAGAACATGAACTTATAGTGTATTTGGGGTCTTTGAGCTCATTAACATAGCAAATAGCAGACTGAATTATGTAGGCTCTAATAATTCATTTTTTTTAAAGATTTTGTTTTTAAATAATCTCTACACCCAGTGTGGGGCTCGAACTCACAACCCCAAGATTAGGAGTCATGTGCTTCACCAGCTGAGCCAGCCAGGTGCCCCTCTAATAATTAATTCTTTTTAAAAATGCATGCTAAAATATATTTGGCAAAATTTACATTTTAACCATTTTTAAGTGTATAGTTCAGTGTCATCAAGAACATTCAAATTGTTGCACAATCATTACCACATCCCATCCCCAGAACTTTTTCATCATCTCCAAGAGAAACTCTAACATTACTGTAACGTTAAACAGTAAGCCCCCATTCCCACCTCCCCCGGTGCCCCTCTAATAGAGATTCTGCTTTCTTTCTCTATGACTTTGCCTATTCTGGGTACCTCATGTAAGTGCAGTCATATATTTGTCCTTTGTGCCTGGCAGGTCTGGTGTAATTTTTTTTTTTTAGGGTCTGGTAGTTCTTAAGTTCTATCTGACTAGCTTTCACCATATGCCATTTTCTTTTTGATCATAAAATAACGTAGTAGCTAACTTTAGGATATTCAAGCTGTAGGACAGAAGTTCAAAACTCATATGCCTTCAGGGACCAGACAGTAGTAACATCTAATATTTATAAAGCATTTGCCGTGTATCAGGGACAGCTGTAAGCGCTTTGCGGGTAACAACACATCTCCCCTCACACCAGCCCCAAGAGGTAAATACTATTCATGTTGCAGTTTGGCAGAGGGAAACAAAGATGGATTATTTGTCTAAGATAATAACATGGCTAGTATGTGACAGAGCTGAGATGCCGGCTCGGTAGTCTCTGTGTGAGAGCCTAAACTCCAAAGAAGCTCCTTGGTTGTGTGCTGGTGGCGTGCACAAAGGCAAATGGAATCCTGAGCCAGCGATGGAGTGAGCGGACCGGGAATGGCACCCGATCTTCAGCCCCAGGGTTGGGGTTAACTAAGGGAGCGGCAGAGGTGGAGTGCTGCTGAGTGGAAATGGGGCCCAAACTGCTGGCACTTCTAAATTTCCAAGAGAAGCTAGGACTCCTTCTTTATGACTTCACTATTTCTAAGTCTTGGCCACCTAACTCAATTAAAAACAAAACCAAAGCACGTGGGCCAGACAGGATTTCTGTTGCCTGTTAGAGACCTCCGCTCTAGAAGTTTCCTGATAATCTTTTACTTATCCAGGCCCCTCAACAGTTTGTTACCCCTCACACTGTCATCCCTTGCCATTGTTTGGACCCAGAGGCAGGTCTTGCTGATCTTTGCTCCCCCAGCTGTGATGTTCATGTAGCAATATTCAGTAAATGTGTGCTGAGTGAGCCCTTATAGCACTCATGATTTCTTCTGCTGCTGCAAGAGTTCACTGCAAGTCTCACTTAAAACAAAGCAAAGCCAGTCGATCTGGAGAGGTTCATGTCCTCTCATGTAGAGCTCCATAATTTATGAAAGGCTTTTTTGACTTAACAATGCTGATTAAAATAGGACTTGAAAGTGTGTGTGTGTGTGTGTGTGTGTGTGTGTGTGTTTAGAAAATCCCCCAAGGAAATTCAAATATATGCTGTGTATTAACACATAATCCTAAACCTCCTTATTCTAATAACAGCTGCTGGCATTTGCGACATGCCTACTGCATGCTAGCCAATATGTTAAGGATTATACACACCTATTTCTTTTCATTCAGTTAGTTAAGAATTTGGATTTAGATTGAATTTTAGAATTGGAAGCACTTGAACACACCTAATGCAATTGGCTGACTTTGTATATGAAGCTGGTCAGGGCCAATGAATTTAAGAACCTAGTTCAAGGTCATGTATCTGTTGTGTGGTGCAGCCAGAACCCTCTTGGACACACACACATCTGTTGAGTGGTATAGACATAACCCTCTTGGACATTTACCTCTATTGGATGGTGTAGATATAACTCTCTTGGACACACACATCTGTTGAGTGGTGTATCCTGTGTCTCCTTTTTCCTGACCTCTGGTCCCATGGTCTTTTTCTAGGTACCATACTGCTGCTACTTGGATCTTTCTATCATCTGTGGGAAAACAGGGCTTGTTAAGTTAAAGTATAATAATGTGTTATCACTCATATAAACAGCTTCTGAGCTGTGGATCATTACTAGGGTATTTGAAATGGTTTGCTAGTACAGGTGTGGTTTTGGAGCCTTTGTGAGATGCCTGGGGTCTGGAGTTACATGAGGCTAAGATACCCAAGTCCTTACCTTATTAGCACAGGACCCTAAACTAAAATATCTGATCATCTTACAGATAATACTGTAAATGAGAATGTAAGGAGAATGGTTAACTTAGAACAGGTAATTTACATATGAATGATATCATAATCATCACATTCATCTAATATTTGATCTTTTGCCCCCACTTGGTAGATGTCCATGGTTTTCAAGTCTACATTTGAAGCTGGAGGGCAGGGTCTTGGATGCTTCTCTCACTTAACTGAAAATTATTAAGGTTTTTTTTTTTTTTTTAAGTTATTTTCCCAATGACAAAAGTAATCTATGCTTTTGGTATAAATTTAAAAAAATGCAGAAAAGTAATTTTACCATTCAGAGCTTTTCTGCCACATGTAAAATAAGATAGTAAATTTAATTTTATTTAAATTGAACAAAACACAACTTAAATTAAAACAGAAGGAATTGCTGCTTAATGTTATTTTCAAATTTAATGTTTCCTAAACACACCCAAAGAATATTGCTCTAAAGTTAAAAAAAATAGTGTATATGAAAAATATTGACAAGCCAGCAGAAGAATCTAGAACACTGTGACTTTAGAGTTCTGTTTTTCTATATTACCATATTGTCCATGTGCAAGAGAAGGATAAACAATATGGAGTGGCATATAATTAAGGGCTAGAGTATGTGATACAGGCCTTAAGTCAAAGTTTGAGGATGGGAAAGGGGACTTGTTAAAAACTTAAACTGAAAATTTTTCCTACAGAAATTAAGAGATCAATGTCTTTTTTGGCATTGTACAAGAAAAGAGTTCTGCTACATAAAAATAGGTTTGAGCACCCTGGATATACATGATTTTACTTGCTCACAACAGCCTTTGGAGGTATTCTTTCTTGGATCATTGAGACTTGAAGTCTACTGGTGGTGGTGGGGGGGGGGTTGGGAAGGGACACAAGTCCCTCGAGGTGACAGTGCTTGTCGGGGGCGGGGCAGAAGGCCACCCTCTCTCAGTGATCTCCTCCTCAGGCAGGTGATGTAGGTATTGTACAGAGACAGTTATGTATCACTTGGCAATCTAGTTATCCTGAACACAGTTGCACTTTTGGAATTAAGCAGAATAGCCCTCCAAGCGGTCCGGAATAGATAGATCATCTGTGTTTATATGCACCTGTCTCCTAAGTGTGTGCCCAGGGCTCTTTTATCTGGAGGCCATTTGAATTCTATCCGTAGAAATGACAATCTGGAAATTGGAGGCATGCTTGACTGTATAAGGACATCAGCTTGGAAAAAACACATGCTGTGTGCAGCCTGACAGGCCTTTCTAAGATCCCTTGGCAGGATAGTAACTGGGTTTTTGTGATGACTCCAGGTTAGGTTTTGTTAGATTCCCAAATATTTATTTGGTGTGTACTGTGTGCCAGGCTCTGGGCATATGATGATAAACAAATTAGGGTCCCTTACTTACAGTCTAAGAGGGCAGATGGTTTTGTATGCAAATACAAGACAGTATAATAAGGAGTACAGAGTAGAGATGAAGGGGATATAGTGGTAGCAGAAGGAAAATTAAGACCTCTGCTCCGGAGTGAATGCAAGGTGGTAGGGTCGTGGGGAGTGAATAGGAGTTGTCCAGGTGGAGTAAAAACATATTCCAGGTTGAGAAAGACCTGTGTACACTAATAAGGTCGCTGGAATCTGGATTGTAAATGTTAGAGACAGTTTTATTCCAGATAGGTAACCTGGGCTTTTAAAAGTTATTATGGAAATTGTCAAAAACATGCAAGTAGTGAGAATATAATGAACTGCTATATACTGATCAACCAGCTTCACAAATACTAACATTTTGCCAATCTTGTTTTACTAACCCTTCACTGGTTTTTATGTGGTTAGAGCATTTTAAAGCAAATTTCAGACACTATGTAATTTTACTTGTAAAGAGTTCAGTATCATCTCTAAGAAAGATCCCCCCATGCCATTATCACACAGTAAAATAAAGATAATTCCGTAATATCTGTCCAACACCAGTCCATGTGCAGATGTCCCCTATTAACACAGTTTTTTTTTTTTTTAAGGATTATATGTATTTATTTGAGAGAGAGAGAGAGTGCTCATGCACATGAGGTGGGGGGGTAGGGGCAGAGGGAGAGGGAAAAGCACACTCTCCCTGAGCAGGGAGCCTGATGCTGGGCTCAATCCCAGGACCCTGAGCTGAAGACAGACACTTAACTGACTGAGCCACCCAGGTGCCCCTTGACACAGGTTTTATACTTAAAGGGAGCAGTTTCATTATCTTAAAGATTCATTTATTTAGCATACCTAATTTTCCAGGGATGTTGGGTAAATGGGGCATTACTCTCATAGCATATTTTTATTCCTTTCTTTAGAAATGTTATATACTTTATTTGGTCTTCTGATTGTTTTAACTCAGACTGGCCCTGATGGGAGCTGTGCCTTAAAATTTTTTATATTACTTAATGGTCACAGTGCAAGATCTTTTCTAGGATTTGGAAAACATTCAAAACTCTGAGGGCTAGATTATAAAGGACTTAGGATACCCTGACCAGTTCCTTTGGTTTTGCTTCCGTTTCTAGCTGTCAGTTACTAATTCATGGGTTGGAAGTGTGGAGTTTGTTCTACATAATTTTGCCCCTGCAGCCTTTGAAAGCTCTTTCCTAGCATGCCTTCTTGGCTTGGACCAGCTCAGTGTCCATACTCATATGCCAGGCTTTTTGGAGGCTCCACAGGCTCAGCTTAATCCTTCGGGGGTTGAGCTGAGTCACCCTCCATTTTGATGCTTTCCTCAACTACTTCAGCCTTCTTTGGTTCTCTGTCCCACTCTGTTCTTCCTACCATGCGCTCGAGCCTTGAATTATATGCTAATCTATATCATATGTACTTCTCTTGCATGTAGGCAATATGAAGCAGAAGGGATGGGAACTTTGAAGCCAGCATCATCTGAATTCCTGAGCCTGTTTCTTTTTTTTTTTTTTAAATTGTGGTAAAACACACACACATACATAACATGAGATCTACCCTCTTAACAAAATTTTAAGTGTACTATGTAGTATTTTTAACTATAGGCACAATCTGGTGTCTAGAACTTTTTCATCTTGCACGACTGAAACTTTATACTCAATGAAGAACATTTCCCTATCTCCCCCTCCCCTCAGCTCCTGGCCAGGAGCTATTCTACTTTCTGCCTCTGAGTTTGACTACTTTAGATACCTCATGAGTTGGAATCATACAGTATTTGACCTTCTGTGACTGGCTTTTTCAACTTAGCATAGTCCTCAAGGTTCATCCATGTCTTAGTATGTCACAGGATTTCTTTCCTTGTTTAAGGCTGAATAATATTCCATGTGTATATATATATACACACCACAGTTTCTTTATCCACTCATCTGTCAGTGGACATTTAGGTTGCTTCTGCAGTCTTGGCTATTATCAGTAATGCTGCAGTGAACATGGAAGTACAAATCTCTCCTTGGGATCCTGATTTCAGTTCTTTTGGATAAATACCCAGAAGTGGGGTTGCTGGATCACATGCCTAATATGTATATTTAGGTTTGTGATACAGAACTTGTGCTCCATGTAATGCATGGCATAGAGAATGGGTCCTCTCTTGTCCAGAGTCATTGGACAGACCCTCTTGTTCATGAATTTCACTGTACTTAATCACAGGTAGTTAGTACTTCTTGCTTTAATGATGCCTTACTGTTTTTGACCATGTGTTCAGTAACTTTGAGAATTATTTTGAGGCAAAGTCATCATTTTCCATAAAGAAAAAAAAAGAACCAAACACAAAACCAAGCTTTTATTCACTGGTCACTCACAGCGGCTGTCATTGAGGAAGTGTTGACACTGCTTTTGGTTTTTAAATGACTGTGTGTTATTCCCTCCCAGGACTGAAAAAATTGCAAGGTTGGAATTTTTGGGATTGTTAACAAGATCAAAAAGCAAAGATATGAAGCCAAGGGAGAAATGTCTTTCTATAAAATAGTGGTGGAAAGCAGAAAATGCTAGAATTCTGTAGAAAATGATAGGTATTGCAAAAATAAGCTTTGACCAGAAAATGAAGGTTGCAGTTTTTCATGTTATTTTGAATTGGGATACAGTTTAGCCAGCTAGAGTTTTTAATGTCTGATTTTTTTTTAAAAGATGTTGATAAAAATGTACATATAAATTTAGCTTTGTTATAAGGGTTTTAGAACATGACTTGATTTCTTTGGAAAGAAGACCTACGTCGTTGTTTTCATATTTGTAATTTCAGTAGCCATAGGTGTTAGCTTTGGAGTGGTTTGTAAGGAGCCTTTTCGCTCCCCTCCACCCAGGAAAGACATTTGTAGCCATTTCTCTGATTTTCCTCAGGTTTCACCTTAGAACTCGTGAAGGAACCCGCCGTGGCGTCAGCATACCCACTGTCAGCGTAGGGGCATTTTTCTCAGAGAAAAGACACGTCCTATTTTTTTCTTGCTTTGTTGATGTTTTGTTGCTGGGATTTTCATTTCTGATAGGTTAAAATCCAGATCTTGTGACTTATTTGTGTTCTGGCCAGGGGACCCTCAGCTTTTTGTGATCTGAGTCATTTCCTACTGCGGCCCTGTTTGGGCCTGGAACTCCCCGCCCAGGGGTGGGAGACGTGTAGCGGGGCAACAGACCTACTGTTTGCAGCTGGGAGGAAGTCTAGTGTGCCAGGAGGAAAGAACAGGGGTCTTCAGGGCTAGTGGCCTGGCACATGGTGGTCTGGAGTGGCCCAGCACAGCAGAGTAGCCTGACAGGGGCATCCGTGTCCCCTGTGGGTCCAGAGAAGACCTCTGGTCCTTTGGAGGATTGCCAAGGGCAAGGAAGCACCTCAGCCCCCAGAGACTTGGAGGTTATCAGAACTGAGCGAGAGGGTGAATGAGGCCCTATGGAATGGAGGAGAAAGAAGTCGAGTTACTAGACCCAAGGTCAGGGCCAGTTAAGCAGCAAAAGCAACTTGGCTCAAACTGTTTAAATCTCTATTCTAGAAATTCCCGCCGGATTGAGCCAAAGAAGGAGGGAGGGGCAAGGGTCAAGAGGCAGCTGTGGGAGGGAAGGGCTGTAGAAGCTGAAAACAGCAGGCCAGGCCTGGATGTCCCGACAACCTTGACCTCCACCCTCTTAAAATGGAGAGGTTTTCAGTACCCTGGTAGGTCATTGTAGCCTGTTTGTAAAATGAATGGGTTTGAGTGTAAGGGACACATTCAACAATGACCTTAAATAAAACTGAGAATTGCTTTTGTGAATCTGGAAATAGATTTAGTTTTTAACAATGTAGATAAAAAAAATTACTTGAACCAAGTATAAACCATAACCTTTTATTATGGAACTACCAGTTAAACTCATTAAAGTACTCTCTTTACTAATCCCAAAGCAAATCAGTACTTTTGAATGCTATTACTTATCAAGACAAAAATATGAAGTCACCCAGTAATCAGTTCTGAATAGATAAATGATTGAAGCCCTTTGAGATTAGGTTGCTTTTAGATGAAGGAAAAACTCACCCTAACCTTTGTGGTTCAGATAGGTACATGCAATGGTGCAGAATTTATTCCTTGGCTCTGTGTCCCAAATAGATTAGATACCAAGATAAACTGAAGCTTGCCCCATCGATCATAGAATCCTAACATTTAAACTTATATTTTTTTAACTCCCTAGGAAAGTAGGAAAATCAGCATCTTTAAAAACTATGGAAATGCTCGGGCTTATGTTAACTATACTGGAGTTAAAATTATATTAAAAAAAGGAAATGCTTTGGCTATTTTAAAACATTTATTTAAATCCCTCCTTCCTTAAGACTATCTGGGCTTCTAAACAGAGGGAACTGGCGAAGGGCAAACAGGCATCAGCTGTGAGTTGCAGAGGTGTGGGGCATAGTGTCCATGCATGGTATCCCTCTGCTCAGGGAAGTTTAAAGCTGGTAAGGAGCTTAACTTAACAAATACCACAAGAAAAGGTAGATGATGAGAAGTGCGAGTATGTGGCAAAGATGGGAATAGAGAGATGGAAGGTTCCCGATCAGAATGGCAATGCTGAGGGTTGTGTACCCGCCTTTGAAAGCCTGTCCCAGTGTTCAGTAGTGTTGGAGACCACCTAGAGTCAGTGCACTGCAGCTGGTTATAGTGCTTGTTCTTATTTTTGGGAACACATGGGTCCTCGGGACTGAGGTTGGCCATGTGGGCATCTTCTCTCCAGGACAGAGTGGCTTGGAGACCTACTGAAAGTGAAATAACCTTTTCTTAGTGCCCGGAATAATCTTTCAGGGCCACTAATTGTGCTGTTTTGAAATGTTTTGTTTTGCTGTCCTTGGACACTTTTGGGGATTGAAAGACTATTTAAACTATAACAACCTATAATCTACTGTTGGGATTTTATAAATTGTCTCCTGTCAGTCGTACTTTCTCAGGGCTCTTGTGCCTTGATTTAGCAGCTACCCACCACCCGCTTAATTTGCAGTGACCTGGGAAACCAAGTATTTCCCTCCTGTTAGAATCCTATCTAGAAGAGTAAAATAGGTCTCAGGGAGGGCCTGCGAAAGAGGTGTTGGATCAAGGTGGGGAGAGGCTGGGGAATTCTCTTCTGAGCTGTGTTTGTGTTTTGAGCTCTCTGAAGGTTTGCAGATTTTGGCAGCTGCAAGGACTAAGTTTTGGTTCCTAGCTGCTTGCTGGATAGTTGAGGTTGCTAGTTTATGACTTCTGTTCCTTCCCCGCTTTTCCCTCACTAGTGTGTAAATCTTTTCTCCCACCCATCTCTGAGACAATTTTGTTATGGAAAGGAGAGAATGAATGTTTTCTCAGGGACAATGAGAAGAAGGTGAGTGAAGGCAAACCCAGGGCTGAGGCAAGGGTTTGGTCAGTCAGCCACTATTCTTGAAACCTAAGATGTGTCCAGCCCTGTGGAGGATCCAGAGGGACGATGTGGAGCCTGCCTTCAAGAAGCTTAGCATGTGGTTGGGAGAGAGAGCTAAAAGACCCAAAATCCTAAGTGAAAGTGCTAGAGAAGTTTTGCACTGGGTGTGAGTTCAGAGCAGAGGGACTCGAGTCAGGAACTTTGAGCCACCTGTGCTGGGGTCCAAGCGGTATTTGAGAACATGGTCGTGCAGTGACATTGGAGAAACCAGCTACATTGGGAGAACATAACCCCAATAGGGAAGTGGCAGAGGTTCTGGAGAGACTTAGCAGCCCATCTGGTGAACCCATTTCAAAGGGGGAATGGATGAGAGTTTGTGACTGGTTCACTGACTGTTGTGTCTGGGTGGCTGATTAAAATGCAGACTCTTGGGCTCTACTCCAGATAGTATGATCCCCTTATGTGGTCTGAGGTGGTGTCCAGGGATGACCTCATTCTGCTACTGTGGCCTGCAGGACATACTTTGGGAAATACTGGTAAAGGATGGATTAGGCAAAGTTGATTAACTTTCCCATGAGAGACAGAAATTGGGAAGGAGGCATCCAAGCTGGACTGCCTGATTTTTGTTACTGTTTCAGAAGGACGGGAAGAGAACAGGTAGCTCTAAGAATTAAAGACCAGGGAAGGGAGAATAGAATTAACTCCTCACCTGGAGATGGTATTCCTGCAGCCCTCATCCTTCACCCAGATGCCCATGTTCTCCTCCTTATTCGGTCACCGTCACGTCGGAGAACATAATGATGACAATTTAAAATCATGTCTGGGTTCAGCCCTTCTATGAACCAGCTGGGTTTTATGCCTAGGGAAGCTCTGTTTTTTTGCGTGCTGTAACTCCAGGAAGTTATCCTGTAATGAGTGTGTACTTTGTTAGATTTGGGGAGCAAGGAAGTATGGATCAAAGCAACAAGCCTGCTAATACTGTTAATAGAAGAACCAGGAGAAATCACAGGAGTAAACACAGTTCAGTAGATTCTCCACGTATGAAAACCATCATTATAATCACTTCTTACGTAGCAGACACTTGACCTGGGAATGTTCTTTACAGATGAGCTTTGGATTGTTCCCTCTTGCCGTCCAGGGCTTACCTGGGGAACAACCCAGGCTGTCCCATTCCTGTCTTCTCCTAAAGGGAGTGAGCCCTGCAGGCCACACCTTGCACCCACGCCAGTGATCACCACCTGCAGGTTATTATTCACTTAAGCTTCCTCCCGCTCTTTCCCTGGTCCCTTTGTTTGTCCTACCACCCCTTTCTTAGGCATAAATATTTCCTGCTGCCCCCACACCGTCAAGAAAAAAGAAAACAGCTCTGGGATAGGGCAGGGGCAGTGGTTCGTAGTTCAGGCTATACCTTAAGATCACTTAAGGTCAGCTTGATCAAGTATCAGCATTTGAGCCTCATCCCCAGAGATTCTGTTTTCATTTTTCTGGGCATCAGAATTTTTAAAGCTCACTGGGAGATTCTGATCCGGTGGTTAGGATTGAAAGTCACCTCTGTAAGTGAGATGTAATGATACTAGCAGTACCTGCATCTTAAGGAAAATGGAAGCTGCAGGATTTGAAATGAAAATAGGTATTTTAAAATAATGCCTTTTGGGGGCGCCTGGGTGGCTCAGTCGTTGGGCATCTGCCTTCGGCTCAGGTCATGGTCCCAGGGTCCTGGGATGGAGCCCCGCATCAGGCTCCCTGCTCTGCGGGAAGTCTGCTTCTCCATCTCCCACTCCCCCTGCTTCTGCTCTCTCTTGCTATCTCTGTCACTATCTGTCTCTCTCTCAAATAAATAAATAAAATCTTAAAAAAAAATGCCTCTTGCTGCTTCTGTCCCTCCAATGTATGCTGAGTCCTGGGGTTCTCCTTCTCCCTCTCTTCCTCCTTTATTTAAGCCTGTTTTCTATTAAGCATCAGCATTCAAAAGGAAACAAAACAACAACCAAGAACATTCCTTTCCTCGATTTAGCATTTCAGTGAGGTGGTCTTCCACTCCCTCTGTGCAGTTGACTGGGACCTGCACCTCCGTGAACTCCCCTGTGCAGCAGGCTGTGGTCATCATCCCCTCTCTGGGCCTCATATTCTAGTGGAGCAATGTTGGGGGCTGCAGAACCCCGTACAGCCCAGAGGGTATGGGCTGTCACATGGAGCCAGTGGTCACACGCTTTGGTCCACGAACACGCACTTATTTCTATTGGATAAACAACTTGGGAGTCTCTGTTCATCCTTGAAAGAGAGTGATGACCAGGAAGTAAACCCTAATAATTCTCAAAAACATTTTAAGGTTTTTTTTTTAGGCGCCAATTAAAAATTAGATCTGCAAATGAAGAGCTAGTGATTGGCAATTGAGGGTTATTCACCTCTCTAAACTCCCGTTGTTTTAGGTTCCATAAAAATTCTTCCAATAAGTGTACTTTGTTGTCCTTTGAATTTTATAGGAGAATATTTTGTGGCATGCTTTTCAAAACTTTCTTGGGCCCAAATTTTGGATTATGCATTGAAAGGGAATGGAGCCCTCTGAATGGAGGAATACTGAAACAAAAGCAAGTAAAAAGTAGAAAGTTGCACTTTTTTCTAACTTAACATTGATTCTGAAGGACAGATTCGAGGCATAGTTTCTGAGTTTGGGTAGGTGAGTGATCTCACTGCAGTTATAAGTAACTTCTCAAACACCACTCAGAGTTCCTCTGGTCTCGTTGACCTGCTTTTTTTCGTTTCTGTAATTACTGAATATGGCCCTTAAAACCCATGTAGGACCAAATACAGAATCTAAACTCTGTGATCTCATCACCACAAAAACAGGCCGTAGGGACGGTCCTTCTTCTTGCAGGAAGCCACTTCCCCTTGGGACCTCTGTAACTGTAATTTATAGTGGTGCCTTTGTAGTCTCGAACTCAGAAAGGACCTTTCCCCCTGTCCTTACAGAAGTAGTGTAACAGATGAGCTGCTCTAGGTGGAGATGGGGCCAGAGGAAAAGTATGCGTGTGCATAACCTGTCACAGATGTAATTTTAAGGGTGCCCAAAGATCGGCAGGTCCTCTGGGTGGAGGGTCTGCCTGGCAGCTGGCATATTGCGGGCTGTGATGGATATTCTCTTAGTGCTTGTGTGTAGCTGTGGCTGGGACAAGTGAGAAGCCTGCCTTACTCTGCTGAGGTGTGCTTCAAGAAGGGAGGTTGGCTGAAGTACTCACATCAGCTGTGAGATGGCTTCCTTCCCTGGCTGCCAGAACCCTCTGTAAAGAGGCAGATGATTCCTTTTATGAGCGAGTAATAGGAGGACGCCCTGAGATACTTTAGCAGCTGCTGTTCACCAGGTGATGCTGTCCTGTAGTGATTGCTTAAATACCATCAGTGAGGTCAGCAACCTGGGGGGGGGCGGGCAGAAGAAGTTGGGGTGCCTGGAAGCCTTGGCAGCATTTGTGGGCTGTCGCTGAATGCAAGATGAGGAAACAGTTGACCCAAGGTGCTCACCTGGTCCATGTCAATTTCTCCTCCACGTTCTGCTGCAGGGAGATCTCTGCTGTCTCTGAAGTGGGGGAGACTTGGACCTGTGCCCTGCAGCCGTCCCCGGTTTCCTCCCAGAGAAAGGCTCCTGTGCTGTGTTCTCATCTTTGAAGTCCTGGTGGGGAAGGGGGGCATGTCTTCTAGAGCTCCTCATTAAGCCGACTTAAAGGGGAGAGAGAAGGACTCCACCCAGGCTTTGCGTGCACAAACCTCTAAGACTCCGCTGCCCTGCCAGGTGGTTTTGTTGGCCTAAACGTGACTACACACGATTCTGGCCTTTTTGGCCGTGAAGCCCGGCCCCAGTGCTGTGAGGGCATTGACGTGGGCCGAGCCTGATGGCTGGTGTGGTTGGGCGTGGATAGCACCCTTGGGGAAGAACATTTCCCCGGGAAGTAGACTGAGTCAGTAATGGGGAACCTTATTGGAGTCCTTCATTCAACAAGCATGCACTGGGCATCTCTCTTCTTATGACAAGAGCAGGAGCTCGGGGTAGGGGTGGCAGGTAAGACCAGCCCTGGAGAAACTGGGAGGAGGGGAGGTCGAGGCAGAAGGAAGCAGACGCTAGAGCTCAGGTCCCCTAGAAGGACTGGTGAGATTCCCTGGGGGTGGGGCAGGGGGTATTTGAGCTGTGCTAGGAGGATGACTAATTTCCAGAATGGGAGAGAGGTGCCTCAGGATGAGGGAACGGGAGGGCAGAGGTGTGAAATTGGACAGTGTGTTCAGAAAGAGTGAGCTGTGTGGGGAGCTGGGACCTGTGAGGAGTGGGGCAGGAGATGTGGACACCCTTAGTGCTTTAGGGAGGTTCTTGGCTCCTTATCTCAAACCTTTGAAACATTTCTTTGTGTCCTGGGCTGCAAACCTATTCGCATCACTTAAAGAGAAAACCCGAGATAGAAGTAAACAAGTACTTCAGTACCTTGCTCCAGACGGGAGGCTTTCAGTAAATGTCCCCAGTCTGCGTGGATAGAGGGCGTCGGAAGAAAGCATGAATTTTCTTGCTTTTGCCAGCGGGTCACCTTGCTTTCCCCTCTGTTAAGAGTATGTATGTGCTGACGTCTCTTTGCTCTCCATCCTGGCTTTGTCGGGAGTTTCTGGGAGGTTGTAGCTGGTTTTATAAACTCTCTGCTTCTTGTCTCCTAAGGCAAGTGTGCTCACAGGATTTCTTTTTTTCCAGTTCTCTTTCTAGTTTCCTGTGGTCGACTTGTCCAGAGGAGCTTTCTGGGTGCCGTGCCCTACCCCACCCCCCGAGTGAGACCGCCTCTTTCTGTTGCCAGCACGTGGAGTCTGGGGTGAGGCAAGGTGAGTGGGACTCACGGAGAATTTGACCCCTGACAGACCCCGTTTTCCAAGATGAGTTATTCTCTGAAAATTTTGAGGGATTTGAAAGTAAATTGGGTTTTTAGTCAAAGAAATTTAAGAATTTTTGAAAAAGTTTGGTGTCTTAATTCTGTTAAAGCACTTTTATTAATAGGGATGCTTCAATACGTTTTTCTTTTTTTTTCCAGCACTTTTCTGTTTTTTTTTTTGTGCCCATTTCAAGGTTTTGGGTCTCTGTATGGTTCCTGCACAGTACTGTCCACTGAAAACATTTAATATGTATTGTGTGAATAGCTTAATACCATAATATTGGCAGTTTGCAAACAGAAGTCCTGTTAACTTATTCTGAGCTGTGTCTTTTCCCTTCCCTGGGTTTCAAGGAGGATTTTTTTTTTTTAGTTATGTGCCTTCAGGAACTTTAGGAAAGCCGGTAAACTTCTGTACTATGGTTTTCCTGTACTGCAGTTTTATATATGAACTTTCAAACAAAAATACCTTCTTCAAGGTTTTGGGTAAGGCTGGAAGCTCCTGATGGGTAGAACTTTTGTTCTGTTCAAATTGTTAGTTGCATTCCCTATCTCTAATGTGTGGCAGTTAGTAGGACTCAAATATTCTCTTTCCTTTAAGAAGAGAGTTGGCGGAGAACTGGATCTTCAATTCCATCTTAAGTGAGCACAGCTTGGAGGACTGTTACTTATGCTCAGCTGCTCACAGTTGAAGCCACAGAGCAAGAATCCCCAGGAGGTTCAGGATAGAATGGTTGACTGAGGGCTCTGAAGACTGCCCTATATTCCTTATCTGTGGGTGTTGGAAAGGGTCCCCATAGGAGATGGGGGTCAAGGTTAAACCTGCTTCCAAACCTCTGTGAATTCTTGAAACAACCATGTAACATGCAGGTGCACTCTGCCATCTGTCCTGTGTGGCTTGCTGGCAGGATTTCACATTTAGCACTCACCCCTCCTGCCATGCCTTGCTTGTTATAAAGAACACAGTGGTCACATTGCCACTAAAACTTTGGGGGATCCTGCCAAAAGGTAAAGCTTTTCATCAGGAGCATGGCTGGGGAGTACATAGCAGAATCTAAGGTGAAGCTTTAAAAATTAGAATGCTGGGACCCCCCTTTCCCCCCTCAGTGTACTGAACTAGAATTTCAGGGATGGGGAGGGAGTCCCTGCTATATATGTTTGTTGTTTAAAACTCCTCAAAAGGAGATACTTCTCGAAAAATATTTGTATGTGGACTAGACTTAAAAACAAAGAAACTCTTTCTTAGCCTGAGAAGATGTTTGGGGGAATTATTTTTGAACTCTACTAACTAGTTTAACCAGTTCATACAGCCAAGCCAAACATTCCCTTATTGTGCCATGATTTGCATGGTAGAACCATTTTATAACTTTAAGTTAAAATTGCCTGGGACAACACTTTCTATCGTTGTAAGTATACAAGGAAGGAGAAAAATGACATTGAAGAACAATTTTCTAAATTTAATAAGAGTTAAGGCTTATTTAGAAATCCAGGTGGGAATCTGCTTAAATGGAATTTTACCCAAAATATGCAGAGATTTGCATATTGAAACCAAAGCTTTTTGACCTATGGTAACACATTTTTCAAAGTAGTATTGAAATAGCAATTTAAATGTATTGCCCTCAGAGATTTATTAGACAGGAAATTTATTTAGTAAGGGATACATTTTTTTCCTCTTCCAGGAGGTTTTTGGGTGGTTGAGAATTAGCTAATTTCTCTTTATTCCTTCCTTGGGACCAACTTCAGGAAGTCGATAGGAGCTTAATAGCAAAGATCATGTTAAATGTTTAACTATGTCTCTTGCAAATTCTCTTTCTCTGAAAGAAAACCTTGCAACTTTTTGTTATTTGAGGTTTTCATAATTTAAGGTTTGATGGAGAATAAGTTTATATTTTGAGATCAAAGAATCTTACTGTTTAGGAAGGACCTTAGAGATGACCTGTTACCTGCTTTTCATTGCCTCAGCTTCATGGAAACTGCTCTTGTTAAGGTTACAAATGGCCTCTGATAGAACTCTTTGACATGACTTTTCTGTAGCACTTGATAGCACTGACCACTCCTCATTTGAAACTTCCTCTTCTGGGTTCCTTTGCATCATTTCTGACTACATTTCTTCTTTAATTTCTTCCTAGGTCCTACTATATTTGCCCTTAAATGTTCATATTCCCTGAGCTTTGATCCTTGTAGTTTTTCTTTTAGTCTGCTGAGCCTCTTCGGAGGACCTCAGTACTGCTGTGGTTTCAGCCACCACCCACATGTTAATGACCCCTAAGTCTTTCTGTGAGTTCATCCCCTTGTCTCAAACAGTCTCTTGGGCATTTCTGTTTGGATGACTCATATTTACTTTCAAGTAAGAATATCCAAACCAAACTCCTTTCCCTCCCAATTATTGCCTGCTTCCTGTCTCTGCTCCCCCCTCCCCCCCCTCCCACGAGTCCCCTCATCCCTAGGCTTCTGTCTGCTTTTCCCACTTTGGTCATTGGCATTATTCAAGCCAGAAATGTGTGACTCATCCTTCATCCTCCCTCAGCCCCATATCTTCATTTGCAATTAAATTCTATCATTTTAATAACCTAAATAAAGGAAAAGGCCATTCCACTGACATTTAAATATTATAGGTGTTAAAAGTTGTAGTTGGGCTTATATAAGCAGACACAATAACATGAGACGATTATGACCATTTATATAATATACATTTTGTACTCTGCATAATCCTAGATACTTTTTTTTTTTTAAGATTTTATTTATTTATTTGAGAGGGAGAGAATGAGAGACAGAGAGCACAAGAGGGAAGAGGGTCAGAGGGAGAAGCAGACTCCCTGCCGAGCAGGGAGCCTGATGCGGGACTCGATCCCGGGACTCCAGGATCATGACCTGAGCCGAAGGCAGTCGCTTAACCAACTGAGCCACCCAGGCGCCCCCTAGATACTTTTCATATGTTATTTCTAATTTTCACAACTAGTCTGTGGCATATTATCTCTGTTACAAGTGAGGAATTTTTTTTTTAAGATTTTAACGGGACAGTGGAGAGTGTGCGGGGCGGGGGGGGGGGGGGGGTGGGGGGGGGGGGGGAGAGGGAGAAGGGGGGGGGCAGCGACTCCATGCTGAGCTTGGAACCCTGGGGGTGGGGTGGGAGTGGGGGCGGCGCTGGATCTCACGACCCTGAGATCTTGACCTGAGCTGAAACCAAGGGTCAGACGCTTAACTGAGACATCCAGGTGCCCCATAAGTGTGGAACCTTGAGGTTCAGAGATCAAGTTACTGGCCCAAGATCACAGGGCAAGTAAAGCATGGTCGGTTTGAGATTGGGACATATTAAACCTCTAGGTTGGTCTGCCTGACTCTAAAACATTTGACACCATGTCACTGTTTTGCTGTGGTCCCATAATGCCACAGTGCTATTTTGGACTTCTGGTTGGTAGGTTGATTTTTGTTGAGGCCAGGAACTGGGTGTTACTCAAATTTGTGTGTCCTATATTTTTTTCTTAATAGTAGGTGCTAAGGACAAGATTTATTTTTTTTTAGTTTTTTATTTAGAGAGTGAGCGTGTGTGTAATCATTGAATCAGTGGGGAGCAGCAGAGGGAGAGGGACAGGCAGACTCCATGCTGCGAGAAGAGCTGGACGTGGGGCTCGATCCCACAACCCTGAGATCATGACCTGAGCCAAAGTCCGATGCTTAACCAACTGAGCCACCCAGGCATCCCAAGCCTTTCTTCTCTTTTAAAGTTTTTATTTTAATTCCATTTAACTAACATACAGTATTGTAGTAGTTTCAGGTGTACAATGTAGTGATTCAACACTTTCATACAACACCCGGTCCTCATCACAAGTGCACTCCTTAACACCCATCACCTATTTCCCTCATCCCTCCAGCCTGCCTCCCCTCTGGCAACCATCAGTGTGTTTTCTAAGAGTCTGTTTCTTGATTTGTCTTTTTTTTTTTTTCCTTTGCTCATTTGTTTCTTAAATTCCACATATGAGTGAAATCATATAGTATTTGTCTTTCTCTGACTTATTTCGCTTAGCATTTTATTGTCTAGCTCTATGCATGTTGTTGCAAATGGCAAGATTTCATTCTTTTTTATGGTTGAGTAGTATTCCATTATATATATATCCCATATATATATGTGTGTGTCTGTGTGAATATATATGACTCATCTGCTTTAACTGTTCGTTAGTCACGTAACACTTGGGCTTCTTCCGTAATTTGGCTATTGTAAGTAATGCTGCTATAAACATAGGGGTGCATGTATCCCTTTGAATTAGTGTTTTTGTATTCTTTGGGTAAATACCCAGTAGTGTGATTGCTGGATCATAAGGTTGTTCTATTTTTCAGTTTTGAAGAACCTCCATACTGTTTTCCACAGTGTCTGTACCAGGTTGCATTCCCAAAAACAGTGCACAAGGGTTCCTTTATCTCTACATCCTTGCCAACACCTATCATTTCTTGTGTTGTTTTATCCATTCTGACAGGTGTGAGATAATATCTCATTGTCGTTTTGATTTGGATTTCCTTGATGATGAATGACCATGAGCATTCTTTCATGTGTCCGTTGGCCATCTGGATGTCTTTGGAGAAATGTCTATTCATGTCTTCTGCCCATTTTTTAATTGGATTATTTGCTTTTTGGGTGTTGAGTTGTATAAGTTCTTTATAGATTTTGGATACTAACCCTTTATCAGATATGTCATTTGCAAATATCTTCTCCCATTCTGTTGGTTGCCTTTTTGTTATATTGTTTCCTTCACTGTGTGGAAGCTTTTTATTTTGATGTAGTCCCAATAGTTTGTTTGCTTTTGTTTCCCTGGCCTCAGGAGACCTATCTAGAAGGAAGTTGCTACCACCAATGTCAAAGAGGCTACTGCCTGTGTTTTCTTCTGTTGCAGGTCCCACATTTAGATCTGTAATCCATTTTGAATTTTCATGTATGGTGTAAGAAAGTGGTCCAGTTTCATTCTTTCGCATGTTGCTGTCCAATTTTCCAGCACCGTTTGTTGAAGAGACTTTCTTTATCCTGATGGATGTTCTGTCCTCCTTTGTCAAAGATTGACAATATAATTGTGGATTTATTTCTGGATTTTCTGTTCTGTTCTATTGATCTATGCATCTGTTTTTGTGCCAGTACCATACTGTTTTGATTACTACAGCTTTGGGTTTTTTGTTTGTTTTTAAGATTTTAAGTAATCTCTACACCCAATGTGGGGCTTGAACTTATAATCCCAAGATTGAGTCATGTGCTTTACCTACTGAGCCAACCAGGTGCTCTAATTACTGTAGCTTTGTAATATACTTGAATTTCGGAATTGTGATGCCTCCTACTTCGCTTTTCTTTCAAGATTGCTTTGGCTAGTCGAGGTCTTTTGTGTTTCCATACTAATTTTAGGATTGTTCTAGTTCTGTGAAAAATGCTGTTGGTATTTTGATAGGGATTGCGTTAAATGAGTAGATTGCTTTGGGTAGTATAGACATTTTAACAGTATTTGCTCTTCCAGTCCATAAGCATTGAATGTCGTTCCATTTCTTTGTCATCTTCAGTTTTTTTTCCCATCAGTGTTTTATAGTTTTCAGAGTATAACCAACTGAGCACCCAGGTGCCACAATATAGTATTTTTTTTTTTTTAAGATTTTATTTTGACAGAGACAGCAAGAGAGGGAACACAAGTGTGTGTGTGGGGGGGTTTGGGAAAGGGAGAAGCAGGCTTCCCGCAGAGCAGAGAGCCCAATGCAGGGCTCGATCCCAGGACCCTGGGATCATGGCCTGAGCCGAAGGCAGACGCTTAAGGACTGAGCCACCCAGGCGTCCCCTCCCCCAGTGTAGTATTTTTTTAATGGAGTCTTTTTTGGGGGGGGTGGGGGCAAAGGAGAGGGAGAGAGAGATTCTGAAGAAGGCTCCACACCTGGCGGGGCTCAGTCTCACAACCTTGAGAGATCATGACCTGAGCTGAAATCAAGAGTTGGATGCCTAACTGACTGAGCCACCCAGGTGCCCCTTTAGTGGAGTCTTTATCTGGTATTGGTATCAGAGTAATGCTGTCCTCATAGAATGAATTTGGAAGTTTTCCTTTCTTTTCTATTTTTTGGAATAGTTGGAGAAGAGTAGGTATTAATGCTTCTTTAATGTTTGATAGAATTTGCTTGTGAAGCTGTCTAGGAGTTTTTTTGATTACTGATTCAATTTCTTTGCTGGTTATCTGTCCAAGTTTTCTGTTTCTTCCTGTTTTAGTGGTTTATATGTTTCTAGGAATTTATCCAATTCTTCTAGGTTGTCCAATTTGTTGGCATATAGTTTTTCATAGTATTTTATGATAATTTGTATTTCTGTGGTGTTGACTGTTATTTCTCCTCTTTCGTGACTGTGAGTAATTTCCCTTCTTGATAAGTCTTCCTAGATGTTTATCAATTTTACTGATTTTTTTTTTTCTTCAAAGAACCAGCTCCTGGTTTCATAGTTCTATTGTTTTTGTTTTTTAGTTTCTGTATTGTTTATTTCTGCTCTAATCTTTATTATTTCCTTCTGCTGGCCTTAGGTTTTGTTTTCTTTAGCTCCTTTTTTTGTCAGATAAGGTTAATTGAGATTTTTCTTCTGGAAGTAGGCCTGTAGTGCTATAAAATTCCCTCTTAGAGCTGCTTTTGCTGCATCTCAAAGGTTTTGGACCGTTGTGTTTTCATTTTCATTTGTTTCCATGGACTTTTTAAATTATTTCCTGGTTGATCCATTCATTCTTTAGTAGGATGTCATTTAACCTCTATGTATTTGTGGTCTTTACAGATTTTTTTCTTGTGATTGACTTCTGGTTTCAGAGGGTTGTGGTCAGAAGGTATGCATGGTATGATTTTGATCTTCTTGAATTTGAGGGTTGTAATGTGATCTATTCTGGAGAGTGTTCCATGTGCACTTGAAAATGTATCTTCTGTTTTAGGATGGAATGTTCTGAATATATGTTAAGTCCATGTGGTCCAGTGTGTCATTCAAAGCCATTGTTTCCTTGTTGATTTTCTGTTTAGATGATCTGTTCATTGATGTGAATGAGGTGTTACAGTTCCCTGCTATTGTAATATTATCCATTAGTTTGTTATTAACTGTTTTGTGTATTTGGGTGTTTCCTGTGTTGGGTAAATAAGTATTTATAATTGTTACATCTTCTTGTTGGATTGTCCCCTTTATTATATAGTGTTCTTCTTTGTCTCTTGTTACAGTCTTTGTTTTAAAGTCTGTTTTGTCCAATATAAGTATTGCTACTCTGGCTTTCTTTTGACATCCATTTGTGAGATAAATGGTTCTCCATTCCCTCACTTTCAATCTGCAGGTGTCTTTAGGTCTGAAATGAGTCTATTGTAGAGCCTTTTTTTTTTTTTTTTAAATGACAGCATGTGAAAATGTAGAATCCTCTGAATTTCTGATCATGCTGTTTGAATCATTCACATGCTGGTCATAATTCAGGCAGAAAAGGCCCTTTCAAGTAAAGACCTTGTTAATAAGAATAGCATAGATCGATGTAGTTGTCAGCTTGAAGTTGTGCTAGAACAGACGAGGGTATGATCTACAAAAAGCAGAGAGTACATATGTAGGTAGAGGCGGGTAAAAGCAGAGTCTACTGACTTTTTTTATTTGGTTAAATCCTCTTGGGAGGATGGATTTGAACGTGTGTTGGTTCTTCACTTTGTATCCTTATAGGTCCCACCTTTTACCCTGTTTTGAGAAGGAAATGCTCTTTGTTTTCTGCATCAGATTTTGGTAACAAAAGTTTGTCTATGGAACACTACATCAAAAACTAATGATGTAATGTATGGTGATTTACATAATAAAAAAAAGTTTGTCTAAGGAGAAAGGGCCCCTTTAATGAATACATAAAACCAATTTATCATTATGGAATTTAGAAATTGCTTAACCTTTCAAAGTCTCGGTTTTTTACAAAGTTCCCCTATAAATTTGGAGGCAATGCTGTATTTTGCAGGGTTGTTTTAACTGTAACATGACAGAGATAACCTAAAGTACGGTAGGTCCACAGTGAAGAGTAGGTCTTATTGTCCCAATTAGTTATCAGAGGCCTACATTTTCTTTTTTTTTTTTAATATTTTTTTAAAGATTTTATTTATTCATGAAGAGACAGAGAGAAGCAGAGGGAGAAGCAGGCCCGATATGGGACTTGATCACAGGACCCTGGGATCATGACCTGAGCCGAAGGCAGACGCTTAACCATCTGAGCCACCCAGGCGCCCATTTTTTTTTTTTTTTTAAGATTTATTCATTTTAGAGAGCATGCACGTGTGTGGAAGTGGGGGGAGGGGCAGAGGGAAAGACTCTCAAGCGGACTCGCTGCTGAGCCATAGCAGGGGTTGCAGGGCTCAATCCCATGACCTGAGCCAAATTCAAGAGTCAGACACTCAACAGACTGAGCCACCCACCCTCCCGCTCCGGTGGCCTACATTTTCAGATTTAAAAAGGCTTTTATTAGTCCATGAAGAAAAAATTCTGGAAGAATTGATGGGAGGTGGAAAGGGAGCGAGGAGAGTCAAAAACCGTGATTCTTAGGTGTTGGACCCTGAAGAGTGGAGTCATCATCAACTGAGACTTAATTAGAAATAAAAAGTCTCAGCTTCAAGCCAGGCCTAAAAATCACATGGGGTGTGGGGCTCAGCAGTCTGGCTTCACAAGCCCTAGAGGTGATTCTGATGGCTTTAACTGGCCTAAAGTTAGAGAAATCAGGCTGCAGGCCCTTCCGGTGGTCCAGTGAGGGGATGGTGACTCCCTCCCCAGAACGGTGGGAGGGAGTGGAGAGGAGCTGGAACTGGTGAGACCTAGTCATTCTATTGGCTACTTATCAGACCAGGAAGCAGGCCATGAAGATGTAGAGGCCTGGGGTCTGGTGGACTGAATGGGGAGGCGAGGGGGGGTTGCTATCAACGGGAACCCAGAACCCACGCTGGCGAGGGGGTGTTGGAGTTCCGGGGAAGAGGAAGGCGAGTTTAGTTTTGGACATGCAGAGTTTGTGTTGCCAGGGTTGATGTCAGCAAGCTGGAAATAAAGGACTAAAACTGCAGCACAGGTAAAACAATGGGGAAACCTATTTGTGAGCTGCCCGCGTGGAGGTGGCAGTTGAAGTGGGTATTCACGTCATTTTTCCAAGGGAAAGGGTGCAGAGAAGGGAGCTGAGATTGACTGGTTTGGAATTGGGTGTTGGCGATGATGATTGCATTCAGCTTCTCTTTCAGAAGTGTAAGGATATATGTTTAGGAATACATGGTGATAATAGTTTTAAATAAAACCAGATTATCCCAATTTCATTGGAGTTTTGTCATAATGTGATCTTTAGATGCCCCGTGCTGTGTGAGATAGAGCCTGGTCTTGTGCATCATCCGAGCTTGGGACCCAAGGCTTAGGCTTCTCAGGACAAGGTTCCTAGTGTTCTTTCCTCTGAGAGACAAGAAGTGGAGTTAGTGTTCCGAGTTGATGGTGGCTTGTGGCAGGCTGCTGGGTCTCTCTGTCTCAACTTCTTTATCGGTCAAAGAGGACAATTAGAGTTCTATCTCCTCCTTGTAAGGGTGAGACAAGACCCCTCACAGCGGGGAAAATTTCACAGCGCCAGCCAAAGGATGCTTTTGTCTCCACCTGTGCTGTGGTTTTCATGGTGTTTGGTTGCATTTGTGGAGCAAAGGACTTCTATTTGTAACAGATGTGCTGTATTGATAAAAGGGGATAATTGTAAGGAGTCCTGAGTCTCAGTTGGGGATGGATGGCTTTGTGGTTTTCAATGAATTATCAGTACACGGGAATAGGTGTTTTATTAGGTTTATGAGAAGGCAGAGGGAGTTGGCTTGGGAAGTTTGCATAAAAACAAGGACCAGACATTTAAAGAATTTATTTTATATCCAGCTCTGTTGTAGACTCCCATATTTTGCTGTAGTGGAAAGATGCTTCACTGAGATCATGAAAACTTAGTACATCTGTGCAGCATCCTCATTATATCTAGAACAATTTCACATCCACTGTTTCTAATTCAGTGTCATTCAAGAAACATGTGTTCCTGTTTTTCACTGGGTTCTAAGTGGGATGTTTTTCCTTAAAGGGACCACACACTTATATTGAGGAAATAACTTTGTGCTACCAGTATAAGGAACCTTCTAGGTTTGGAGACTGTAGCATCTCCCCCCTCCCAAACGGCCTCCCCCCAACTAGAAAGAAAAGTGATCTATGTGTATTTGTAGGGATGTGTGTGTGTGGTTTCTATGCCACTTCACAATACTGATTTTATTCCTTAGGTCTGAGATCTGTTTCATACTGTTCGTATGTGTTCCGAGAAGTGGTGACAGAATCCACGATCAAAGGTCTCACTGCAGAGTTACTAAGGGCTTTAATTGAAACTCCAACTGGGTTTTATTTTTTTTCCACTGGGTTTTAGAGAAGAAAAGTGAGATGTTCGTATGTGGTATGTCCTCTCACTTCAAGCATAGAGCTTGAACTTCATAGATTTGATGAAATTTTATGGGACTCCCAGAAATAACGTTTGTAATATCCACGCATAGGAATTATTCTGTAATTCACAGTTTAGCCAAAGTGTTATTTGCAGTTGGGTCGGGTTTGCACGCCACCAGTTTAGTTCGGCACTACCCTCCCAGCTCTCCTGTGACTACTTACATCTTTCTGGGAAGTTGAGCGGCTGCCATGGCTGAAACTGTGAGCCAGACTTAGGTAATTTTATTAGTCTAGAAAAAGTATTACACTCCTGCAGCTGTTGTTGTAGGTCCTGACCATGAAAACAAAAACCGTCTCAGTTGCCTGGGATCCATGAGAAATTGGCAGTGGCCCAATGTAAGTCCATGTATTTTGGACTCTAAATTATATTTATCTTCATATGGGCATCCCCTGATTTAGGGCACGCAGCTGGGGAGCGGTGTGCCTGTATGAGGCGGTGGGGGTAGGGGAGCCTCCGATACCACCCTTAACCAGGAAGCCTGATCCAGTTAATTGGAAGACTATATACCTCCTGGATAAAGGATAAGGAGAGCGTCCAAGAAAACAGAACCATAATAAAATACACTTGTCCCATATATTCAACCTGGCTTTCCTGGTTTTGTCTGTTGTGTCATAGTGTAAATTCCCACAGGTCTTTCTCTTGCAATGACAGGCTGGTTATTGTGGGTGGGTTAGTAATATGGTGGTGATGGACTTTCTTGTTAAATAGAACTTTTATAGATCACTTTGAAAACTAATCATGGGACTTGGCATTTAATTGCTAGGAGTGGTGCATATGTGGAATACCCAGTCCTGCGAATGTGTGCCAGTCAGTAAATGGCTGTCTAATTTTCTGAATTTCAGTGGTTCTGTGAGTGGGAGAAAACTGCACTACTGTGTGTCTAGAAGCCCCTGGGCTATTAGCAGAGCACTTAGCAAGTCTGAGTAATTGTCCCATTGAGTCTCATTCTTTGGGTCAGAGTCTCTAATCCTTGGGGTCCTTGGATGTACTTCAGGGCATCTGTGAACGTGGGTGGGTGGGGAAAAAAATTACATCTTTGTTTTCGCAATCTCTAACCAGAATGTGGCTTTTTCTCCAGTCGTGAAAATGGGTAGCATCACATACTGTCAATAGCACCTGTGGCTTTGGCAAGTAGAAATCAGATTTTTGTACCGCATTGTGGGAGATAGTTTAAACTATCACTTACGCTCATCATTGCTTTAGAAAACGACCGTAGCTCTTAGACCTGCAACTGTGTCTTGTTATGTGCGTTAAGAAGCACACATTTACTATTCTCACAGTTTTGCTGTTTATTTTTTAAAGATTTTATTTATTGAGAGAGAGAGAATGAGAGAGAGAACACGAGAGGGGGGAGGGTCAGAGGGAGAAGCAGACTCCCCGCTGAGCAGGGAGCCCGATGCGGGACTCCATCCTGGGACTCCAGGATCATGACCTGAGCCGAAGGCAGTCGCTTAACCAACTGAGCCACCCAGGCGCCCCCACAGTTTTGCTGTTTAAATATTTTTATATCTGTGTTTCAATATAATTGATTTTCTTTTTAAGAGTATTTTCTTCATCAGAATCCTTCAGAAACACTCTGAGAGGATCTGGATTGCTGAAGCAGTCCATGACACCTAAAAGCTCCCAGACTCCTGCCTTGGATGGCACCCTTGTAGCTCTCTCCTCTCACTCTGAGATCAAGTTAGTTAACATTTAAAAAAAAATTTGACTTCTGCTTCCTAGCATGAACTGTCTTTGATTTTTGGGGCTCTGACCTTCCCAATACAACCATCCACCATTTCCGGGTAACCTTTCTTAATGGGCCCCTATAGCAGTCCCCTTTAAGACTGCTTACTGCAACCAAGTGTTTATGGCCAAAATGGTTTCCCCTACAAATTTTAGGTAAGAGTATACAGTGCTCTGTGTGTTGATATTATTTGCTTTAGCTATGGAAGAGATGATGCTGTGTGACTTGTGTGAATTTCATTTAGCTCTTCACTGTGTTACCATGACAGGCATACCCTAGTTTTATTTTAGAACTTGACATCCAGGGTTAAAACCTTATTATATCTATTGGACTATGGAAAACTGCCCAGAGAAAGCAAGCTTGGACACCAGGCCATTCCTTGCCCCATCTCATCACCTTTTAACGGGCTTCATGCAGTTCATTCAGTGAGCTAGGGGGTGGGTTTTGAGCTCCTCTTGAATAACACCGTTCCTAACTTCTGGGGTGTTAGGAACAGGGGAAGCCTTGCCCATGTGACACTGCAGTTTCTGTCCCAGATGCTCTTCCCTGTTGGTCATATGGCCCAACTTCCAGTGGTGGTGTTCTGTAAGCTCATGGATTCAAGAGCTTGCTTGCATTTTGTTTCATGACCCCTCCAGGTCACCAGTATTGACATCACTGGTGTTTGAAATAACTCCTAGAGGCCTAGCAGAACTTGAGCAAGGACACAGTTAGGTGTCTGTCCATAGAGGCAGATTCTCTGTTTCAGGATAGACTTGAGACATGGGATGCTGCTCTGTGGGTGGAGGTGTGTGTGTGTGTGTCCGTCCAAAGATGATTTTTTTCCCCTCCCCTATTAAGCAGTTTTGTCTGTTTGACTACCTCACCAGGTCCCTGGGAGCTAGTCTGTCTCGTTTTTAGCCAAAAAAGGAGGTATAAGATAGGGACTGTGTTGTTAGGCCCTGGAGCAAAACTACTGGGATGGATGGGGAACCTGGCTCTGCTCCCGGGAGCCATGTGACCCTGGCAAGTCACTACCTCTCTGTGTCTTTGTAGAATGGAGATATTATAGTACCTTTTGCAGAGGGTGGTTGTGAGGATTAAATATATGTGGGCTAAGTGCTTAGAGCAGGACCTGGTATAGAGTTAGTGTTAAGTGGGTGTTGCTGGCTGCACATTTCAGTCACCTGGGGGAGTTGTGAAAAACTATACCAGGTATTGGGGACTCTCATCCTAATGAAATCAGGAGGTGGGGGGCGGGGGGTTATCGCCTTGTTCAGAGCATCCTAGCAAGTCACTGACAGAAGTGGAGGAGGGATTTTGATGTCTTCTGTTCCACGGGTTTAAGTGAAGGATCCATCTGTCAGCTACAGAGGCAAGAGATCTTTGTGTAATGAATAGCTGCCTTTCACGGGGCATCTTTGAAGTTGTTTGACCTTTTTCACTTTGAGGCCAGATGCCGTGCAATTTAAAAAATTTAATTTCTTTAGATTTATAATACCAAACTTTATTCAGTTGGCACTGATTGATTGAGTGCCTTTTAACAGTTTCTGAAAAATGGACTTTCTGACATGTCTTCAAGGTCTCTTCTCCTTTTCCTGTAAAGGCTTATCGCCCATGCCCGAGACTCCGGCCAGGGGCTCTTTTTTCATCTGGGGTGATGGCTTATCAGCTACTGTGATGACAGTGGTCTTAGGAACCAGAAATAAAGTTTGCCCATAAAATTATAGCTCCTGCAGGTGGAAGAGGCCTGATTGTCCAGTCAAGCAAGAGAGGAAGCAGTATCCCTATTAGACAGATGAGCCCATGAAAGGGGGAATAACTTGCCCAAAGCTATTTTGTTTATGGAATGCCTTCTATCTTTCTTCAGGGAGTTGTAGTTGCTAGACATCAAGAAGTTGGTGTGTATAAGCTGGGAGTTCGTCACTCTGTTGTACGGTACAAGTGGAAAGCTTCACAGAAAGGAAGAAGGGGAAAGAAGGAAATGTCCGTGTGGCTGTTGTGGAGATAATTGCCATAGGGAGGATCAGGGCTTGGGTCTCCTGCTGCCGTAAACCTTACAGGGGGGCATCCTGTGACCCGAGACACGTCCTCTACGGGGCTGTGTGAGAGGGTGGGAGCACGTTCAAAGACTTGGCTTCGTATTCAAACCCTAGGTGGTCCTCCATGGGCTTTTGACCTCGTGGCCACTGGGGCTTGAGTTGATATTGGCTTTCTCCCAGCCTTGGCTGGATGAAAGACAACTACACTTTCACCCTCCTGCACAAGCCACCTTGTCTTTGAGGCTTGTATTCACTCTCCTGGTCACTTCTCTACCCCCTTGTCCCCGAGTTCATTCAAGCCTTTGGAAGCAGCCACTTGGTGCCTGAGCTTTCAAGTTCCAGGTTCATCTTTACATATTGTGTAACTTTGCGGAAGTTGTTAATCTCTCTAAGCTTTTCTGCTTCCTTGGTTATAAAAAAAGAATCCATACATATCTCATAGAGTTTTGTTTTGGTTTGGTTATTTGGGGGTTTTTCTATATAGATATATATATATTGACCTGTAGTCAACGCTTAATACTAGCTATTAGGATGATGGCTGATACCCCAGATGCTACCTCCGTTACTGCAGTAAGCATCTGAATGGCCCCTCCCCGTACCAGGAATCAAGTTGCTTCCAGCAACCCTCATTTGAAGGCCTTCCACTTTACCAAACCATGCTTTTGGCCATCATGTGGACTTCATCATTGTCCGGAATTGTTCCATATCCAAAATTTAAAAATTCATTTAAAAAGCCTGGACTCTTTCTCAACTCCCTCATTCACTTAGTCTGGCTGTCTTCGTTCTTTGATTTCCTTGACACCCCATCCCTGTCTTCTCTGGCCATCAGACCTCTCAGGGCCTCACCCCTTCCTGTCCAGTCCTGACTCCATGGAGCACCACTCCCAGCATGTCACACGGGCCCCCTTCTCAGTCTTGGTGCACCTGTGCTGCAGACACCCAGTCACTGATCAGTCCTCTCCTCTTCTGGGGGGTTCTTGGGGCTGAGCATCAGAGGATGCAGCTGCATAGATTCATTATTGGGTGCCATGGCTTGCTTGGTCTGCAACCTGGATTGGGTAGTCAGAGCTGTTCAGCTGTCCTTGTAATCTTGTGCTTGCCTTCGTCTCTTCTGCAAAGGCTGTTTTCAACCTTTACTGCTCCTCTCATACCTTATTTTTACTTTAGAGAGAAAATGGAGGCATGAACTCCTAGCTTCCTGCCTATGTTTTTTGACTTTGTTTTCTTCCCCCTCTGTCATATTATGCTTGACTTTGTGTCCCTCTTTGCTTGGTACAGACACTTAGAAATTTGTGCAGAATGAAAAACTGCAATCTCTAGCCCAGTGCTGCTTCCTTAATTGGAAAATCAGGTTGTAACCCTGTCTCTCTCTGCATCTTGCTGACCCAGGAGAGTCAGGATAAGTTCCTCCAGTGCTCAGGGCCTTGCATTTTAAATGAGGCTGTTATATTCGTTTAAATTTATTAAAGGATGGCAGTCTATTTTGAGTTACAACTATTCCCTTTGGGAATTATAGATGGATTAAAATTATGTTCCTCCCTAATATATCTATTGGTACTGAAGCAACAAAACAAATACTCTGCTGGGGTGGGGAGTGGGGCAAGTTCTGACCATCAGTGGCTCACAGCTTAGTGGAGGAAGCAGGTGGGTAAGAAGGCCTTGAGCAGTTTTGGGGTGGCTTTTTTTTTTTAAGGTTTATTTACTAGAGAGAGAGAGAGAGCTTGAGCAAGTTGGGGGAGGAGTAGAGGGAGAGACTCTTTCAAGCCAACTCCCCGCTGAGCATGGAGCTCATTAACTCGGGGCAATCCCAGGACCCATGAGATCTTGACCTGAGCTGAAACCAAGAGTCGATCACTTAATCAACTGAGCTACCCAGGTGTCCCGAGGTGGCTTTTGAAGTGGATTTGCAAATGCCTTTGCTTTCTCAGATCTAAACATCTATGAATGTCTGGATGGTGGTGGTGGTGGTAATAATATCGCAGTTATTTTGTCTTCTCGTTTGGAGCATCTTGCCATTGGGGTAGGGAGGTAGGTGCTTGGTTGAGAAGCATCCAACCCAAAGACAGCTTCTGGCGACTAGGGGCTTTCTGCAAGACCGGTGCTCAGTCTTGTAAATAGCCATTGGCCTGGGACACATAAGGCTTATTGCCAGGAATGCTGCCCTTGGTTTTCTCCCTGTCTAAGCTCTTCCTGGTTTGAAGGAGAATGTATTGATTTCAGGTTTTGGCTTTTCTGTCATTGTACTTATCCCTTCTGTATGTGTATTTGAAATACCAAAATAAAACCTCCCTGCAGCCTTCTGAAGACTGGATAAGAGAACAGATCCTGCTGTGGAAATGAGTTGTTGATTGTGTATAGGCCAGATAACTTTGACCATAAATTTGGAAACTAGTGGTTGGTACCAGAACAATTCTTAAATTATTGGTCCAAGGGCGCCTGCGTGGCTCAGTTGGTGAAGTAACTGCCTTTGGCTCGAGTCATGATCCTGGAGTCCCGGGATGGATCGAGTCCCGCATTGGGCTCCCTGCTCAGCGGGGAGTCTGCTTCTCCCTCTGACCCTCCCCCTTCTCATGCTCTCTCTCTCTCATTCTCTCTCTCAAATAAATAAATAAAATCTTTAAAAAAAAATTACTGGTCCAAACCCCTTGTGTGAGAGAATTGCCATTGAGTTCCCTTCCATAACAACCTGCTATTCATTCATTTAAAAAATATCCTTACTGTTTTTTGTGTATAAGGTACATTGCTAGGTACTGGGAGGGATTTGTAGAGTTGACTGCCATGGCCTGGGAAGGTTTTATGGAGGAAGTAGTGTTTAAAAGTTGGGCTCAAGGGCGCCTGGGTGGCTCAGTCGTTAAGCGTCTGCCTTCGGCTCAGGTCATGATCGCGGGGTCCTGGGATTGAGCCCGCATCGGGCTTCCTGCTCCGCGGGAAGCCTGCTTCTCCCTCTCCCACTCCCCCTGCTTGTGTTCCCTCTCTCACTGTGTCTCTTTCTGTCAAATAAATAAACAAAATCTTTAAAAAAAAAAAAAGTTGGGCTCAACAGATCTCTTCACAATATAAAAAAAAAAAAAAATGGCTCTTGGAGCCAGAAGTAAGTAGCTTGTTCATATTTTCCTCCTAAAGTGAAATTTCCTTTTTGTCAAGTAGCTCACAAAATGAAAACTCTTTGAACAAACTTGCATATTAGTAATTTTCTAGTAACTTGAAATACCAGCTTGGGAGAGTCAGGATTTTAAACTTTTTTAAGTAAACTCTACACCCAACATGTGGCTGAAACTTACAACCCCAAGATCAAGAGTCGCATCCTCTACCTACTGAGCCAGCCGGGTGCCTCAGGAGAGTCAGGTTTTTTGCTTGTTTATTTTTTTAGAAACTTTTCCCAAAGCAACTTCTGTATCCTCCTATAAAATATTTAAAACGTGGGCTGAAAGTGATTTCAATCTAATAGAGAGTTTCCACTTAATTTGTGCATCAGAAAACATTTGAGTTGAGACTTCATGCCCAGAAATCTTTTAAGATTTATTTATTTATTTATTTATTTATTTATTCATTCATTCATTCATTCATTCATTCATTCATGTGAGAGAGAGAGAGAGAGAGAGAGAGAGAGGCAGAGGGAGAAGCAGGCTCCCAAGGAGCAGGGAGCCCGATGCAGAACTCGATCCCAGGACCCTGGGACCATGACCTGAGCCGAAGGCAGATGCTTAACCATCTGAGCCACCCAGGCGCCCCCCCCCCCAGGAATCTTTTAAATTCAGATTACTTGAGGCTGTAAATTTACTATGCTTTTTAATAAGTCCTATTCAAATTGGAAGTCTTTTTGCCTACAACAAGCCTAAGTATAAAGAGCAGTAGAATTAGATGTACGGTTTGTGGAATGGCTTTGAATAAAGAGTGAATGGTTGAGCCTTTGTGTCTTGGGGAATAAATTATAGCCCAGTGATGCCATACTAGCAGTGGAAATGGGGCAATAACATCATACAGTTGCTTTCTGATTGCTTGGTCAGTAGCCACTCTTGTTCCCCCAGCTTTTCTGGACGAATCATCTGAATCCTAGAGAAGTTCAGTGACTTGTTCCCAGTCACAACATGAAGACCAGGGCTGGGCTTAGGTCTCTTGATACCTGGGCTTTTTCAACTATAGAAAAAAAAGTGGGGGCGGGGAGAGAGACCTACTGGAATTTCAAGTATTCATCAAGGGTTGTTTTTCCCCAGCCTCATGGGAGCTCTAAAAGAATGTTGAGATATGGCTCTTGCTTTCAGGAAGCTTCTATAACACAGTTTTCCGTGAATTTCCAGCCAACAGCCAGTGCCCCATCTAGCAGGCCTCTTTGTTTCCTTTTGTGGTCTCTATTCTGCTTTGTTTTCTTGACTTGCTCTATTCTATATATTATTTATCTTGAAAGGTGCTTTAGACCCCCCACTGCCGCCACACATTTCCTTTCTTTTAGTAAACATTAAAGGTTGCTAATGGAAAGTAAATTCTAAAAGTAGCCATACACAGGACATGGCTGTTATTCAGATGAGTCAAATCTTGGTTGGGAAAAAATTTTCAAACCCTTAAAGTTGAGGATGTTTTTGATGTCTTCCGTTTTCTGGGGGGAGGGGGATCCTTAATTATGTACAACTTATTTTTCAGTGTTTCACTTGTAAATATTGCTGTTCTGGTTTGCTTGATATTGACAAAAGAAGGGAGGCACCTTCAGAAGACGCTTTGCTCTGAGGTCAGATAAACTGATGGGAGAAGCTCCTTCCAATGGAGTGTGCACAAATTCAGGATAACTGGATAATAAGATTTTGTGATTGTGAGAGTTTTTAAGGTTATTCAGGTGTGGACATGAAAGTATTATGAAATGCAGCATTTTCCTCGCTAGTATCTCATTGCCTGATGTCACATGAATTTAACTGCGTTTTCTGGCATTCCTTGGGAATGAAAATATATAGGAATTTTCCTTGTAACTTATAAACTGCTATAAATGTTGGCTAATTGCTTGATTTGGAGGAAATCGCTCATCTGTGTTCATTGCAGCCTAGTTAAATCTGTCAACAAATAACTGAGAACAGAGTGTGTGCGAAGCCTGTGTTCTGGCTTCTGTTTGTATTAAAGAATAAACATAGTCCTTGCCCTCAGCTCACAGATTCAACTTGGAATTATGTAAATAGGCAGTATGGCACTCCAGAAGAGGAAAATTTTCATCCTAGTGTTATTCTGTGATTTCAGACAAGGTAGTCATGGTTATGATGCTGCTATCGTGATAGCAAGCCAAAACAGATTTCGTCTTGCTTTGAAATCCTCCCTGTTTTACCTAGGGTGATCTTTGTTATATTTTATCTATCACTGTAGTCACTGTGCAGAATTCTAACACATAACATGGAGAAGTTGTGCCTGTCCTCAAAGACTCTATGTGGTAAATGAGAAATCCAAAAAGGGAAAGTAAGTTTGGTACTTTATGTAACTTCTGGGCCTTTTAAAAGGAAGAACTTATGGTATCTGGGAAACTTGGATGTTGAATGGCAGTAGAAAAATAAGGAAATCTAGGTGCCTTCAGGTCATTGGTCTTCTAAGGTTAATGTCCTATACTCTTATTTTCTTTTAAATGAAAATGATAGGAAGTTTTCTCCCTTTAGAGAATTTCAGACGCCGGTCTAGAGGCTGGTCTTTTCTCTCTTCCTCAAAAGTATATAATTTAAAGAAATGACAGCTGAAGTGACTTTTGTACTTGTGTAGACTCATTTGAAGTTTCTCCAGGTCACAGTTTGAATAGGTCTTAGAATATAAATTTAAGCTTTTCCCCTTGACTTGCTATTTATGGAGGAAAGCAGGAACTGGAAAGAAAAATTACAGTGGCTATCTGATAGCCTCTTTCACTTGACTCAAGACCACTGACGTGGAAGGTAAGAGGATCCTGAAAACAGCTGAGCTCCCCAAAGTAGGCATCCAAGATGTCTGGCATGAGATGCCTGAGTCAGTGTGTCTTAGTCCTTGTCCTGTGGGATGTGTCTTCCCAGTGGCACAGCAGATCTGCTGTTGGTTGGAGATGACCAGGGTGATGGATCACGGGCAGCCTCACCGCCATGGTGGGGCCCGAGCTAGTCGGTGATCCAGAGAAGTGTGGGGCCCCTGGACAACTCACCAAGGGACTGTGGCCAGGCTCTGTTGGTGTGTTTTATTTTTATTTTTTTTTAAGTATGTAGTCTTTGTGAAATGACAAATCCTGAAGGTAGGTTGATTGATTTTTTGGCAAAGAAAATATCTGTGCTTAGCAGGTATCTATTACTGAATTTTGTCCACCATTTTTTACACAGCATTTTGCAGTGTTTTAAGCATGACCGTCAAGAGAAATTTGTGTTTCCGTAGTTACTTGTAGAAGCACACTGTGGTCCTCTCCCCAGATTCTGTGCTTGCCTTTCAGGTGAAACCCAGATCTTTGCACCACGGTTCACTGAGGTAGCATTTTAAAGAAGAATTAGGCTGTAAGCCATGCCCCTTTTGTGTGTAGAGACTTGTTTATAAGGTGATTTAACCCTATCAGACTTCACTATAGCTTTCTCCAGATTCTGCTTAAAGATACTGTCCTCCTGGTATCTCTAGGGTGGGTTGATTTGTTGATTTTTGTTTGTTCATTTGTTTGATAGCTGTTGCCCAAAGCTTTCATTTTCTGAGAGGAGAGGCAGAGCAGTGGGAGGAGGAGGACCCTCCTGGGAGTCTGCAGATTTGGATTTGGGCCCTGCTATTAATTAGCTGGGTGACCCCTGGGCAGTCAGCCTTCCAGTGTCTCTGTTTCTTCATCAGGGAAACAAAGGACTTGGAAAAATAAATACAGCCCTGGACCAAATGATCAGAAGGTCACTGTGTGGGCTAATGTTGTGTGACTCTGAATGGCAGTGCTTAGGGACTCTTCCCTCTCTCTGCCCTCACAGAGGCTCTGCTTCACTATGGGGTCGAGCAGTTGTGTGGGCTGCTACACCAAGGCCATTTCGAGCATTCACGCTCAATAGGCAGGTGGGACCCTCCTCTACACACGAGTTTCTCCCTCTTAGCCCCTCTCCCCCTCTTCTTCCGGGAGCAGCCTGCTTGCCTTCCACCGTCCTGCCCTTAGTGCATTAACAAGGTTGTGATGGGTAACACAACCCACTCGGTTTTGTTACTGCTGGGAGTTGTCCAGCCATCTCATCTGAGTTACTGGAGGAAAAAGAGAGCTGTAGGAGACTCTGTGATGAAATAATGGTCCTTTTGTCTGTCTCTTACTATAGGGACGGTTTTAGGTTTCATCTTAGGCCTGGGCCATTGTGTTGTTTTTCCATGCTCAGTACAACCCTGTTTAAAAATGCAGCTTATCATTTTAAGGATTCAGCTGTAGTGGCACAGACTGTTCTACTTTCCTCCCCATCCCCCCCCAAAAAGTCCTAACCATATGTAGTAAAAACCCACTGTTGTGTATGCTGTTTGATTGGGGCTCCTGACATCAGCTTTAAAATGTGTTTCTGTTGTATTTATTTTGCAAATGCTTATAAGGTATGTTTTAATCTGATAAACTTCCAAATGTTTTCCTTGCGGTTATATAATCAGTAGCATCTGCAAAACAAGCTTTCTTCTTAACCATTATCTTGTTGATTCTCCATTCTCATGTTTTCTTTTGATGAGCTGGGGTTAGGAGATCTGAATTCCTGTGCCAGACATCTTACAGTAATGTGCCCAGATTTAGCCTTGTAACCTTAATTCAATGTGGAATGCTGAGAATGCCCTGGTGTGTGTGTGTGTGTGTGTGTGTGCGTGTGTGTAACTTTCATAACAATAGAGTGAACCATTAAAAGTTATAAAACACTCCTATGTCTTTAACATTTAGTTCCCCATCTTAGTTTCTTCACAGAAAATTACTGTAAGACTCAGGGTACCTTTACATTTTCCTAAGCAATCTCTTAGAGCCCAAGTTACTTTTTATGTCAGTATGTAAATTATATTCCAGCTCACAACCCCTAATTCCTCTTCCCTCCCCTCCTTTTCTCTTTAGAAGCAAAGCGTGTGGAAAATGTTAAAAGCTGTGCTGAAGAAGAGCCGTGAGGGAGGAAAGGGAAGCAGGAGAGAAACAGGTATGTACAAGCAGGTGTCTGTGGGGCCGTCGCACCTGTGCACTCCAGGCTGGGTGGACACCATTGCATTGGGAATGGGTCCAAGGAGTGTTCTGGGTTAGGACACACATAATACTGGAAGCTCTGAGAAACTAAATGTATTTCTGAGCTTTTTTTTTTTTCTTTTTAAGATTTTACTTATTTTAGAGAGAGACTGTGAGAGTGAGATAGAGCACGAGTGGGGTGAGGGGCAGAGGGAGAAGCAGAGTCTCCGCTGAGTGGGGAGCCCGATGTGGGACTCTATCCGAGGATTCTGGGAGCATGACCTGAGCTGAAGGCAGACACCCAACTGACTGAGCCACCCAGGCGCCCCTATTTCTGAGCTTTCTTGTGGGTAGTGACTTTAAAAATTGAGTTTGGGTTACGAACCAAATCCTTCCCCAGAAGACTTGTAAGGTTCATAATTTTAACAGATCATTCAGATCCAGAGGCAGTCAGAGTTATAGACATGGAGGGATAGCAGGTGTGTCCAGGAATTTGGTTTCTAGAAAGCCCTTTCTCTTTTCCCACACGTGATTGCATTTTATATGTTTGACCAACTGCTGGCTGACTGGTCCTCATCTTTTGAGTATCAAATTTTCCGCCTAACAGGTGTAGCCTCACTCAGTGCCAGACTGCTAGTTTTCATTATGATGAGAGCTACTTCATTTGGCTTGGATTTCATTCCTGTTTATAGACTTCTGGTGCTTATGTGGTCATTGTGACTTTTCATTGCATTCCATGTGATAAACTCTTCTAATGTTATTTTGGTGACCACTTCGTGGCCTATTTTTCTAGAAAAATTACATATTGTTTACCATTATTATACAATAAAAATCTGTTAGCATGGATTAATTTCCCCAAAATGTGCTATTTTACTCTGCAAACTTACGATAATCCAGAGTTGGAAAGTGGCTGGTTTTCTGAGTTACTGTATATTGAATAACACTTCAGTTTTGATTTCTATTAAAGTATAAATCCACTTATTACTAAAACATCACTGAATTATAGTTAATTCTTCATTTGAAAAGCCCTTGTAATACCTTTTATTACATATTATGTGAGTATATAATTACATAATGTATGTAATGTTATGACAATGTTAATATCTGTTGTTTCTGTACTTACGTCATAGAATAAGAGGGCTTAAACTTTTTAGTTATATGGAACTTAGACAAATTTTCTGTTAAATCTTAAACCAAAAAGTCTGCAAATGGCAAACTTACGTTAAAAGTAGAGTCTTTATTGTAAAGTTACTGTTAAGATTCCATCAGAAGCTTCTTATTAATCCCTGCATAAGCTGATACAAAGAAAAGAATTCAATTTTTAACGATAGAAACAAGAGACCATAGTCAGCTTTTAACCTTAAGAAACCAACCCCTACCTTTGAATAATTAATTAGAATTGTTACTATGGAGAATTTTCAGTTCACACAATTTCTGTCCAGGAGGACATTCACCCTCTGCTGGGTCAAGGCCAAAATATCCTTCTCTTTATTTTTCTGAAAGCGGTTTAAAAAAATTCCCGCCCTCCACCCCCCCACCCCCCCACCCCCAGTTTTGGCTCATCTGACGTTCATCCTAGGGACTTTGTTACTTGCTTCTTTAGATGTCTTTGTAATTTCCAGCATAAAGTTAGGTCCTAAGCTGTCTGTCTGGAGCTGCCCAACCAGTGGCCTGGGTCTCCAAGCCAAAACTCCCTACTTAGTAATGGAGTCTTTCACAACAGACCCACCATCCTCTTTGACCAGTGCCAGTGAAATAACAAACAGTACAGTAATGATTTGGGCACCCTGCCTTTCAGAATGGCCAGACAGTGAACATAGTTTGCACTTGTAACTTTTCCCATTTTAGAACATGTGATTTTGGGTTTATTCCCCTCTCTGGTCTTTAAGAGCAACTACTGTTTTTTCTGAATCATTTCTTCATAATAATTCCCACACTTTTCACTAATGCAAACCAACTTGAAAAAGGAATGGGAACATTTCTCATAAAACATCTGTATGGTATGTGCCTTTTTTCTCTTAACTAGAACCTGGTTGTGTTAGTTGGGGAACAAAGCAGATGGAATTTTAAATCTTGATGAAGTTATGTCACAAGATGATTGGGGAAAATACTTGGAATTTGACCATTCATATGTTGAGCTCTGTGCCAACTCTCATTATATAAGTAGATCATAGCTAAGTTTCTCTGTAAATTAAAGCTGGCTAATCTACGGAGACTGCCCTGAAACTTGAGTAATAATATCTCCTGCAATATGGAAAAATTTTGCTCTACTGTTTCCAATTAAAACCAATCTTTGTTGCAAAGACAAAGGAAAATTCATTTTTATGTACTTGAACTAACAATTATAGAAATTTAGGAAATATTTGTGTCTAAAATATTGAGCTCAGCATTTTACATATCCTTTGTAGATTGTTTTTACAATCTTGAACCTCCCCCCCTTTTTTTTTGTTGAATTGGCTTTGAGAATTTAGAAAACATAATCACTGAGTTAAATTTAGTATTCAAAAGAAAACAAACATTTTTCAGAAATATTGAAAAGTTGTTACACCTTCAGTTCCTATCCCAAAAGAAAATGTCCCATGTATCTACTTTAAATTACTGGCAAAATTTTAGCAGGTATTGAAATTTAAGTTACATGTATATAAGGGTATTTGAAATATATATAGTATTAAACTATTGAACCCTGAGTGAACTCTAAAAATAGCAAAAAAATTTTTTCTTAACCTAGGAAATGCTTACAGCTAAGCAAAACGTGTTTTCTGAAAGCTGTAGAATTGTGTCAAATACAATATTAAAAACTTGAAAATGTTTTTGAGGAAAGTACATTTGCCTTGTTCCACTATCCATCAGTGCAAATGAGCACTGTGTTTCTCTTGACCTCGAGTTAGGCCTGAGGCAGCAAAAAATCAATATTAAACCACAGTGTGGGGAGAGCTAGATGAGGGCGTGTGTGTGTGTGTGTATATGTATATATATTTATTTATATATATATTTTTTTTCCTCTCCCTGCTCTTATGTTAGGACCTTGATCTTAAGCAAATGTGGTATTTATTTTGAGGCTCTCCAGAGAGGAGAGACCATGTCTTTTTATTTTAAGTGACCTTTGCTATCAAAAAACTTCCATGTTGTTCTTATTAAACCTATTTAATTTAAAGATGAAATAATTACTGTAAGTATATTGAGAGTATTCTAATACAAATCTGGACCAAAATAAGAGTTTAGAGTTGATATAAGAGCAGTGTAGGGAATTAATATCTTTTCTGTACAACAACACTATTTAGACAATGCATGGGGAAATGTCCCATTTTATAATAGAAACAAAAACTTTATTAACCAAAAAAAAAAGTGTGCAAACCTTACATTGAAGAGAAGAATAAAACTTTGCTGAAGCACTTAACAGAAGAACAATGTTCCCAAATGGGCAGATGCAGTATTTTAAACTGACTCTCTCTTACAGAATTACCTATGCATTCCATTTAATCCCTAATGCAATCCCAACTATTTTATTTTTAAAGACCTTGTTCTTTTAGAGCAGTTTGAAGTTCACAGAAAAACTGAGCGGCAGAGATTTCCCATGTAGCCTCTGTCCCCACTCATACGTAGTCTCCCCCAGGATCAGCAACCCCCACCAGAGTAGTACGTTTGTTACAACTGGTGAACCCACACTGACACATCATAATCACCACCATAAATTCCACAGTTTATGTCAGGGTTCATTCTTGGTATGGTACATTCTATGGGTTTGGACAAATATGTAATGATCTGTATCTGTATCATACGCCATATTTTCACTGCCCAGAAAAATCCTGTCTCTTTTTTTTTTTTTTTTAACTTGACATAACCAGTTGATCTAAAAATTCATCTGGAAGAGAAAATGCTTAAGAATAGCCAAGGAAAAACTGAAAGTGTGGGGCAAGTGTTTCTAAATGGCTGAACCTGGTTCCCATGCCTGGCTTCTAGCTGCAAGAGAGGCTGGACAAATATGTATTTTGACTTCTTAGCCTCTGTTGGGTAAAGTGGACTTCACCTCCCACCAAGGCATGTGCTGTGGAGGATTCTTCTGTCATCGACATTGGCAGGTCCCCTCTACTACAAAATCCAAGCGCAGATATTTAGTATAGCTCATTAGAATAGCTACTGTGTCCACATAGTAAATGATTTGGCTAGTTTTTTGGACTTTTTTTTTTTTTTTTCCTATTGGTCTCCAAGAAATAAATACTGATTTTACCCAACATCTTTAGTATAATTATAGCTCACAGCTGATAACAGTTTTGTTTTTTTTTCTTTTAATCCCAGAGATACTGGCATCATTCTGGAAGCGTTAGGCAAGCAAGACCCATGGCCTCTGAGAGGAGGGTGGTCCCTCTCCCTCTGTATGCATTCCTTCTCCTGTCCTCTGCCAGTCTTGAAACCATAGCCTTTTGCCCTATCCAACTTTTCTAGGTGCTCTGCTTTGGTGTGGAGGTAGCTCCATGCTGAGTCAGAAGAACAAAGTTGGGTGAACTTTTAATTGTGGTACTGCCTCAATTAAATATAGACTGATGGGGCACCTGGGCGGCTCAGTCGTTAGGCGTCTGCCTTTGGCTCGGGTCATGGTCCCAGGGTCCTGGGATGGAGCTCTGCATCAGGCTCCCTGCTCGGCTGGGAGTCTGCTTCTCCCTCCCCCCTCCCCCTGCTTGTGTTCCCTCTCTCGCTGTGTCTCTCTCTGTCAAATAAAATCTTTTTTTTTTTTAAAGATTTTATTTTATTATTTATTTGAGAGAGAGAGAATGAGAGATAGAGAGCACGAGAGGGAGGAGGGTCAGAGGGAGAAGCAGACTCCCTGCAGAGCAGGGAGCCCGATGTGGGACTCGATCCCGGGACTCCAGGATCATGACCTGAGCTGAAGGCAGTCGCTTAACCAACTGAGCCACCCAGGCACCCTGTCAAATAAAATCTTTAAAAAATATATATATATGTATAGACTGATGAAGGAAGGGTTGCTTAATATGCCAAAATAATTGTTTATTAGTCTTTCAGTTTAATTATTTGTGTTCTTTTTTTTTCAGCAGGGGGGCTTAGTTTGAAGTAATTTACTTTAAAAAAAAATTTTTTTTGACCTTCACCTTTTCATCGTTAAAACCCAGCTGGTTGGCTAAGTGCACTTAAAATGGTGTTAATTAAGACATTGGATAGTCTCTAAACTTGAGTGTGTACTGAATTAATGTTAGCTTTGCATCTAATCCTTCACTTTGAATTTGTAGTAAAAGGAAGCTGTTTGCCTCTAAAGTTTAAAAGCCATTGATGTGATTGTTAAATGTGGTATTTTAAGCCATTCCAGGCTGCAGTCTGGTTTTCAGTGGTACCTTCTAAAAATGCCTCAATACAAACGATGCTTTGTTTTATCCGGAAAATATGAAGCTGCTTTTGATTATTCTGTGCTGCATTGCCCATTTTCTGTGGTTGTGGACTATTATTTAGGAATTTAGTGCAGTGACTGTCTTGCTGAGCTATGGATATTTGGTATCTTCTTGTTAACGGACTCTAAAAATGTTTCCCAAGCAACAAAACAGGCAGAAATAATTCAGTCTAACGTATTGTATTTCGCTTTACCGGGGCACTTAAGCAAATTCTGTAAAATATTGGGGCAGGATATAAACAGAATAGAGGCCAAGCTGGTTTTTGGTAGAATCAGGAACGCTGTTCCCTCTGGTTAGCTTGGTTCCTTCACCAGTTTCTCTTTGTTGTCTCTTATACCTGTCTCAAAGTCTAGAAAAAGCAGACTTTGGAATTAGAAGTCACAGACTCAAATCCCAGCTTGATCACCTCCCAGTTTACATGAATTTGGACAAGTTCCTTAACTTGACTAAGCTGCCTTACAAGGATGTCATCAGGGCTAAATAAGAACCTTTTTGCAGAAGTGTCTCACTCGACACCTGGCTTCTGCTTGATACTCTGCAGACCTTTCCTTTCCTGAGAAAACTGTGTGGTGCCTTGAACAAACAAAACCATTGTAAGACTTCTTGTTCTTTCCCAGTTGAAGAAAAGGCAGGACTGCTCCCAGGCAGAGGAGTGATGTTCTGAAAGCTTCTTTCCATGACTTCCCATCTTCAAATACAGATTCTGCCATCATCCTTGCATACTGAAGTCTTTTGTGCCATCTTGACCTTTTCCTCATAACAAAACTGTGAAAGCTGAGTCCTTGGTCTCTTGTATGGTGGTTTAGACTTAGGTAAAATAAATGGATTTCCCATCAGCCTATATCAAGTACTGGCATTTTATCCTTTTTCTTTTATGAAGTTAAACCAAAAGACTTTCTCCCTTGCTAAAGAGATTTTGGGAGTCAGTAAGCAGCTTTAAGAATAGATTTCTAAGTACAGTTGATAGAGTTTTTGGGATGTTTCAACACATCCTTAATGAAGGTCTTCCTATGTAGAAGACTCTGCCTTCCATCCTCTTTGTAGCTTTCCCATATGTTTTAGGGAAATAGAAAGGATGAAAGAGAGAAGGAAGAGAACAGATACTTAGCATTTGTCATGTGTCAGGCGTCTACACATCATGCTGGTTCATCCTGAACAGCCTGTTTCCTGTGAAGGGCATAATTAGAGAAAGCTCTGGACAGAGAAGGTGAAATCAAGATACCTCCTGGATTTTCTGGTTTCTGGCTAATAACCACCCCCCCCCCCCCGTCCCCAGCAAGTCACAGCCTATCTGAATCATCATAAAGTTTGTAGCCGAATTCTCAAACAACAGAATTTATTTGGGTTCCTCTTTGTATGTGCAGTTGTCCCCTGAACAATGCAGAGGTTACGGATTCCAGCCCCCAGATAGTTGAAAATCTACATATAACTTTTGACTCCCCAGAATGTAAACTAATAACCTGTTGGACTGGAAGCCTTACTGATAAAAAAAAACCAATCTATTAACACATATTTTGTGTTATTTACTGTATTATAATCTAGGAAAAAAGTTTGCTAAGAAAATCTGGGGAGGAGAAAATACATTTACAACACTGACTGTATTTATTGGGGGGAAAAAAGCCATGTAGAAGTGGACCCGTGTAGTTCAAACCCGTTCTGTTCAGGGGTCAACTGTATATGTGTAAACGCAGTAGGAAACTTAATAGGGAACATAAAATAACAGTTCAGAGTCTCATTTTTTTGGATCAAATCTAATTTTATATAGATATTTAAAAAAAAATTAAAGCTGGGGCGCCTGGGTGGCTCAGTTGTTAGGCATCTGCCTTTGGCTCGGGTCATGATCTCAGAGTCCTGGGATCAAGCCCCACATCAGGCTCTCTGCTCAGTGGGAAGCCTGCTTCTTCCTCTCCCACTCCCCCTGCTTGGGTTCCCTCTCTCGCTATGTCTGTCTCTGTCAAATAAATAAATCTTTAAAAAAAAATTTAAGCTGCTTTTCTGTAAAATAACCCAAAAACAATGGTCTTATTTTCTATATACCTAATTTTCAAAGAGGCTTGTCATGTGTAGTTTCTTAATTCCCATAAAAACTCTATATCTGAATTTTCATGTGACCATTTGCTTTTTTTAAATTATATATACACGTGTGTGTGTGTGTGTGTATTTTTTTTTTTTTTTTTGAAAGAGATTGAGAGCAAGTGGGGGTGGCCAGGGAGAGGGAGAGAAAATCTTAAGTAGGCCTCACAGCCTACAGAGCCAGACATGGGGCTCGATTTCACGGCACTGATAACATGACCTGAGCTGAAATCAAGAGTTGGTTGCTTAACTGACTAAGCCACCCAGAAGCTCCCCCATTTGCATTTTCTAGGAGGAGAATTCCAAGGTTTTATTTCTATTCTACAGAAATATAGAAAACTTGATTTCCTGTAATCTGTTGGCAAATGTAGTTTGTAGTGGGGAGGTAGGCTACTAAAGATTTGACCTAGATTGACTTTTTTTTTTCTGTGAAGGATGATCTAAACTTACTGTTTGTCTTAAGAGGATGAGGCTTTGACCTTGAGTTGTCCTGCAGCTGATGGGTGGCCACCAAGGCTAACCTACTGGGTAGGATTTGCCTTGGTGTGGAGCCTCAAATTGAGAAACCTTTATTCACATCTGAAATCATGGAGTTGGAAGGTAGAGTCTGTGTGTCTCCACTGTCTGGTGAAGACTCTTTCTGGCTTGTAGTTACCTTCTTCCTGTATCCTCAAATGGCAAGAGAGACAGAACTCTCTGGTACTTCTTCTGACAAGGACACTAAATCCCATCACGAGGGCCCCACCCTCCTGAGGTCAGTTAAAACTAATGATCTTCCAGGGGCCCCATCTCCAAACATCATCACATGGGGGTTTAAGGCTTCAATATACAAATTTTCAGGAGACACAGTTCAGCCTGTAGCACTTGTCTCTTTTCTGATTATAAATGTAATACTGTATTTCACTGACTATAAAGCATACCATATTTCATGTACCTCTAAGGAAGAAAGAGCTACTGTCAATTAACTGACATGATACTTTATTACTTAAAATGTTTGCCTTACTGAAGATTTCCTTTAGAGTTATTTTTATGTATCTCAATCTTTTCCATAAAACTGAAGGCAAAGAGGGGACCCTGGGTGGCACAGCTGGTTGGGCATCCAACTCTTGGTTTTGGCTTAGGTCGTGTATGATCTTTTGGTCATAGGATTGAGCCCCAAATTAGGCTCTGTGCTTGGCATGGGATCTGCTTGGGATTCTCTGTCCCTCTCTCTCTGCCCCTCCCGCTTGTGTGCTTGTGTGTACATACTCTCTCTCTCAAATAAGTAAGTCTTAAAAAAAAAAAACAAAGAAAAAAACAAAACCAAAAAAAACTGAAGGAAAATATAAACAGGTTGGTTAAAGCGTTTCTAATTTATATTCAGAGCCTAATTGTCATTTTTTTTTAAACCTAGTTGTCACTATCCATTTTTCTCCACACTACGTTTCTACCATCCTTTCATGATCTCAAAAGGAGATTTTAATGGAAAGCTTTCAGATATAATCCAGGGTTCTTTTTCCTTCCATAGCTGACCTTAAGTGATCTGTTGACTGAAACCTGAAAAGGGCTAAAATTGTCATTCTACCAGACATGACAACCCAGGTTTGCGGTCAGCGGGTACGATGTTAAGATCACTGCCTGGGTGATGCTGATTTTTAAGATGCCATCAACTATTACATACATTTCGGTTTTAGAGAAGTTAAAGTGAGAATAAATATGGGTGTTTGAATCTGTGCCTGATATAGTTTGTGCTCATTGTAAAAAATTTGGAGAATACTAATGAGACTATAAAAAGCCCCAGGATATTCTTTGTCTTTTGCTTATCCTTTTCAATGTCATTAGTCTTTGATAAATGCCTAATATTTTATTGTACTCCTATACCATGATTTTGTTTGGGTACATGCTTTTCTCATTCATTTAAAAAAAACAAGCCTCTGGAAAATAGGTATCCATGTAGAAATCTCTGATTATTTTAGTAGAATGTTTCTAGGCAAGGAATTAATAATGAAAAGTAACAAATTTTCAGAAGCCTGTGGTATCTCTTGCCAAATTCTTTTCCAGAAGTATTGTATTGATTGTCACCTGTGGAAGCAGTATGTGATTGTGCCTGCTTACATGACTCTTACTAGTATTGGGTATTTGTAGATTTTAATAATCTTTGCTGATTTTATAAGTTAAAACATGTATATGTTTTAAATTAGCATTTCTTTGAGATTGTTAGACCTCTTAAATATTCAGTACCCGTTTATATTTTCTCCTCACTATCTTTTTATGACCTTATACAATTGACTCTTGAACAACATGGGGGTTAGAGGCACCTACCCGCCTCCTCCCTCCCCATCCACACTCAAAAATTCGAGTATAACTTTTGACTCTCCAGACCTTAATAGCCTATTGTTTGTTGACCAGAAGTTTTCCCAATAATGTAAATAGTTGATTGACACATTTTGTATATTTATTATATACTGTATTCTTACAAAAGAGTAAGCTAGAGAAAAATGTTAAGAAAATAATAAAGAGAAAATACATTTACAATATTGTACTGTATTTACTGAAAAAGATAAACGTCTTTGTGGTCCTGTGTAGTTTAAACCCATGTTGTTCAAGGGTCAGCTGTACATTTTTTCTGTTGGGAGTGTGAGAGGCTTTTCCGTCTGGGTCTTCCCTTTTTCTAGTATGGCCCCTGGTGTGTAGTAGTAGGATTTCCTTATACCAGGTTTGTGTTGAGTCTGGAGATATTGCTGGTCTGATTGGCTTCTGTTTAAGAAATTTATAGTGAAACCAAAATAAAGGCATAAAACCAACTCAAAATGAGTCATCAGGTTTTCTACAGTACTTGATAACTTTCTCTCTGCACAGTCCAAAAGTCTCAGTACCTCCTGATACCTGGATGTGCTAGAAGCCTGTCTCCCAGTGAGTTGCTACCAGCAGGCTGGGATGGTTCCAGATAGTTAAGCATCTCTTTAAGAAATTGCTGTATTCTTTTTTTTTTTTTTTTTTTTTTTTTTTGAGAGAGTGCGTGCACAAGCAGGGGCAACAGGTACAGGGAGAAAAAGGCTCCCCGCTGAGCAAGGAGCCCTACGTGGGACTCAATTCCAGGACCCTGGGATTATGACCCGAACCAAAGGCAGACGCCTAACCAACTGAGTCACCCAGGTGCCCCAAACTGCTGTATTGTTAAGTGTAAAAATTTTTATCCATGGTTCATAATCTTAGATTTTTAGATGTAGGGATTCTTTTTCAAACTAAGGTAAAGTAATGAAATTAAAGGTTTTAGAACCAGAGGAGTCTTAGAAATTGAGTTCATTGTCTTCTTTTTTTTTTTTTTAAGATTTTATTTATCTGAGAGAGAGAGACAAGAGCATGAGCTGGGGGGAGAGGAACAGAGGAAGAGGGAGAAGCAGGCTCCTCACTGAGCAAGAAGCCTGACAACGGTCTCCCAATCCCAGGACCCTGTGATCATGACCTGAGCCAAAACCAAGAGCTGGACGCTTAACCAACTGAGCCACCCAGGCACCCCAGTGTCTTCTTTTTTGAGGAATATTTGGAAAAGAGGCATTGAGCAACTACCCAACATTATATAGCTAAAGCAAACATAGGATCAAAGTGTAGTTTCTGACTCCAGACTAGATCAGTTTCTACTGTGTCTCTGGCTAGCTCCATTATTTTTATTTCTAGCACTGAATAAATAGAAAGGAAAAGCTATCCCTGAGATAGAAGACAGTAGATTTCCTTTATAATTTCTTTCTCCAGGAATTTTGATTTCTACCCTGCCCCAACCCCAAAGGATTATTTGAGTTTCTTATATGGTCTTTATCAAGACTTAGTAACTGTGAATAGTATCTCTTCTTTTCCTATATCTTTTTTCCCCCCTAAAGATTTTATTTATTATTTGAGAGAGTGAGGGAAAGAGAGAGAGAGAGAACACGAGCTGGGTGAGAGGCAGAGGGAGAAGCAGACTACCTGCTGAGCAGGGAGCCTGATGCGAGGCTCAACCCTGGGACTCCAGGATCATGACCTGAGCCGAAGGCAGACGCCCAACCGACTGAGCCACCCAGACGCCCCCTTTTTCTCTATCTTAAGGACCATTTCTGCTTGGTGTCTTTGAGACTGTTAAAAATCCATCCTATTTTGTTTTTGTAAAGCCATTTAAACACCATAAATGTAAATAGTTAAATATACAATTATTAAAAAAAAGGGGGGGAGGCGCCTGGGTGGCTCACTCGTTAAGCGTCTGCCTTCAGCTCAGGTCATGATCCCAGGGTCCTGGGATCGAGCCCTGCATTGGGCTCCCTGCTCAGCAGGAAGCCTGCTTCTCCTTCTCCTGCTCCCCCTGCTTGTGTTCCCTCTCTTGCTGTGTCTCTCTCTGTCAAATAAAAAAAAAAAAAAAAAAAAAAAAGCTAGGGTGCCTGGATGGCTGTCGGTTGGGCATCTGCCTTTGGCTCGGGTCATGATCCCGGAGTCCCAGGATTGAGTCCTGCATTGGGCTCCCTGCTCGGCAGGGAGTCTGCTTCTCCCTCTGCCCCTCACCCCACTTGTGCTCTCGCTCTCAAATAAATAAAATAAAATAAAAAAAAGCTATATAATAGTATTAAAAATAGACATATCCCTATTTCTTCTCTGCTTTGCTTTTTGCTCTCTAAAGGCAATTAACGTTTCTTATTGATTTTCCAGATATTTTCTATGTATATATGTGCATATGTACACACATACGTAGATCCTTAAGAAAACCCACACAGACTTTATGGTGTTTTATTTGTAAATTTGTTGATTGCAGTTTTAAAGACATTTTTCATATTAGCACAAACTGATAGTTTTTTTTTTTTAAAGTTGCTCAATATTACATTGGACAGATAGCCTATAACTTATTTCATTTTTCCCCTATTCATAGTTGGTTAACAAGTTTGTTCATTTATAATCTTCCTAGATTTTTGTCAAATTGCCCTTCAAAAAGGTGGCATTAAATTTGTAATTCCATTTTCAGTATATGAGAATGTCTATTTACACACTTACCACCATGGGTTATAATCAAATTATTTCATCTTTGCAGTGTGATAGGCAAAAAGTGTATCTCATTGTTTTAATTATGCAGTTCTTCAGAATGAATTCAAACACATTTTTATGTTTATTGGCCATTTGAAATCCTACTGCCTGGATCTGTAGCCTGGCTCTGTAGTTTACCAGCTGTGTGAAAATGAGCAAATTACTTAAACTTTCTGTGCCTCACGGGTCACTTATGAGGATTAAATGAGTTAATATTTATAAAGTGCTTAAATCCTTGCTTGACACATAGTATATGTTATATAAGTATTTGTCATAGAGATTTAAATTTTTTTCTCAGTCCTGTCTGTATGCTTACCTATATATATATATTGTTTTTTTTTTTTGAGTTTAGTATCTGTTTTAATATTTTGGTAAGTGGTTAACCATTAATTGTTTACCAGCTAGAGTTCTAAGCAAGTCACACATGTCATGTTTAATTTTGATTTATAAAACCTAAAAAGATTCATGTATGTTTCATCCTTTATTTTTGGTAGGATTAAGTGAAGGATTTTGTTTTAATTCTGTACGTTCAGTGTTGAAAACTGAGAGGTTGCACATCATTCTTTCAGGGAGGTCAGCTCTCTTTCTTTCCTTGCTTTGAGAGTTTTGATGCTACTAATCTGATTAAACCTCTTAAAGCTACATCCTTCGCTCTAAGATTATGAAGATTAGAGATTCAGGAGTTCCCCCCTCCCCCCATCCATTAAATGGTTTCCATGGTTATTGGACTCCCCAAACAGTACTTCAGATCCCTTCTGATTTCGTGGAAGCAGCATCTCAAAGATGAATGAGCGCTCTGCTGGCTTGGCTTCAGGAAACTTGGGAGTTTCAGTTTAATGGAGCTGCTAGCTCTTTTTGAACAAGTGTTTTCATTTTTCTGAACTTCTGTTTTCTTGCCTATAAAATGAAGGTAATAGTCTGTCATACAGTAATGATAAAAGGTCAAATGAAATGAAGTTTTTTAAATTTTAAGTTCAAGCATGATAATATTGATTATGTGAGGAATTTGTTTCACTTTTACCACATGGTAACCTTGGTTTGGGGAAATGCCCATCAAGTGAGGAAATAAAATATACTCCTATAAATATTTAAATTTATATCAGGAATTTTTGATACCCAAATGTGAGGGAGGGGTGAGATCTCTTTGTCTTCCTCAGATGTAATAGAGAAGCTGGGAAGTGAATCCTCTGGGAGAAAATAGGGCAGCACTGATGAAAATTGCTCGTTGAGTATTTACTATGTATCCGACAGTGTGCTAAATGCCTATAAACAGTTACCCCACATAATCAATAGCTTATTAGTAGAGGTTAGAGAGTTAGTTTAAGATTGTGCAGTTAGTGGCAGAGCCAAGATTTGAACCCAGTTTGTCTCCAAAGCCGGTGTCCTCTGTAGTGTAGCAGCCGCGTTTTGTAAGCTTCCACCATCTGCAACATAGTATCTCTCTCTCAGGGTTGTTGGTTGTCCTGATGATCCCGTGAGTTACAGGGCTTAGAACAGTGCCTGGGCCACTGTAAGCATTTTAGGTTTGTTCTTACTATGATAGTATTTTCTGTGTCATTCTGACTCCCCACCCCCCCTTGACCCCTTTAGGCTTTAGTGAATGGGAGCGTCTTGGATAGTTTTGTTTCCTTGCCTATGTGGCAGACACAACCCTAGCCATTTCATCTGGTGCAGATGGAGGACAGCCGTGGTGATGGGTCTGGCCTTAACAGAGTGCTGTGGGGACAGTTGCTGTCAACAGTCTGGGATGGCATGTGCTGGCTAGGACAGGGAAGGGGGAAAGGGTTTAAGTCCCAAACCCAAGGATCTACCACCAGAAGCCTCTGTATCTGCCAAGACAAGGTGTGTGTGCACTCAAAGGTGTGGTGCCCGTATGATTCGGTGTTCACCTTGTCTTTATAATAATGGGCTTTAGTGTAGTTGTCTAGTGCATTGATTCCTAAACGTGGCTGCTTCCCTAGAATCATTTGTGAGTCAAATTCTCAACCGAACCCGAGGTGGGGCTCAAGCGTATGTGTTTGTAATGTAATGGTTAGCCAGGTTTAAGAGCCACTAGGATGCTGCTTGTTCCTAAGTCTGTGCAGGGCCGGCCCCAGCCAGCCATGGCAGAAGTACATGTATGTGATTTGAAAACTCTTGGGAGAAGGAGCTTCCCCATTATCTTGTCAGCCCTGTTCTTGGCAGCCATCTAAAGGTGAATTTGAAATACAGCTCTACAAGGAGATGAGTGACAAGGGTTCTATTCCAGAAATAACCAGGGACAGGATTTCATCAAAGCAATTTGTCAGTGTATTTTACTTGGTTCTTGTGTTTAGGGTTGATTCCTCATCAATATTTGAGTATTTTCATGCTTCCAAGTTAGATACACAAGCAGTAATAGCTATTGAATATAATTTTGATGCTTAATTTACATGCAACTTTATAGAAATCGTTTGAGGACTGTATTTCCCAGAGCGATGCTCAGAGAATGAATGGAGTAACTCACATTCCATTTTATATTTGAGAAATCATGATTAGAGTGGAATGTTAATATGGTTAGCTGTGGTGAGACAATATTGACATTGTTGCTAAGATATTGTACCAGACATGTCATTGAGGCTGCTGTTTTGAAAACTGAGTGATGCTGCCTTGTTTCCCCCCCCCCCCCTCATTTGTGGTGCTAGTGGTGCTGGTAGAGCAGGAATATAGCAAATAACAGATGCAGAAAATGTAGTTGTCTTGTTCTCTCTGCTCCCTGCCCCCCAGTACAGGCCTGGAAAGGATCTTGTTAAACAGCCCCATGTACACAATTGACTATTCTGCTTTTTTCTAGAATGTGTGCTGAATTGGTTATATAGCATTTTTAGCATGTTTTTTGTGGGGAAGAAACTTTCAGTGCTGCTTAGAAACTTGGAGATATTTTCCCTCCAAATGTTTATAGATCCCATTTTCCTTGTAAGGAGTTGAAATAAGATAAATGGTAGCAGCTCCCTCTTATCCTTCCTTTCTCTTGTAATGAGGCCTGTTGGCAACAGAATTGCTGATGGGACTGCCAGAGTTTGAATTTGAGTTGTTAGTGAGGGGGTGGTGTGCTGGTTATGGTATTGTTCTAAAAGTCTTTTTCTCTCCACTTATTTTTCCACCCCCAAAATGTCATCGTGTCCAATATGACAGAATGTTCCCAATGATTATCATTCAGGGAAACGTGACTTGCTAAATTATCTGTGGATGACAGTCAGAACTTCTTAAGCACCGAACAGCATTCCACGCTTGGTACGCACCTTGGTTCGGGGATCCACAGTGAACAAAAGCAGGCTAGTGTGAGGCCATGATGAAGAGTTCCAATGGTGGGGCAGACTGCCTGGGTTCAAATCCAGATCTACCACTTGCAGGCTGTGGGGGCCTAGGTAGCTTACTTAGTAGCCTCCCTAAGCATTAGTTTTCTCATCTATAGCCCAGGGACAGTGACAGCAAATGGGATAGGGTGAATAAATAAGCTAATGTATGTAAAGTGCTTAGCAAGTTGTCTGGTACGGAAAGTAAGACTTTTACTACTAACTTAATCATCCTCATTTTTTAGACAGATACATCTGATGAACATACATATATAGTTAGAATAGAGAACTCAATATAAATCCTGATGTGTTACTTGGGTACTTGCTATAACATGAAATTCAAGAGTAAGCTCCAGCAGTCCTAGTGGGGCTCAGTGTGTAAATGGCTTTAGGAGTTGGAGAATCAGTGGGTAGTTGCAGTCCCCAGGGCCACCTCCTTGCAAGGTCCAGGGCACCATTCACATAGATGTGAGATGTGCAGCATGGTGGTTCTAATGTCACACCCAAGATCTACAGAAAAAGGGGAGTTTTTTATGTTGTAAGAAGTCATATTCAGGATGTTGTTTTTGAGAAAGGTTATTTACTTTTTTTTAAACGATTTTATTTATTTGACAGAGACACGGTGAGAGAAGGAACACAAGAGGGGGTAGTGGGAGAAGGAGAAGCAGGCTCCCTGCGGAGCCCAATGCTGGGCTCGATCCCAGGACCCGGGGATCATGACCTGAGCTGAAGGCAGACGCTTAACTGACTGAGCCACCCAGGCACCCCACGGTTATTTACTTTTAAAGATTTTACTTATTTGAGAGAGAGAGCATGAGCATGAGCAGGGGGAGGGACAGAGGGAGAAGCAAGGCTCCCTGCTGAGCAGGGAGCCCAATTTGGAACTCGATCCCAGGATCTCGGGATCATGACCTGAGCTGAAGGCAGACACCTAACTGACTGAGCCACCTAGGCGCCCCAAGAAAGTTTAATGTTAAGAGAAGGATTGATGGGTTAGAGATTGAAAGTTGTAAGCAGAGAAATCAGAGTGTAGACAGAGCTGGTGGGTGTGGTTCCTTTGTATGTAGTATATAGTACTACATTACTACTTTGTATAGTAGTCATTGTAGTACTACAGACAAAGTACGTGGAGTAAGGAACTGGATCTTGAGCCACACAGTGACTGGTAGGAGGAAGCCAGTCCAGACCTTCACTGTGAGAACAATCAGTAAGGACGACCATTCAGTGTTTCTAAGACCTAGGGAAAAGATGATGATGGACAGTTTGAGCTACATGGACAAGGGCAAGTTTGAGCCAGGTGGATGAGTAGGCACAGTTGGAGGTACCCAGATAAAGGAAAGGTGAGGGGCTCCCTCGTTATGAGAACGATAACTTGACAGGTGTCCAGCAGGGGGCTTGCTGGGAAACCTCCTGAAGTAGAAAGAGATGGGTACAAATTTATGTTTCAAATAAATGTTTAATGGAAAATTGTTTTCTTGTAAAATATTCTCATTATAAAAATGTCAAACCAAAAATGTAAAAGGGAACAACCATTGCTCCTTCCACCTCCTTAAGAATAACCATCAACTTTTTACCAAACCTCCTTCTAGCTTTTGGTTGTGCATATTTTCCTATTGTCATAGCATATACAAGATTGTGTATACTGGCTTAAATATTTCTTCCATACCTCTTTAAAAATGTTAATCATCTGGTAAACTCAAATTTTCCTTTCTCGTAATTTCAGTTCTTTGGCAATGAAGATGGTTGTTGTGGTGTTCTGTGCCCTTCTGCTGCTTTAGGGGATGGGGGCGGGTGGTGTGGGAGAGCTTTTTCTGTGCAGTTTCACAACCATGCAAAAAATGTTAGCCATTGTTTGCAAATTATGGCACAGGGCACTATTGTTTTAAGAGGTTGCCAGATAAGGTAAGAGATTGTTTCTGCGCTATGGAGTGAAGGATATGGTTCAAAACCTACATTTCCTGAATGAGAAGGGAGTGGAATCAGAAGAGGGACAGTTGAATGATGTGTTTGAAGGCTGGGCTGGGGCTATAGTTTATAGCCCTTTTTTTCCCCTTAATGATGTCTTCACTGTTGAATAGTTAATTTTGGTTCTTAATTAACTCCCCCCCCCCCCAAGAAGGATAAATGGGCTGGCTATTTTCTGAGCTTTTGAATATCCGAGAATGTTTTTTGGTTGATATTGTAGAAAACTTGGTGTGGTTTTATAAGGTTTGGTCTTGCTGTTCCCTTCCTCAAGTTTTGTAGATGTTGCTTTTGACTTCTGGTTTTTAGTACTAGAGAGAAATGTTGTTGGTCAAATTGTGTGTGTCTCCCCCCCGCCCCCACCAAAAGATGTTGAAGTTCTAACCCTCAATACCTGTGAAGGTGACCTTATTAGGAAGTAGGGTCTTCATAGATGTAATTGAGGTAAAACGAGGTCATATTGGATTAGCAGAAGCCCTAATTTATTAGGACTGTTCTTAGAAGAAAAGCGCAGACATAGGGGACGATGCCATGTGATGACAGAGGCAGAGGTTAGAGTGATGTGTCTACAAGCCAAAGATAACAGGCAACACCAGAAACCAAGAAAGGCATGGATTAGATTCTCTCCTGGAGACTTCAGAGAGAGCCTGGCCCTGCTGGACACCTTAATTGTGGACTTAAAGCCTCCAGATATGGGACAGAATAAATTTCTGTTGTTTAGCCACCCAGTGTGTGGTACACTGTTACAGCAGCCTGAGGACCTAAGATAAACAGTCTGAGGGCAGTTGGGTTCTTGTTCCTTTGAATGTCTCTGTGGTTTTGCAGCCCATTCAACTTTTTTTTTTTTTTTTTTTTTTTTTTTTTACACTATATACTTACCTGGATGTTTATGGGTTAAGAAAAAATTATCAACTTAGTTTTGCCAGGAGGAGTCAAGGTATGTTCCCTTCAGGGACACAGCCTAGGGTATGGTGGGTCCTTTCTATCTGCATACTTCAATTCAAAAAAGATTTGTTTTTAGTTTTAAGATCATGTCCTCATTTTTTCTCAGAAACACCTTTTGTTTTTCCTATTTGTAATCTTACATCATTAAAATGTTTACCCTGCTCTTCTGCATCTGGGGAGACGTCTTCAAGCTTGTTCTTTATCACAGAATAGATTTTCTATAGTGTGAATTCTCTTTATGCCTGGAATGTGGATCATAATCTGGCAACTGCTTTTTAAATTCCTTGCTTTTCTTCCCTTATTTTTAATTTGAGTCTGGTGTATAGAGAAGAAAGAAACACAGTGCATGAAGGATCTAGAGGCCATGTTATCCTGGATTCCAAGGGTGTCCTGCACTTCACTGACTTTTTTTTTTCCCCCTTTTTTCTTTTGAGTCTTCAAGAAGATACTCCCTTTCCTTCTCTCTCATAAGCTAGATGCTTCTTCATTCTCCCATTTTTGGGGGATGTTTGTGGGGGAGGCTTTTCATCGAAGAGGCGCGATCTGGTCAGCCTGTTTGACCTACATGGATCTGTTGCCTTCTGCTGGTAGGTGTGGGGCAAAGACAGGAGTGGACGCCAGGGTACCTGGATCGCTCCCTGACCCCGTGGGCTAAGTGTACTTGGGCCCCCTGTTGTTATCCTTAACATTATTGGGAATTCTTTCCTTTTCTGGCCCTCCCTTACCTTTCCATATGCTTTTTGCATTTATGAGTTTGTCTTTCACTTTGTAGTTACAAGTATCTTATGGGGGTCTTGGGAGACGTTTTGCTAGGAGTTTTACAGGAAACCAGAATTCATGCTTTTATCACCTTTAGCCTACCACCACCCCACTCCCTGCACTCCTGGCTGCTCCCCCTCTTCCTTGCACCCCTGTATTCCTTGGTCCTGTCCTGCCTCATTCCTGGCCCTTTCAACCTCTGCTTTCCCGCCATCCTCGCTACCCTTCTAGCCTATCTTTCTTCCTGCCCTCTCTCTGGCAAGCCTCTGGATTATCCTGTGTGCGCTGCAACCACAGGCATGCCCACACTCCCCCACCAGCAGTGGAGATGCCCTGGGCCTGGAAGAGAGTCAGAGTGCAGGATGGGTAGAGAAGAAATGGAGCATGTGTCTACACAGAGCCCATCGATGATGGGAGCAAGTGTGCCCCGTGAGACCGAGAATCCACCTCCTTTAGAACTGCGTTCCCTGACTGCATCCACTTCAGCCAATGGAAAATAAGCTCACCTCCTAGCAGTCAGCCCCACACACCTGCACTTTGAATGGTCTTTGTGGAATAGATCTTCATTTCACCCATTTGCCAAGTCAGGCCATGGTGGGTGGCCCATTTAGACTTAAGACCTTTGTATCTATACATGGCTCAGTCCTAGGGAATGCAAATTTAAAATATTTACAGGAAACATATGCACATAAAATGTAAACTATATAAAAGTGTATACCTTCCATCCATGCTCCTACTTGGTCCGTTCACTTTTCCAGAGGCAGCCACTGCTGCTGGTTCCTGTGTGTCCTTCTAGAGACCCTCCGCACGTGTATAACTGTGTGTGTTTACATATATTTATATACATAGGTATACATTGTATATACCCATGCATATACAGATAAGTACAATAAACACACACAAACTCAAGGAATGTACCTTGTGTTTTAATCATCTGTATGATTATTCCCTCCAGTTTCTTTCCCTTTTCATCTCTGGAAGAGGCGCATAAACATTTGACTGCCTTCCTGCCTTGGTGGTTCTCAATCCTGGCTGCACCTGAGAAACACTTGGCGGAGAGAGTTGCCAGGGCCTGAGCCACACCCCAGAGCAGCTCTGACAGCCTCCCTGGGACAGGCTCAGGTTTCCCTGTGTGCCAGGATTGGGAACTGCGACTTCAGTTGTGTACGGGAGCGGTAGACCTGGCAGGTCTGCAGAATCTGAGTGGGGGGTGTTCCATGGGACTCGGGGACCTGAGTACCGACTATCCCTGACAAGGAAATGGGGAGTAACGGATTCCGTGCAGATTGAAGATGAACCCTACCAGCTTGCTTTGGACCACAAGCGGCCCGCCACTTCCTTCTTCATCTGTGCTGGGCAGAGTGGCCAAGATTCTCAGTTCGATGAGGCGGGAACAGCTCTCAGTGCCTCCACCCAGGGCCGAGAGAGCAGGTTCGAAGGCTGCAAGAGTTAAATGAATTTACAGTGCAAAGGAAGCTGAGAAGAAACTGTTTAAGATCTATCTCGGATCCACTTTGCTTGTATGGTGACAGCATAAGGTGTGACTAAAGAAAATTAACGATCTGGGCCTGAGTGCCTCCCAAATGGAATGATCCGGAGTGCTGTGGAGCTAATTAACCAGCCGGCACGAAAAGTGAAAATAGATGAGGGAACAGGTTTCTTTTCATGGTGGCCTGGTACTGCGTATAGACCTACATATTCTATTTTTGGCATTCCCTATTAAGTATTCAAAATGACGTCATGTTGAAAGGCTTAGCTCAGTAGCCTTTTTTCAGGGGAGCAGGATGGATCCTGGATTGGACTGCCTGGGTTCAGACCCAGCTCATGCCGTTGGCCAGCATCTGCGGGCAAGGTACCTGGTGCTGTGTGGTGGTCTCGTCAGAGGAGTATGAAAACAACATCCAGTTCATGAGGTCGTTGTGAGGATAGGAGATAATGGGTATAAAGTGCTTTGAACCCTGTCCTAACACACAGTACTCCAAGGAAAGCATTTATTGTGTTGAAACACAACCCCCCTAGGGCTTGAGGGGTTGGGAATTTTTCTGAGGGCTTGTATTTTTTTTTTTTTTTAAGATTTTATTTGAGAGAGCGTGAGCGCATGAGCAGGGGCAGGGATGGGCGGGGAGGGAGAAGGAGAAGCAGACTCCCCGCTGAGCAGGGAACACAGGATGCAGGGACTTGATCCCAGGACCCCGGGATCATGACCTGAGCTGAAGGCAGACGCTTAACGACTGAGCCACCCGGGCGCCCTGAGGTCTCGTATTTTTTAAGCTTAGAAACTCTTTCCTGGTGACCTGCCTTAAAGGAGAATTTTGACAAAAATAGAGGAAATGCGTCTCTTTCCCCATCACCTGTGTTAGGGTAAAGTACATTTGGTTCTATAACCACTGAGTATTGAGAATAAAACTGTGAAGATAGTATTTACTGATTTCCTTTTAGAATCCACTTGGTGGATTTTTGAAGACAAAAGGGTAAACTTGTCCTGTTGACCAGGCTTTTCTATACTGGGGTTTGGGTGGGGGGGTGGGAGTTAGCTGCTTTGTTGCCTCTTGGCAGTATTGAGTCTTAGTCATGATTCTGAATAATGTTCTGGAAAATTGCTTTCTTGGATACATTTATCTTAACTCTCTTTGAAAATGTATATTAACAATCAGTAGCTCTGGCTGGTTACTTGGGGGAGATCCTGTAAGACATAAAACAGTGTAAAATGCTTTCATTTGCAGAGAGAGCCTTCCAGAGGCTCCCAAAATGATACTTGGATTGTGTGGGAGGAAATCTTTTCCAATTTTCTAGGTTTCTGTAAATATATATGAGTTATGTGGTTATAAAACCTTATGATGGAAAATATGTTTAAGAAACATTAATGTGCTCCCAGGCAGGGACTGCACAAAAGATGCCCTAACACATTTAATGCCCCAGTTAAATGTATTGCACAAGTCCCATTTTCTGGAACTGGATAAACAGAACATCTTTCTATTCTGAGCTTCTGTCCCCCTCCCCTCTCCACCTAGTCACTTCAATGGCACAATAAATGGAAATCTTATTTCCTGCATCTGCAGACCTATTTACCTGAATGTCTAAGCTCTCCCTTGCCTTTCTCAGGTCTGTTCTTTCTGAAATGCGATTTTGCTTTCATCTCCCTGGCTTCTTTGCCCTCGTTTTTTTTTTTTTTTTTTTTTTTTTTTCTAAGCCTTCTCTAATCCTGCACTCCATTTACTTTAATCTGTAATGTTGGACATTGCCATTCTGCATAGACACCTTTAAACATTCATCATCTCCCAGATTTGCATTTTCTTCCATTATGAACTTAAAATCCCTTTTCACAGTCTGTAACAGTGAAATTTTAAAATAAAGAACTATTATCAAAAGCCATTTCTGCCAATTTAAAATGCCTTATTGGATGGCTTTAACCCTTTGACAATTCCATCATCTTTGTAAACTATGACTTGATTTATAGTTCTTTTGTGTTGTATGTATGTGTATATGTATGTATTTAGTTATATTACAGGTGGGAAGAACCTAATGCCCCTATGCCCTTTACGGTTTTTTATTTTTGGAACTCAAAGAAGTGGTGATTTTAAAATTAGAAAAGTATATGTGGGTGTGTATGATGGAGCCTGTATGTAACCTGCAAAGCCTAAACCTTAAAAGCAAAAACATGCTGACCCTTTATAGATTTCTTAATTTAAAAACATGTCTGTTTGGGGGGAACCTCCATTTTTTTTTTTCTTCAAAATAAAGTCCTTAGATGTGTGGAGCAGTGAGCTGGCCAGTTGCGGGAATTGGGAGAGGAGGTCGTTCTGGGTGCGTGGACCCTGCTCCCCATAGTTCACCTCCACATCCCAGCTTCCTGTCTGTGAAGCAGTCCAATTGGACTAGACGTTCTCTGAGATTAAAAACACGTTGCAGGGGATGTGTGTGTCTGTGGTACATCAATGTTCCATGCAAAACACCTGCCAGTCAAAACGGGAGGAGGCCTAGCAGATCATGGGTGGTTGATAAATGGTTTTCGCATTCCGGAGAGGATGCCTCGTCCTACCTGGGCTGGCATTTCTGCTGCGGTAACAGGAGGGGTGATCCAAGTGCGTCTCCTCCTTTAATGGAGGTGGGAATAAAATAGGTCACAGTTCAAAGAACACCAGAGCTGCAGGAAATGTGCCCACAGTGCTGGTTATTTCAGTGAAATGGTTTTAATTCCTCTTGAAACCTCCTTAAACATCTGCTGAGGAATGTTAAATTGGCCAGAGAATTTCTGGTGTCATGTTGCCCAGAACCAATGTTGGGTAATTCTCGTGGATGCCCCTAAGAGATTTTTCACGTTCTGCCACTGGCGTCGTCTGCGTCCTAGTGATGCTCTTGGATTTACGTTGACCTGAACCCCTTTGCTCACATGGAGTTAAAGCACCAGGCTCCAGAACGCTGCCTCCAGCTTCCAAGCTGCCGGATCACCCCACTTGTTTCATGCTGCCTGTTCATAGGTAAAACTTCTCTCCCTGCTTTTTTGCCTTTCTAATAAAAGGGAGCTGGAAGTTCGGGGTCTTTAACTGTGTCTCAGAAACCAACAGGACAATATGTTTGGGATTGATGTTATGGTGAGATGTCAGAGTAAACTTGAAATAGAAACCCTTCCTTCCTGGACCCCATCTCTGTCTCATTTAATTGCAGACCACATAAAATCACAGTGTCAGAGTACAGCTTTTCCAAAGGCTGAAGGTCCTCATGGTTACGGCCTGCTTTGGAAACTCATCCTCACTGTACTTGCAGTTAATGAAAATATTTGCTTTGCTTGATATAAACAAAGTTTATGGGCAGAATTTGTAATTAGATAACTCTTTAACTTTCTTTTACCCTTCACTCCCCAGTTTTTTGCTTGTATCACATTGGAGAATACTAAGTATTTAAGAAAACAAACCCTTTTCCAGTAATGCGCTTTACTGTTTATTTCTGGCATTGTCATAATAGGTACATTTCTCTCTAAATTAGTTTGTGCCCGTCCAAATTGAGGGGCTTGAAGTCTGGTTTGGGGTTTGCTTTTTTTTTTTATTTTTTAAGATTTATTAGCACAAGCAGGGGGAGCAGCAGAGGGAGAGGAAGAAGCAGGCTCCCCGCCGAGCAGGGAGCCCAATTTGGAACTTGATCCCAGGACCCCGGGATCATGACCGGAGCTGAAGGCAGATGCTTAACTGACTGAGCCACCCAGGTGTCTCCGGCGTTTTGGTTTTTGTACAGGTTAGGAATACTTGTGTGTGAATAGGGAAGACTGTACCTTGTCACAGCACCTGCTCCTATCAGGCCAATCTAGCTGTTGAACTAGCAGGACTGTGATTTAGATGGTATGAGGGCAGCCACAGGGCAAACCACATGGACAACCCATTCGAGGTCCCCCACACATCCTATGTGTGTACCTCTTGCGGCTGTGGCCTCCATACTTTCCAAGTTCTCCATCTCCTGGTGTTCCTTGCCAAATATCCAGGAAATCAGGTGACCAGGCACCATGCTTGTAGGCATAGCACCTACTTGCATTCCCCCTGATGAGACCAGTGTGCTGGTGGGGACTGGTCATGTGCACCAGAGACTGGACCACAGAAAACAGCTCTCCTTCCCTCTACTTTCTCATATCTCAGTGCGGGGGTTACTTGGCCCCAGTGGGAGTTGGCTTTACAGTATATACCACCAGCTCTGCCTTAAGGTCCCTTCCATGGACAGAGAGCTGGGAAACCTCATGTCCTGGCTCAAGACCTCAAGGAGGTCTTTCAGAAAGATTTCTGGCTTATCTGCAGTGGTGTAAGAGTAGCTCCCAGGTCCTGGTAATTGGTGGTGGTTTCTTACAGTGCACATCAGGAAGCAGGGCGAGCAAGGGTTATAGGAGGACCAGGGTGGATGACTGTTGCTGTTCACGTAGATTTAGGATGTAAGAGTTTCCACTAATTCCGGCTTCCTTCCCCCGTGGACAGAACGTTTGTGTGGATCTTCTTGTTTTTGAAAATTCTAGTGAGGGTTTCCTGGTAATTCTGTTTGTTTTTTTTTTCCTTCAAATACCAGTCACTTGGATGCTTTAGTGATAAATCTTTAATTTCCCAAGTCTGTTAAAACCCCTTCAAGCACAGCTGGCCCAGGGGAGACTCAAATGACCTTTCTGATGTTGCCAGCTCCTCCACTGTGGGACCATGGCTTTTCCATTCACAGCTCTGCTGGTTTTGAGTTGCCTTTGAAAGTCAGGCACGAGCCTTTATGCCTGTTTTAACCCTCACACCGGTCTGTGCAGGGGGTGACTACCTATTTCACCATGCCTCCTAACATGAAGAATAAGCACAGCGATGCAATTTGAACTTGATAGCTTGGGTAATGTCTCTTTTGAGTCCGGCACACAAAGACTGACAAAAATTGAGCTTCTGATTCAAATCCAGGCCTTGATTTTTCAGAGTCAGGAAGGCCTGGTAGGACCAGTTGGGTAGTATTTATCGGAGAGACTAGTTTGCTTATGGAAAACTTGCTATATCTTTTCCAGTTCTGCTGTATATAAACTTAGAGCTTGTAGATATTTTAATCAGGGTAATTTACCTTCCCTCCTCACCCATCCTCAGTTGCTGCTTAGTACACCCGGGAGGGGAGGAAGTGATGGGTGGGGGGAGGAGCAGTAGAGGAGAGCTTATCTGAGTGCTTGAGGACCAGCTGTATCTTTTCCAGAGAGGCTGACCCTAGCCAACATACTCTTCCTTTTGTCCTCTCTATACTGTAATTGTGTGCTCTCTATTTTGTCATTGGATCTGCTTACCCTAGAATATCTAATTTTCTAACAGTAAGCTTGTTTGTCCTTAAGTTCCTTTAGGGGCTGAAAACCAGGGAGAACCAGCTTCATCAGTGAGTCCTGTTTCCAGTCCCACGACGAAGGGTTGGGCTGGTTGAGTTGTAGGAGGTTGGTCCCTGTGCTGTGGGGAGTGTGGCATGGATCTGATGAGAGAAGAGATATAGGGTGCTGGGGAGCAATGTTGAAGTCGGGAGACCCTCCCTTGGGTTCTCTTATTGGAGAGAAGTGGTGGGAAGGCAGGGAGTTCTGGAAAGCATCTGGGTGTTTGAATCTATTCTGTGATACCTATGTAAGACCCATTACTTGAGCTGAAATCATAGCTTCTTGTGGATCATTCATACTTGGTCTTAATCTAATCTCAGGGGGTGCCCGAGTGGCTCAGTCAGTTAAGCGTCTAACTCTTGATTTCAGCTCAGGTCATAATCTCAGGGTCCTGGGATCAAGCCCAGCATCAGGCTCTGTGCTCAGCAGGGAGTCTGCTTGAGATCCCACCTCCACTCTCCACTCACGTTCTCTCTCAAAAAATCTTAAAAAAAAAAAAAATCTAATTTCGGGGGTGCCTGCTGAGCATCTGCCTTCGGCCCAGGTCATGATCCTAGGGTCCTGGGATCGAACCTCTCATTGGGCTCCTTGCTCAGCGGGGAATCTGCTTCTCCCTCTCCTCCCTGTTCTTGCTCTCTCTCACTATCTCTGTCTCTCTCTCTCTCAAATCTTAAAAAAAAAAAAAAAAATCTAATCTCAGATTGGTGGCTTTCTGGACCCATTGTTAGGAGTGAAACTGGACCAGTTGATAGGGTACAGAAAAGGGTATGAGGTGTGGAGTTCATTGATACTTGAGTGGTGAAACTTGAATTTTCTCTCACATGGTAAAAAGTCCCTAGGAGTGGTAGAAGAAAAAAGAAAAAACTGTTAAAAAACAACATACACATGAGATATATGGGAATTATATTCTAAGGATCTAGGTCTTAAGAGTTAATCTACCTGTAATGGATGGTCTAAGTTAAGGTTTTCTCTCTTCACTCCAGGAGGTGACTTTGGTCCAGAGACTTCCCCCCAAGTCCTGCCGCCCGGCCATGGTGGGGACTTTTCTGTGAGCAGCCTTCCTATAACAGAGGACACCTACAGGGTGAGCTTGGCCAAAGGTGTGTCCATGTCTCTGCCTTCATCGCCTCTGCTGCCTCGACAGTGTCACTCGGTGCAATCAAGGTCAAATAAAAAATCCCCAGGTAACTGAACAGCAAAACAGCACCCAAACTAGCTTGGTTATATATATAATGCATGTATTGAAATGAAGCAAAACTGGTGCTTATAAGGAATTTTCTGGGAGGTTGTTCTCTTTGTTATAGTAATTTCTGGAAGGAGAAAATCTTTAAAAAAGAATTATGATTTGAATAGACTCATTTCTTCAGTTCAACCTGTATACAAACTATTTTGGTTGCTCAGCCTAGACTTTTACAAAAATTCAAGATCTCATTATCAGTATTAATGTTAATCGTTGGTCTTGTGTTCTTGATCATGAATTAGGGAGTGTTATCTAAACTTACTGTGGTGCATTTAAAAGTTCTGGATTTTGGCAAGGCTAATCTGACAACAGTCCAACTGCCAAATGTTATATACTGATATGCTTTCTTTGATTACATCACCCACCATTTGAACAACTATATAATTTTTGAAAATTCAGACTTTTAAAGGGGTGGGAAGCAAGGGTCTTATGGATTACTTGTTTCAAGTATCTTTGCTTCTCTCATTACCAAGTTTTTGCACTTAACGTTACCAGTGAAAACACAAACGTTACTTAACTTTGAGAGGTTATGATTCAGATGTGAGGAAAGCCTTTCCAAAATTCTTATACCTGCAATCATGAGAGTTCTTTGATCTTTTAGCTTTGCTGAGCGTTTGTTTACTGAAGGCAGGATAGTTTGGGGCCCTTATTGATCATATGCCAGTGTAAGGATTCTTCTCATTTACACGTAAACGAGTTTGGAATTGGTGTCCTGGAGCTATAAAATTGGTATCTGTTTTTCTGGTTTCCTAAATATTTGTATTACTTGAGATGTGATAGGCATTATTTCTCAATCATTTAGTGGATATTCGCAGTTTGTGTGGTGACAAAATTAAGAAGGCAAACCTTGAGGCTTTGAATGTTAGAAATGGTGCTATGAATTGGTGAGTGTCCAAAACCCTTAATTGTTCTAGAGCTTTCTTATTTTGGACAACATTGTTTACAATCCAGTCATTAGCTGGAACTTGGAAACCTTTTTGGTATGAAGCAATTTCCTATGCCAAGGAATTTGACCTGTTTATCAGTATTTGGGGAAATTCCTGGAATGTCCTTCCTTCTCTTTGCCTTTCCCTACCACTATATCTCTTTGTCACATTTCTTCCCTTCTTTCAAATTGTGGTTCCCACACTGCCTTTCTTGATGGTTACCCCATCGGAATTACTCTTCTTCCTACAAATTGTGCATAGCATTTTACTTTTTCCTTTATCAGCCCTGTCATTTGTCCTTTTTCCCTTGAATCGGTGTGTTTATGTGCAGCCTGTGTCTGATGGGCATGGATAGGCACGATGGCTTCTTTGAGTATACATCGTCTATACAAAACCAATATTAGAATTCTGAACTTATCTGGATTTTATTTATTAGAGAGAGAGAGAGCGCGCACGAGCAGGAGGGAGATGGAGAAGCAGGCTCGATCCCAGGACCCTGAGATCATGATCTGAGCTGAAGGCAGACTTTTAACCCCTGGGATCATGACCTGAGCCAAAAGCAGGTGCTTAACTGATTGAGCCACCCAGGCGCCCCCTCTCTGGATTCTTAAGGGACCTCGGTTGAGGGTAACGTGAGTGCTAAGTGCAGAGATACGACCTTTGGTAGAATTTGCCTTGCTGTAGTCTATGCTGCTGCAAAGAGTTGATGCTGCTTGGGCCTTAGGCCTGGTGAGAATACCTAAGAGACTAGGGAATATGTATTTCAGAGGGAATTTTATTACTAACAGAAGTTTGTTTTAGTGGGACTTGAATCTTCTTCTTAATTTTTTTTAATTTGATTTTTCCAGCTCTATTGAGATACACTTGACTATACCATGTAAGTTTAAGGTATACAACATAGTGATTTTATCTATGCAGGTATATATTGCAGAATAATTACAGTAAGGTTAACACGTCCATCACTTCATAGCTACAATGAATTTATTTTGTGGGGTGTTAGTGGGATGCTAGATAGCAATGAATGGCATGACCAACATGGGAAATATGGCTCTCCAGAAGGGTCTCAGAGGCCACAGGCTCTCATGGGCCAGAAACCCCTGATGAGGCCTGGTCTCCTGTGTCCTGACTAAATTTGATATTTTTAGTTTTGAGAAAATATCATATAGTTTGTTTTTCTCCAGAGGAATAAAATTTATTTCTATTAAATGCTTTGCAAGGCCTTATGAACAGAAGGGAATAGTTGTGCGACATTCAGCCTTTTAATGGATTGAAGAGAATATTCTCCATATTAGATGCTTTGGGCCCAAATTAAATACACTAAGCAGATTCTTCTCTAATGGGGCCATGCTTGTGCATTGCCCAAATTTGTGCTGCAAATTAGTGTCTCACAGTGGTAATTTGGCTTCATTATCTTGGCAATTTTAATTCAAAAGGGAAGCTAAGGGCAAAGATGCTTGCTTAAAAATGGCACTGACTCAGAGTACATCAGACAATAAACAATGTTTTTCCAGAGTGTCTAATACTCACAGGTTTCTGTTTAAGCAGTATTGTTAGAAAAGTGTCCAGAGACCTAGTGTCTACCTGCCTGTAAAATTAGTTGGCATGTGGTTGTGAACACGCATTGGATTTAAAAATAGCTGTCTCTTTAAAAAGCTCGCACTGTTGTTGCTAATGATACAGTAAATACGGTGTGCATGCTGCGCCCATCGGTACTGAGCCCTTCCACTGCGCTCCTCTCACACCAGCCGGGCTGGGCTTCAGATCTTGTCATCAACCAGCTCTGAATTACCATGATGACTTCTGTTCTCATTTGTATGATAAGACTCTTTTCTCTCTTTTGTTTAAGAAGGTGCATTAAAAAAAAAAATCTAAACCTGTTTTACTCGTTTGGATAGAAACTCTTCACTAATTGATGTAATCAAGAAACTGTCAGGGACTGAAACCATTCTAGCAAAGGTCAAAAACTATAAACCCCTGTAATAGGCCCTCCACGTAGCCTGTTTTAATGAAAGTTTGTATTTTCATACAATAGGTGATTAGCTGGTGGATCATGGGAACTCTGGGCCAGAGACAGTTTCATTAACCTTGCAATAATGTGACCCTGCATTTTTCATGGTTGAGTTTCTTACATTCCACTCATATTGCTAGTTAATATTATTTATTCTCCTACTACTTTGTTCCATATAGTTATATTTTTTTCACTTGTTAGTCTAAAGATGCAGTTTTTGAGTATTGTTTCAATTTTTTTTTTGGGGGGGGTGGAAACTACATTTGCTGGTAAAGAAAACAAGGGCCAGTATCCATTATAGTCCTGTGGTGGTTGCGAGCTTTTTTGGATTAAGAATTCATTAATATTTGTAATGTATCCTTTTGTCTTCCAGAGAAGAGCAAAGCCCATTTCCTGTGGTTTATTTATTAGTAATATCATTAGTTACTTTATATTTGGATTATATTTCCCAGATCACTTTGGAACCCCATTATGAAACACTCCAAAGGCAGGGCATGAACGGGAAGCACGCTTTTTAAAATACTGTGATGGGGTACAGCAGTAGAGGTTGGAAAGTGGGGGAGACTGCTTTTTTCATCCTCGCTTGTGTGGAGAGACTGGATGGTGCCGGCTAGGTGCACATCTGCCGCTCGGTTCCAGTTCCAGTTCCTGCTGTAGCCCTTTTGGAAACCCCTCTGGCTGGCTGTTTCTTCAAGGGAGAAACCTCCAAGTTGACAGGCTGTGAAGTGAAGTCATTCTGCCCTTTGATTCTTGGACCGTAAGTTAATTGTCTGTCCAGGCCCTCCCTCTCTCACCCTGCAAGAGTGTTTCCTGTAGAAAATTAGCGTTTTTATTTACTTATTTTTATTTATTTATTTTTGAAAATTTTTTTGATCTACTCCTTCGAGACCTGAGACCACACGTGCACTGCCTTTTTTCACTTAATATTATATCATGAACAATTTCCAGTTTGCTTGAAGGACTTGAGATTTAATGTCTTTTGTTTCAATATTCCATGATTGATTTTTAACTAGTTTCCAATTGTCGGGTATTTGTTCTTTTTCAGGTGTTTAAAAATTGTAGTATGCGCTAGGATATTTTGCTTTGTTTTTGCTGTTCAATGCCTATGAATTCAAAATTTTTAATTGTGGTAAAATACAAGTAACAGAATTTACCATCTTAACTATTTTTAAATGTACAGTCCAGTCGTGTAAAGTACATTCACATTGTGCGAGCAGTCTCCAGAGCTCCTGATGTAAATGCTTTTGTCCAGTAATTTTTGTGCACATCTGATATCGTAAGAGTGGCAAGTTCCCAGAAATGGAATTATTGAACTAAATGGACTGCATTTTTAAAGATCTTGATGCATACTGCCCAGTCACTTTCCAGAAAAGCTGTATTGATTTCACATTCCCTCCCGAGTTCTTTGAGAGGCTTCTTTTTGAAGTTAACCGTCTTCTGGGAACAGTCTCAGATGGATAGTACTGGTGCGGTGCTTTGTCCGAATTAGTAAGAAGGGGCTGAGAGAAGTCCTCCTGTCACCTTCCTCTTTTTGAACTTCCCTTCTGTCTGCACTTCTCAGACAATTCTCATTTTCTTTCCTTCCATGATACTGTGTCAGGGGAATGATCACAGCTGAGTCAGATCAAGCTCACGGTCAGAAAAACACTCAGCTGGCTTCCAGTTTTAGCTACAACCACGCTCTGTTATGTGAGGAAGATCATAGACATTTTCTATATATTTTTTTAAATATTTTATTTTTAAGTAATCTCTACACCCACCGTGGGGCTTGAACTCACAACCCCGAGATCAAGAGTCACACACTCCACCAGCTGAGCCAGCCAGGTGCCCCAGGATCATAGACATTTTTGAGTTGGCAAGGCCTCCAGACCAGGTCAGGCCATCCGTGCCAGGCCTCTTTGCAGATAGGGAAGGGGATGGAACTTGCCCCAGTGTGGAAGTTACTGGTAGAGCTTTGGCCTAAGCCCAGGTCCCCTGCTCTGTCCCCCGCATGTTCTCTGATGCCAGTCTGCATTGTTCTGTCTGTATGTTGTTGACACATGAGCTGTAAATGATGGCGCTTTGTGTTCTGGTTGCATGCACACAGGGAGGCCATGGGCTTCATGTGCCCACATGCATCCGTGAGGCTTTTTGGGGGGGGGGCGGAGAGGGGAGAACAACCCAGGAAATGCATAGTCCCAGCCCAAGCCTGCCTGTAGCGCTGGCTAGTTTTAGGCCCTGCTTTCACCCAAGTTGTCAGGGCCACAATTAGGGCTCTTTCAGCAAGGACAGTTCCTCCTGCTGCGGTGAATAGGAAAACATTCTTTGTTTTCTCCTTGGAGACTTGTTATACAATAGCTTCCTCCACGGAGTAGGCGGCTGCCTGTGCCTCACTGCCACGCCCAACCCGTGACCCGGACACACGCTCTCTGTTGCCCTGTGTTTACGCATCAAGCCCGTGTGAATGCCTTTGCTCTACTCTGAACCTGCGGACCTTTCTGAGTGCCCTTTATTTCCACACCTGCGATCCTGGTTCACCCATATACACTTTGTCCGTGCCTCCAACTCACCCCAGAGTTTTTGTTTTTGTTTGTTTGTTTGTTTTTTAAAGATTTTATTTATTTATTTGACAGAGACACAGTGAGAGAGGGAACACAAGCAGGGGGAGTGGAGAGGGAGAAGCAGGCTTCCCACCCAACAGGGAGCCCGATGCGGGGCTTAATCCTGGGACCCTGGGATCATGACCTGAGCTGAAGGTAGACACTTAACGACTGAGCCACCCAGGCACCTCTCACCCCAGAGTTTTAAAGAAGACTGATGCCTGAGTTCTACCTTTAGAGATTCTGATTTAATGCCTATGAGGTATGGCCTGGGCATTGGGATAAAAAAAAAAAAAAAAAAAGCTTCCCAGGTGATTCTAATATGTAGCAAAGTTTGAGAACCACTGGTAAGGAATTATAGGAGATAATCACATATTCTTTTTTAATGAGGGGAAATAGACTGATATTATCTTTAGTTTTTATATTTTAGAAATAATATTTAAGGAGGGAAAGACATTACAAAAATGTACTAAAAAAAGGTACAGTAAATCTTGGTTACCTCGTACCCCCAGAAAGACCACCTCTTTTGACACTCGGTTGAATGTCTTTCCTGTACTTTTGTATTACACAAGTGGTGCATTTGCCCATTTGCCTGAGCACTGGACATGTAAGAGCTTCCCAGTTTTCCACCAACTAAAGAACAGTGGAAGAACATTCTTGTATATTAATATTTGAAGGCATCTCATTTTCGTTGGATAGACTATGCAAGTGGGATTACTGGGTGGAAACTGATGTTGAGAGTGGATTGTGATATACTTACTGGTCATTTGTACTTTTTTCTTTGGGGAATTTTTTGTGGTATTTGTCTCATGTTCTGCTTGGGCAATATGTATTTCTTACTGAATCATCACAGCTTTCCTGTTGTTTGTTTTAAGACATACATAAGTTATGTATGTCACTGAAACATTTTCCCAGATCATCATTTTCCATTTAATTAGGTTTATAAGTCTTTTATGACCCACAAAAGTTTTTTGTTCTTTCAGTTCAAACTTACATACTTTTCCATTGTGATTTATCCCATTGCATTTCTTTAAAAAGATTTTATTGATTTATTTGACTATCCCATTGCATTTTTTAAAAACAGCTTTATTGTGATGTATCACATACCATATAATTCACCCATTTAAAGTTTACAGTTCAGCGTTTTTAGTATTTTCACAGGGTTGTGCAACCATTGCCACAATCTAATTTTAGAACCTTTTTATCTCCCTTAAAAAAAAAAAAACAAAACCCATTCACATTAGCAATTACTCCACATTCCTCCCTACTTCCCTCCCCCTCTCCCTAATCCACCATCTGCAGCCCTAAGCAAATAGTAATCTATTTTCTATCTCTGAATTGCCTATTCCAGGCGTTTCATATAAATGGAATCCTGTAACATGTGGGCTCTTGTGACTGACTTCTTTCATAGAACAGTGTTTTCTAGGTTCATCCACATTTTATGTAGTATGTATCAGAACTTCATTCCATTTCATTACCTAATACCACCTTTAAAAATCCATTCTTCAGTATATGGACATTTGGATTTCTACTTTTTGGTTATTATGAATAATACCATTATGAACATTTGTGTGTGCATTTTTGGGTGTATATATCTTTTCATTTCTTGGGTGTATACCTAGGAATAAAATTGCTGGATCATATGATAATTGTATGTTTAACATTTTGAAGCACTGCCAAAGTATTTTCCAAAGTGACTGCAACATTTTGGATTCCCACCAGCAGAGTGCAAGATTTCCAGTTTCTCCACATTCTTGCCAACACTTGTTGTTGTCAGTCTTTTTTTTTTTTTTTTTTTTTTGTTACAGTCATCCTACTGCATGTGAACTGGCATCTCCTTGTAGTTTTATTAAGTTGTAAGAATTCTTTTTATATTCTAATTACAAGTTATGCAGTATACAAATTTACTTCCTTTCTGTGGGTTGGTCTTTTCACTTTCTTGATACTGTTGTTTCAAGCACAAGTTTTTAACTTTGATGTAGTCCATTTTATTTTATCACTGTTCTTTTGATGCTCTAAGAAACTATTGCCTACTCCAAAGTCACAAAGACTTAGACCTGTGTTAATTTTTCATACATGCTGTCATGTAGGGGCCAACTTCATTCTTGTACGTGTGGCTATCCATTTCTCCTGGTGCCATTTACTGAAAAGACAGTTTTCCCCCCATTGAATGGCCTTTGACCGAGTCACTGCTATGCTCTAAACCAGCCCTATGTTTCACTTCTCCCTTCGCCTTATTCTCCTCCCGGTGCCTAAGGTCAGAACTTCCTCTGTCAGACTTGACTTCATGGGTGGCTGACATCTTTTGCTTCAGCCAGCCTTCCTTTGTGTCTCTCCTTTTCCCTGTGGGAGAAATAAATTCTTGCCCCAAACACCTGGAGCACTGTGCTTCCTCCTTTCCTCCTCCCTCTGCACAGATATTCATTGCACGTCTCTGCCCTGACCTTCCGTGAGCTCCTTGTCTTTGGTTCTTGTCTTTGTTTCCCCCTGGAAGCCTTGGAGATAGGATCTAATCATTTCTTTCAGTTACCCTAGTACATACCTATGCCCCTGCTAAAATGGATAGTTTAGTAATTGCCAGTCATCAGCCCCATGTGACTGGTTGAAAATACTAATGGACACATAAGCAATTTCAATGTAATGGTACCTTACATTTATAAAGTTAGAAACATAGCTTCCCCCATATCTAGAGAGAACTGATTCTTTAATTAAGGTCTTACCGCTCTGTCAGGGCTTTGCTATCATTAGGCAGTGAGCAAAGGGGAGTATATTTTAAGCTGGATTTGTCAGGGGCCTTCTCAACCCTAACTTTTTTTTTTTTTAAGATTTTATTTGAGAGAGAAAGAGCAAGAGAGAAAGAGCACAAGCAGGGAAGGGGGGAAGAGGGAGAGAGAGAAACAGACCCCACCCCCGCTGAGCAGGGAGCCCAACACGGGCTCAATTCCAGGACCCCAAGATCATGATCTGATCCGAAGGCAGACGCTTAACTGACTGAGCCACCCAGGCTCCCCTCAACCCTACTTTTCTATGCTTCTGTCACACTCTTTCTCAGGCTCTTGGCATTTTTGCTGCATGTTTCGTACTGCCTGCGGTTCATGATGACTGGAGGCTTTACCCAGTCACACTTTACAGCAGCATCAGCTGCACCCCGTGGTGGTGTCAGATGGCGGCGAGAACAAACCCAGTGCCGTGCTCAGAAATGAGTCTTTTTACCTCAAGAAAACAGATGGGGGTAGGGAGAGCAGTGGTGGGAATCTCTTCTTTTTGATCATTTCCGATTCTCAGAGAAGTCACAGAAGCTCATGGAAGCTATTGTACCTGTAGCTGACATAGGTGGACATTACTGTAAAGTAGAAATAGGCAGGAGGGAGAGATTGATGCTCCAACTTGAATCCTCAAGCTTGTGGTGAAACAGGTCTGTGTGTGTGTGTGTGTGTCAGCAGGAATGGCTGGCTGTGTTCCAAGTGGAGGGGCCAGGGTGTGCAGAGCCTGGTGTTGGGAAGCTGACGCGAACACAGAATGGTGATCTCTAGAGGAGAGCTCAGTAAGAACCCGAGTGCCTTACAAAGGGGAAACTGGGACCACAGGGAAAATCTTCATTATCCGGGCCTGGAGTGTTAAACCAGTAGGCCTTGCCCCTGGTGGCTTATGGAGAGTAGCTAGTGAACAGTTAACGCATAGAACCCTTTGTTTGCACAAGCATTCTAAGAAATAAGATTTAGGAAACTCTTCCAAGGAGGTGTGACTTGGTGTGACTTTCTTGTCCCTTCCATCACCAACCAAGTCCTCCTTTATTGGTCAAAGGTCCTATGTGGCAGTTAATGAACTCACTATTTTTTTAATAGAATTTTTTAAAGAGCAGCTCACAGCAACATTAAGTGAAGTGTCTGGAGATGTTTCATACACCTCTACCCTATACACACACAGTCTCCCCGTTATTGACATCCCCCATCACAGTGAGACATTTGTCACAATCGGTGAACCTACATTGGCATGCCATCATCACCGAAAGTCCAAAGTTTACATCCTTGATGTTAGATATTCTGAATTTAGACAAACATATAATGACATGTATCCATCATTATGGTATTCTACAGAGTATTTTCACTGCCCTAAAAATCCTCTGCTCCATTTCATCTGTCCCACACATCCCACCTTGAACCCCTGGCAGTACTCACCTTTGTAATTATAATCTCCATAGTTTTGCCTTTGCTGGAAGGTCATAGAGTTGGAATCCTATAGTATGTAGCCTTTTCATACTGGGCTTTTTCACTTAATAGTTACACGTTTAAGGTTCTTCCATATCTTTTTCATGAGTTGATAGCTTATTTCCTTTTAGTGCTGAATATTATTCTATTGTCTGAATGCACCACAGTTTGGTTATCCCTTCACCTACTGAAGGACATCTTGGTTGTTTTTGGGTTTGGCAGTTATGAATAGACCTTCTGTAAATAGTTGTGTGCTGGTTTTGTATGGACATAAATTTTTAATACCTTTGGGTGAATACCAAGAAGCATGATTGCTGGCTAATATGGTAAGAGTATGTTTAGCTTTGGGGCGCCTAGGTGGCTCAGATGGCGTCTGCCTTTGGCTCAGGTCATGATCCCAGGGTCCTGGGATCGAGTCCCGCATTGGGCTCCCTGTAGGCGGGGATCCTGCTTCTCTCTCTGCCTCTGCCTCTCTCTCTCTCTGACTCTCATGAATAAATAAATAAAACATTAAAAAAAAAAGAGTATGTTTAGTTTTATAAAAAATTGATAAACTTCCTTTCAAAGTGGCTGTACTGTCTGCATTTCCACAAGCAATGAATAAGAATTCCTGTTGTGCTACATCCCCACTTGCATTTGATGTCAGTTTTTTGGATTTTGGCCATTTTGATAGGTGTATGGTGGTCTCTTATTGTTTTAATTTGCAGTTCCCTGATGACATATGTTATAGAGTATCTTTTCATAGCTTATTTTCCACCTCTATATCTTTTCTGGGTGAGCTATCTGTTAAGGTTTGGCACATTTTAAAAGTCACATTGTTTGTTTTCTTGTTGAGTTTTAAGAGTTCTTTGTATATTTTGGATTATAGTCCTTTATCAGATATATCTTTTGCAAATATTTTTTCCCAGTTTGTGGCTTGTCTTCTCATTCTCTTGACATTGTCTTTTGCAGAAGAGTTTTTGGTTTTAGTGAGTTTCAGCTCATCAGTTATTTCTTTCATGAATTGGGGTTGTATCTAAACAGTCACTGACATAGCCAGGGTCATTAGGATTTTTTTATGTTATCTTCTAGGGGTTTTATAGTTTAGCCTTTTACATTTAGGTCTGCGATCCATTTTGAATTTTTGTGAAGGGTGTAAAATTGGTGTCTAGATTTAATTTCTTGCATGTGAATGTCCATTCTTCTCCTTCAAAGTTGTATTGGCTATTTCGGGTGTTTTGCCTTTTCATATAAACTTTAGAATCAGTTGGCTAAGCTCTACAAAATAACTTGCTGGGATTTTGATTGAGATTACACTGAACCTATAGATTAAGTTGGAAAAGTTGGCGTCTTGACAATGTAGAGTCTTCCCTTCCGTGAATATGGACTATCTCTCCATTTGGTTAGTTCTCTGATCATCAGCATTTTTTAGTTTTCTTCATGTGGATCTTTTGTACATTTTGTTTATACTGAAGGATTTCACTTTTTGAGATGCAAATGCAAATGGTATTGTTTTTAATTTCAATTTCCACTTGCTCATTACTGGCATATAGGAAATCAATTGGCTTTTGTTTATTAATTCTGTATCCTGCAAGCTTGCTATAGTCCCTGTTCCAGGAACTTTTTGGTCCGTTATTTCGGATTTTCTACATAGATGATCATGTCATCTGTGGAAGAAGTCAGTTTTTATTCTTTGCCAATCTATATGCCGTTTCTCGTCTTATTGTATTTACTAGGACTTCCAGGGCAATGTTGAAAAGAAGTGGTGAGAGGGAATATCCTTACCTTGTTCCTGATCTTAGTGGGAAAACTTCTTGTTTCCACCATCAAGTATAATATTAGAGTTTTTGTAGATATTCTTTATCAAGTTGAGGAATTTCCCCTCTGTTCCCAGTTGACTGAGAGTTTCTATCATGAATGGGTATTTGATTTTGCCATGAATTTTCAGCATCTATTGATATGATCATGTGATTTTGCTTCTTTAGCCTATTGATGTGATGGATTACATTAATTTTCTGATGTTGAACCAGCCTTGCACACCTGGAATCAATCTCACTTGACTGTGATACAGAATTCTTTTAATTTATTTTTTTTTAAAGATTTATTTATTTTAGAGAGTGTGTGTGCACACAAGCAGGAGGGGCAGAGGGAAAGGGAGAGAGAACCTGAAGCAGACCCCTTGCTGAGCACAGAGCCTGATGTGGGGCCTGATCCCATGACCCCAAGACCACAACCCGAGCTGAAACCAAGAGTCAGATGCTCAACCGACTGCACCACCCAGGTGCCCTTATAATTCTTTTTATGCATTCTTGGATTTGATTTGCTAATACTTTGTTGAGGATTTTTGCATCCATATTTATGAGAGCTATTGGTCTGTAGTTTCCTTGTACTGTCTCTGGTTTTGGTGTTAGAGGAATGCTGTCTTCATAAAATCTGTTAGAGTGAGTTAGGAAGTATACCTTTTACTTATGTCCTCTGGAAGAGATTGTAGAGAACTAGTATGATTTCTTCCTTAAATGTTTAGTAGAATTCACCAGTGAACCCATCTGGGCCTGGTGCTTTCTATTTTGGAAGGTTACTTGTTAATTCAATTTCTTTAATAGCTATAGGCCTTTTCAGGTTGAGCTCACTTTTTGAAAAGCCTGATGTATTACCTGCCATCAGTCAGAAACCTGTGAGACTCTGGTTTTAGCTAACTAAAATATTGGCGATACTGATAGGTGCAGAAGTCTCCATCCACCCCAGTCTTGGGCAGTTTGGAACTGGATTCACCTCCTACTTGGTGTGCTTGGGTAGGTCATAGGTCTTTCCTTATCTGGGAGATGGGGGTAATAATGGCACTTCTCTTTATAGGGTAACTGAAATTTATATGAGATGCAGACTGTGAATTTTAGGGCCTGATACACAAGCTCTTCTGTGGGGGTTGCTGTTTCAATGTAGCCATCTGCCTTGGCGCCCATCTTCATTTTCCTTCATCTGACTTGGTGGCCGAGAATGGATTCCCACAGTATCAGTCCTCTCAATTCTCCATCCTCGGCCAGATGACCCCCCCCCGCCCCCGCCGAGGGATTTCATCCTCCGATATCTGTGTTTCCTGGCAAGCATATGTCTTCCTGATCGACAGCAGGCTTTATTCTCTGTGCAACAGGACATGAAAGCAGTGTAGGGCAGTGACTGACCCACTGTCTGGGTTCTGATTCCAGCTTTGCCACTAACTACTTGTATTATTCCTCTCTTGGTTTGCTCGAGATTTGTGCAAAGTGATTAGAATTATGTCCGTAAAACTGCCCTATAAAGGAAGCCAGCTCTGTGAGCTGTGAGACAAATGCAAAGGCTTACTAGGAAAGCACTTCTGAGCAGAAAAGAGACATTTGGGTAAAGCAAAGGGAGGACGATAAAGCAAAGTGGTGATACATGGGATTGTGAAGCTCCTGTGAGCTCTGTATGGAAACAAGAGCGAGTGATGGCTTAAGCTGATGGAGAGTAAGTGCTCCAGCAGTCCACACTTGCTCACCAGGCAAGGAGAGCAAAGCTTGGATGGAGGTTGAGCGGACCCTTACTTGTCAGAAGCACAGTTACAAAGTTGCTCCTCAGGTAGGTGAGTGATAAAGTTGGCACTTACGGCAGAAACCTCTGTGTCTGGTTACTCTTGAACATTCCTTAAACTGCTCATAAATTACCGTATGCAGACATAGCATCTCCGGACGGCACAGTCATCTTTCTTCTGCCATTGACACAGATGGTTGTGTATTTGGATGCGCCCGATGAAGTAGGTAGCTTGTACTTAGTTCTGTGTTGTACCAGAAATGTGTACCTTACACACAGAATCCCATTATGTGAGGGCATGTAGGGGCTGAGCGTGACTAAGGGAATAGTAGATGTGTGTGTCTCAACCTCTAGAACCTTTCCCCCACCTTGTGGAGCCCATGTAGTTAAATGCAGGTGATGTGATTGGGCCCAGGTCACAACTCCATTTTAACACCACAGGAAGTGTCATTTGAGAATATAGGAGGTATTAACAGACACTTGTGTCTTGGGCATTTTGATATTTCACAAGGACTCTGGATGTGAGGGTCTTCAGTACTCAAAAGAAAATATGTGCCTGCTATATACATCCTAGGGTCTAGTGTTAATATTTGATATGGGAATTAGAGGTCTTGAAGTGAGGCTTACAGGCTAGGAATCTCCTCTTTTGTTAATCAAAAAATGATTGTGGACTTTGAGATCTTTAGCAAAAATTCAATAGAAATTTTCTTTATTAAGAGTAGTTTACTTTCACAAAATAATTTACATTTTTTTTTCTCAGTTCAAGTTCTTATTAGAGCCAGATGTGTGTTCTCTAAGACTTGAATGAATGTGTATATGCACTCATACATATGTTAAAATTTTAGTATATGTGTATAAAGGATTCTCAGTGCATGGTTTTTGTTTTGTTTTGTTTAGAGGTGGTGGTGAGATTTAAGCAGAGCTTGTCTGCATTACATAAGGTGAACTGTACACATCTTTTCCCTTGCTTGGGGAAAGTCTATCTAAGCCATGTAGTGCTGTGGGAAGTTTCTGGATAAACCTGGGGTTCACATCCAAAGTCCCTGTTCTTAGCAGCTCTGTGTGCCTGGAAGTGACTTGACAAGCTCTCTGAATCTTGGTTTCCTCAGGGTTCTTTGAGAAGATAGCGGGGATGTTGGTAAAGTGCCTGGCTACTAAAACACACTCAGGAAGTGCTGTTGCCCCCTAACTTCTGAGATCGGATAACTTGCGCCTTTTTCCATTTGTTGGTTTTTCATACTTCCTCCTCTTCTGACTTGAGTTTGTTTGTCTAACCTGGGCAGCGGGGAGGGCACGCCTGTCTCGGTGCAGGGACCCCTCACATCTTGCTGTTGATACCTGGATTTGGGTCTGTGAGTTCTGGGTGTGGCTTTGCAGAGGAGGTGACCCATCCACAGCTTGTGTGACAGGTCTTGTCAGATCTTTCCTTCCTTTTCATTTCCTCTAGTAGGTGTTGCTCCCAGCCAAGTGCCTTGTTTCTTTATTCATGGTCCTATTATAGTTCTTATTGAAAGTGGTAAAGATCAAACAGTGAGAATGCAAGTAACCAAGATTTGGAGTGTGAGAAGCGGTTCACAAGGAAGCAAACTGATTGATACCAGAGGTTTTGGGGTGAGGGTAGGGAAATCACCCAGCATCTCTACGCTGTCTTGAGGGGGGACTAATTCTGCCTAGTACGAAAGATCCCTCAGAATGGCCACCTGGGCCCTGTAAGACTCTCAGGAAGAAATGCTGTCAGCAGGCCAGGTCAGGGAGGCACACATTAGACCATTTCTGAAGATGTGATATTTATTCGACATTAGGTTTTACTGCATATTTTTTAAGTTTGTGGTGTCTTAATAAGCAGTTGAGGAATAACAGGTCTTTTTAGGGCAGGAAAAAAAAATCTTACTGTAGCTTCATACCTGTGAGTCATCTTGACTTTTTCACTGTTGCTGGTAGATTTCTTAATGATACAGTGGAAGGAAAGAAAGAAAACTTACTGAGTCTAATATGTTTTCCCTGAAATGAGAAAGACTGCTCAAGAGTCTAGCAGACTGCTCAAGAGAATCATTTTAATTTGCTTTTGGATACTCTTATTATTTTTGTGGTTTAGTTTCCCTCTTTCTTCCTTTCAGACTGGAAATTCTTAGTTTGTGTGCCCTTTGGCCTTTAAAAATAGTCCCTCTTTGTGATACTAGTGCTCTCAGGAGCTCTTGCTTCCCCTAGCTTTTCTGGACTGGCTGGCAGCTGAGTTGGCAAGAGTTGGTGGTGACCTTTATTTTTTCGAATGTCCTCAGAGGCACCCTGAGTTACTTCCGTTTGTCTTTCACTCGGTGATTTCATGAGGTTGCATAAACATTTGTCTTACTCAGGCTTGTTGAGCATTAGCTGTATGTTGGGCTGTGGGGTAGAGGTGAGGTAGGTAGAAAGGCAAGTAAACACTTGGCCCTCAGCTTTGGGGACCTCCCAGATTAGTGAGAGAAGTGATGACTTGTGAGACTTCGAGCTGTCTACAGAGTTGTGATGTCACGGAAAAGAGCGAGAATCTCTGGGGGCCGCTGGTAAGGTGCCAAGTGCATGTGACGGTAGAAGGTGCTCTGAACATGTGAATTTGGGGTTATGGCTAATGGGTTGGGTGGGCAGGAAGACTATTGTGTGAAGTCTGGAGAGCATGAAGGAATGTGAGGGACTGGGCTGCCCTGGCTGGAGCTAGCTCACAAAAGCATAGTGGGGCAGCCGGCAGTGTTCGAGAAGAGCGTGGAACTTCGGTGGGAACCAGGAGCGATTTTAGGCATTTGGCAGTGGTGTCCTTTGATCATTTTTTTAAGTAGAGAGAAGGAATAAATAGATAGGGGTTTTAGGACAATAACTATTCAGGCCATCTTGGAGTTGGGGCAGCTGGTTGGGACTCTTTTGTAATGATTCAGACGAAGTATAGTAACCAAAACCTCTGCAGGGTCAGGAGAATGGAGGGAGGTGGGAGTCTGAGAGAGTTGTAGGGAAAAGAATCTATAGGTTGTGGTGACCTGTTTGTATGTGAGAATGAGGGAAGGAAGACAAGTGCAGAATGGCTCTGGCCAGACCTTGTTATCTCTTATCATATACCGTGGCACACGGGAGAGATTTGTTCAGCAGTTGGGATAAATTGACCGTCCCTTGGGGCACTGCCTGGCTGCGCAGGCGTCCAGACAGCTGAGGGATCCACATCTCTGCACACGCTTCACTCCTCCTTTGCAAACCAGTTGGGAATCTTGCCGAGGGCTCTAGCTTGGTTTTCTAGGTGGGTCTAGATTCGGAAAAATTGTTGTAGCCCTAGTGGCTTTACCCTTCCCTGCTATGTAATTATTAGGAAGTGTCTCCAAGGTGATCATCATTCTTGTAATTTAAGTAAGGCTCTGACAGTTGGAATTTCAACCCTGGTCCTGGGATTTCGAGTCCTGCTGGTTCTGTCCTGCCAGAGGCGCAGGTGCTGTGTAATTAACCACAATGTAGACTACAGAAACTGGTTGGTTGGGCGGGGTGGAGAGTTGGACTTTGAATGTCTTGAACCGTAGGTGCTTCACAGAGCCTTGTTCATGAAGAGCACTGGGGAACTGCACGTGCAGAGCCTGGGCTCGGAGTGCTCAAGGGAGGAGGAGGGGTTTCAAGACATGGCATCTGTGGCAGAGGCTGGGAAGTTCAAGTACAATAAAGGATAAAAAGTGTTCGCTTTTGGAAATGGGTAATTGATGACAGTAGAATTGACAAATTTCTTCCGTCAGAGGCCAGATGGTAAATATTTATTTCAGGCTTTGAGGGCCATACAGTCTGTGTTGTAACCACTCAGCCTTCTGGTTGTAGCACAGATCAGCCACAGTCCATAAATGGATGGTCATGGCTATGTGGCACTCACATTTTATTTATAAAAACATGCAGTGGGTCAGATTGCATAGTTTGCCAGCTTAAAGGAAAGGGGGGGATGGGAATTTAGTATTTATTTAGTACTTAACCACTCTGTATTTAACCCTGAGGTGTAGTTACTAACTCCATTTGCAGTCGATGGAGAGACCCAAGAGTGGATGATTTGCCTAAAGCCTACACAGCTGGTTCCCAACTGGCTGGGATTTGAACTTACGTCAGCCTCACTCCAAAGCCCTGGACAGTTCGGTTTCACCTCACTGCTGCCCAGGATAGGAGCATTCGGTCAGATCCCTCCCCGCAGGTACAGGTGGCATGGAAGCCATCAAGCTTTTCATTCCCATGACCTTCAGGGATGCAGGTTTTTTTTTTTTTTTGCCTCCCCCTTGTATAGTTTGCTAGGGTTGCCATAACAAAGTACCACACAGTGGGTGGCTTAAACAACAAAAATGTATTTTCTCACAGTTCTCGAGGCTTGAAGTCCAGGATGAGAGTGCTTGCGGCTTTACTTCTTCCTCTGGCCCCTCTCCTTGGTTTACAGATGGCCTCCTCCTCACTGAGTCCTCACATGGTCTTTCCTCTGTGCCTGTGCATCCTTGGTGTGTGTCTGTGTGTCCATACTCCCTCCTATAAGCATACAGCTCCAATGGGAGTAGGGCCTACGGCAGTGGCCTCATTTTAACTTAATTACCTCTTTAAAAGCCTGGTCTCCAAATACAGTCACATTCGGAGATATTGGGAGTTAGGCCTTCAACCTATGAAATTTGGGGGAACACCATTCATCCTGTAACAGCCCTCTTCTGTGGTGGGTGTCAGAGGACTGTCAGGAACACAGCCTGAATTCCTGAATACAGAAGATAAAGGCATTGTCCTATATGTGAAGGTATCAGTTACCATTTGAGCCTTGAATGGACTTTTTTTTACATAAACTTTTGATTTTATCTTATTTTAAAAGATTTTTTTTTTTTAGATTTTTTATTTATTTATTTGATAGAGAGAGAATGAGAGATAGAGAGCACGGGAGGGAAGATGGTCAGAGGGAGAAGCAGACTCCCCGCTGAGCAGGGAGCCCGATGCGGGACTCGATCCTGGGACTCCAGGATCATGACCTGAGCCGAAGGCAGTCGCTTAACCAACTGAGCCACCCAGGTGCCCTTATTTTAAAAGATTTTATTTATTTTAGAGAGAGAGAGCGGCAGGGGGAGGGGGCAGAGGGAGAGGGAGAATCTCAAGCTGACTCCCCACTGAGCGTGGAGCCAGACACGGGGCGCAAGCTCACGACCCAGAAATCATGGCCTGAGCTGAAATCAGGAGTCAGACGCTTAACCAACTGAGCCACCCAGGTGCCTCTAAACTTTTAATTTTAGGATAGTTTTAGATTTACAGAAAAGTTGCAAAGATAGTTCAGAGTTCCCATCTAACATACCCAGTTTCTCCTATATATTAACATAGTACATTAATGATATATTGTCACAATTAATAAACTAATACTGATAGGTTATTATCAACTAAAGTCTATGCTTCATTCATATTTCTTTAGTTTATAACTAATATCCAGGATCTTATTCAGGATACCACTTTACATTTATTTATCATGTCTGATTAGGCTCCTCTTAGCTGTAATAGTTTCTCAGACTTTTCTTGGTTTTGATGACTTGGGCAGTTTTGATGCATACTCGTCAGAATTTTGTAGGATGCCCCTCTATTGGGTTCTGTCTGATGCTTCTCTCATGATTAGACTGCAGTTACGGGGTTTTGGAGAGGAAGACCACAGACGTAAAGTGCCCTTCTTATCACATTGCGTTGATGGTGAATACTAGCAACGTGACTTATCACAGTTTATGTTAACTTTGGCTACCCAGCCAAGGTAGTGGAGTAGAGAGTAAAGTTACTCTCTCTTCTTATACCCATCTCCATATCCGTGAGCAGCCCATATATGAAGCGTGGGGTGTTCTCCTCCCCTTCCTTGACAATGGGGTATCTACATAAATTTGGGATTTTCTGCGTGGAGATTCATTTCTTCTTCCCCACTCAGTTATTTATATCACTGTAGAGTCACAGGTAGATGCCCTTTCAGGTTGTGCTATGAGACAGCCAACCCAGGGACAATTGGCCCTTTTGCCCCACATGTTGCCTTGTGGGCTGTAAGTGAAGGGAAGCTCTTTGCAGGGGCCAAAAATGCAGAGCTCTGTGAGGTCCAGCTTAAAACCTGGGCAGAGAGCTGCTCCCTCCGCAGTTTAATTCCTCCACGTAGACTGTTGACCACATGTGTGTTACGTGAAACTGTCAAGAAGAAGCCTTCCTGGGTTTTGTTCTCCGAACCCCTAATGGGTGCAAGCATTGTTGTCTGATGGTGAAGAAATGCCCTTGTGGATTTTGTCTGAAATCCGCATTGAAGCAGCGCCACCGTGTGGTAGATGCTGAAGGATTAGTGTGTTCCAGGAACAATGTCAGCCTAGTTCTGGGACTCTTCTGACCCATGTTCTTAAAAGAGGCTACCTTCTGACTTTGGCTTCACACTTCACCAGGTTTACATAAAAAATAAACACTTGAAGGTTAAAATTCTCAATAGTTCTTTCTTTTGGCATAGTAACCACTAACTTTGGGCACCCAGACCAAAGGGTGTCTGGATATCTTAGGGTAAGCTTTCTTTCTGATTATTCAAAATTGTTTAATTGCTGAGGCATAAAAGTGCAACAGGTTGAAACCCTGAACTTCTGGAGCTGTTTTTCTTTGGCTTAGGCAGGTTGGGGACTGATTTTAGTAGTGTCATTCTTCTTTGCTGAAAGGTTTTAAGGTGTTGGAGCCTGTGTGGGAAGCAGGCAGGGAGGCTGCTAATGCCCGCCATGATGTGTGGGAGTGTGGGGGTGGGGCGGGGTTCCCGGATCTCTGGTTCCTGGAATGTTTACATCCACAGGAGGAGTCTTTGGCATGGGAGCGGTGTGGGGAGTTGGTGGGATAATTTATAGGGCCTCGTGGTTGACCTGGTGACTGTTAGCAAGTGCTAAGCTGGAGGTCAGTTTGATAGTCTGTTGGAATCAGTTAAAGGGAAAAAAATCAGTAAGTCAGCGTGGAATCAGAAATTCTAAATTGAATGTTAATCTGGATCAGCTTTTGAAAGTGAGGTAAAACTATAGTTGTTTTGACAGATAAGGAAAATTCTAAAGAACCATACCGTAACTCCGTAACTCCGTGCGCAAACCCTGTCCTTGGGGTCGGGACACAGAAAGTCAGACGTTGCTGGAGGAGGGTTGTGACGGGCTGGGTCACTGCGGGGGGCTGGCTGCCTATAAGGAGATGTGCTCTGCCAGTGGCTCTTCAGCGGGCTCCTTGTCAGTGATGTCATGGGTTACCCATGTCCTCTGTGAGTGCGATTTGTCCGGTTCAAACTCTAAAGAGATAACAGCTAAGCCTCCAGATATCACCCTGCTGCTGCTCTCTTAGGTTCCTGATGTTCCCAAGAGGTATTTCAGATAACGGCAATCACATGCTTCCAAGTGTGAGCTTCTCACCAAAGAGGTCACAGAAGAACATTTGCCTCGGGCTCACAAACCCAACCAACCTCTGCTCCGCTCTTGCTTTCAGTCTCCAATGACCCTGTCCTGGGACTCTCTGGATGGGGCCGCTTGTGTGTGGCCTGATGCGCCAACCTCTGACCATGTACAGTAAGACCATGGGCTGCTCCTGACCTGAGAGAGGGTGTCTCAGAGCAGAGTGCTGCCTCTGTTCAGACACCAGGAACACAGAGGAGTGAGTTCTCTGGGGGATGCTGACAAGAATAGTGTGATGACCATGGGGACTGTGTTGGCACATGGAAGGTTCTAGAATTGAGCTGAAGGACCAGAAGTGAATGATGGCTAGCTCTGTTGGCTGGCTAAGGGCTATGAGAGGGACATGGACGGTGGACTGTGGTAAACTTGGAGCTAAGGGAATTTTTAGGTCCTTTTTTCCTCCCTCCCTCCTTCCTTCCATCTTGAACTCCTTCCAGTGAGCATTTTGAAGGTGAGAGACTCACTTAATACTGTGGAGAGACCATTGTTTAAAATGAGTCTTTTGATGTCTGGGAGCAGCATTTTGTATACAGATGATGATAAGGGTTTCAAATTACTGTTCAAGTTATTATCGTTAATAATTTTAAACATAGCTTTCCATAGCCTTTAAACTCAATTTATAAATCTTATGTTTGTAATCTAAAGTCATACATTTAAAATGAATTTCACTTAAAGCTAAAAATTACTTATTTCAAATAGGAATCGCAAAGCTAATCAGTCAGATACTCTGATGGGCCACATTTAAAAAACATTAAAAATTCTCTACTAGCCATATTCCCTGAGTGTGCCCAGCGATGGCAAACTTATTTCTAAAGGCAACACAGTTCTATCAGTACTTTGAGTTTGACTGCTTCAGCTCTTCATTTAATTCTCAACCTTTCTGAGGTTGCAGGGCAACCACCAGTATGATTGATCAGCTCAGGCAGGTTGAACTTGGGGCCAATAATTGATGATCACAGTATGTTACTGTATTAAGATCCTAAGTTTGGCTTCAAGTAAAAACGATCAAATACATAATAGCTTAAACAAAATAAAAATTCATTTCTCGTTAATAGTCCGGAGTTACATGATTTGGGGCTGCAGTGACCTCAAGGTGTCCATTGTCAGGGAACCAGGCCAGTTATTAGCTTATAGCGAATAGGTGTAATTCATTTAAAGAGCAGAAACCTTTTCTTGTCAGAACTAGTATTTGTGCACTCCTTGAGTACACAGTACTGTAAGGGAGCCAACAAGGGGCTTGTATTCCTGTCTTGTGCCTACCCTCTGTGTTAATTTCCTGGGGCTGGTGTTACAAAGTAGCACAAACTGGATGGCTTAAAACAACAGAAATTCATTTTCTCACAGTTCTGGAGACCAGAATTCAGAAATCAAGGTTTTAGCACAGTGAGGTTCTAGGAAAAATCTGTTCTTGCTTCTCCTAGTTTCTGGGGGCTCCAAGCAATCTTTTTTTTATGGCTGCTTCCCTCCATTAGCTCTGTCTTCACATGGCATTCTCTGTGTGGTGATCTGGTCTCCCTCATGGCGTTCTCTGTGTGGTGGTCTCGTCTTCCTCTGTGTCTTTTGTAAGGATACTCATGATGGCACTTTGGGCCCACCTGGATAATCCAGGATGATTCCTTAACCTCAGAATCCGCAGGTTAATCACATCCACATGAGCCACTTTTCCAAATAAAGAACATTTACAGGTTTCAGAGATTAGGTCATGGACATATTTTTGGGCACCATTATCAACCTGCTGTACCCTCTTCCTTCAAGGTCACCTCATGGTCCAGTATGATTGTTAGCGTACCACTTAGCATGTCAACATTTCCTGCCAGATGGGAGAAAGTGAGAAGAGTCATAAGGCGCCCCTCTCACCTGGGTTGGCTCCATTTTAAACACTCTTCCTTGAAATCCCACCGAACACTTGATTTCCTCTCAGCGACTGCATTTACCTAGCTGCCAAGGAAGCTGGGAAACACACTCTTTGATTTATTTAATTCCCTGTGCTGCTAAAGTATGATTTTCAAGAAGACAAAAAATAGGACATGCAAATATAAAAGGTCATATATCAACAATTTTATGTAGCTCGTTAATTAAGGAGGGAATGAGTAAGATGTTAAGACCAGTTTAAATGAGAATTTGGATTACAGAGATTTATTTTCTCTGCCACACAAAATTTGTTTACATTGCTATAGACAGGAATCATTTGCATTGCTATTAAGTTTTTGGCAATGTGCAGAGCTGTAAAATAGTCCAGGTGCTAGTCAGTCAAGAGTATAGAATGGGATAGTCCTGGAAAGTCGGCTTTATGTAAACAACCCCTACCACCCAACTCAAGGGACACTCTATAATCTCTTTGCTTCCTTCTAAGTATTGGCTACTTTTTAAAACAGTGACCAGTTAAAAATTACAGCTTTCTTACCAAGGTAGAAGGGGTGGTAGATGCTGGAACTGGTGTCTCTGTTTCTGCCCCTCAGTAGGTCAGAGTTTTTGCCCAGAACGGAGGCATCCTGCAAGTAGTGATATTCCCACATACAGATGGATACCCACCTTTTAAATTTTTTTCATTTTTATTTATATACAATAAAGTTCACTTTTTGTTGTACAGATAGATCTATGGGCTTTAACAGATGCATGGAGTTGTGTTATCAGCACCACCACAGTCAAGTACAGAACAGCTCCCTCACCCCAAAGTATTCCCTTGTACTTCTCTGTAGTCAACCCTTACTCCCTGGGAACCACCGATCTGTTGTCTAAATCTATAGTTTGCCTTTTCCAGAATGTCCCATAAATGGAATGATACAGTATGCAGCCTTTGAGTCTGGCTTCTTTCACAGAGTATAGTACATTTGAAATTCATTTTTTTTTTTTTAAGGATTTTATTTATTTGAGAGAGAGAGGGCACGAGCAGGGCAGAGGGAGAGGGAGAAGCAGGCTCTCTGCTGAGCAGGGAGTCTGACGCGGGGCTCGATCCCAGGACCCTAGGATCACGACCTGAGCTGAAGGCAGCTATTTAACCGACTGAGTCACCCGGGCGTCCCTGAAATTCATTTCTGTTGTAGTGGGTATCAATATCGTTTTACTTTTTACTGCTGAGTATCATTCCGTTGTGTGGCTATACTGTGGTTTATCCATTCACCAATTGAAGGACATTTGAGTAGCTTCTACTTTTGGTTGATTATGAATAAAGTTGCCATAAACAGGGGCGCCTGGGTGGCTCAATCGGTTAAGCGTCTGCCTTTGGCTCAGGTCATGATCCCAGGGTCCTGGGATCGAGCCCCACATCGGGCTCCCTGCTCAGCAGGAAGCCTGCTTCTCCCTCTCCCACTCCCCCTGCTTGTGTTCCCTCTCTCGCTGTCTCTCTGTCTGTGTCAAACAAATAAATAAAATCTTAAAAAAGAAACTTGCCATAAACATGTATATGCAGGCATTTCTCTTCGGTCAGTACCTCATTGTGGAATTGCTTGGTCACATGGTGTGTTTAATTTTAATTTTATATAAAAATGCCAACTCTTTACCAATGTGATTGTACCATTTTGCATCCCCACCAGCAGTGGAGGAGCATTCTCATTGATTTGTATCCTCGCCATCAGTTTTTACTCATCAGTTTTTTGTTTTTAAATTTTACTATTCTGCTAGGTGTATAGTGGTAACTCATTGTTGGAGCTGGACCCTTTTAATGGTCTCGGTGCAACCTAGTCAGATTGTAACAATATCCGTGGCTAATCTTTTGACTTAATCTTATTAAGCCTATAAACCCTCTTATCCAGAGGAACAGTTCTGTTATTTCTCTATAGAAACTGGGGGGGGTCTGAATCTCTTGCCTTTTCTTGCCCTTGATCTGTCACCAAGAACATGGAAGGATTAGTTTTACTGGGTGTGACAGGATGAGTACTCTTGCAAGTAAGTGGGAGGATGTTGCTGAACAAAGTTTCAGGTGGCTCCTTTTGATGCCATTATCTCTGTGATGGAGACTGGGGGGGTTCCTGTATAGGGTGAGGGTGGGGTGTGCATCCGAGATTTGTTCGAGGAGAGTGGAGAAGTCTTGACCTGGCCACTGTGGAGGAATCGGGAAGAGAGCTCATGCGTGAGGCATAGGACTGCTCTTCTGCCCTCTCCTGAACGGTTAGGGAGGGCTCATGGAGCACCTGCCAACAGGTGGGAACCTGTGGGTGGACTGAGACCCATGCTCTTCCCTCCCACCTCTTCCCTTACCCCCAGGTCCCCCACCCTTGACAGAAATGGTGAACGGGGTTAGAACAGGATTCCGTAGTAATGACTCTGCTGAATATTTGAAAAATGGTCCCAAATCAGGCTATTCCTTAGAAGTTATTAGTTTATAGGGAATAGGTGTGAGCCATTTAAAGAGCAGAAACTTTTCTTGTCAGAACTAGTATTTGTGCACTCCTTGAGTACACAGCACTGTAAGGGAGCCAACAAGGGGCAATGTTCTCTTCCTTAAGCAGCTGTCATCCTGTGTAGGAAAAGGGAAGAGGAGAACACTTGCTCCCCCACCTCTGCACTGTCTGGTGTGATGCCCCGCGGGCTCCTCCCTCCCTGCGCTTGCCTCTCCTCCTGCTGTCCTCCCCAGGTCACCTGCCACTGGCCTCGGTGGTGGCTGTTCCTGTCTGATCTTTGTACTTGATTGTAAGCTGCTTTGAGGCTTGGGAAGGGTCTTGTATAGCTACACAGGACCGGCTAACACAGTGGGTTTCAAACCTGAGTGCACATCAGTATCACTCTGCACTGGGGTGGGGTTGAGGGTTTGCATTTCGAACAAGATCCTTGGTCATGCTCTTGTTCCTGGTCTAGGGACCGTACTTTGAACATGACTGGTCTGCCCCTTCAGGGAAAGAAAGTTCTTGGGGATGCCACCTCCCTCTTTTTAGAGTTGGTACTTCACCATGCGGCATAGGGCTCATTTCCTGCTTGTGTAACAGGAGAACCCTTTCTCTTATGGGCTTCTTCCCTAGTTCCTTAGGGAAACTCTGAAATTACCATTCCAAGAAGGAGTCAGACTTTTTTCCTAGGGACATCTTAAAACCAGGATTTGTGGCTAAGCATTTATTTGTGATGGTTTGGTTAATGATTCTTACCAGCATGATAAAAACCAACTTCGGGCATTAGATCTTTATGGTGAATTATAATTGCTACCAGTAGTTAAAGGAGGTGAGGGCTAGAGATTTCTCCCCTATAAACTCAGGTGTGAATGAAAACAAGGCTCGGACAAGGTTCTTTCTGCATGTAGATTCATTAGCAGGCTGGCTCCATGTAACCATATAACCTGTTTTATATGCCTAGTAAAGTTCCAGCACGGTTCTTATAGGGGGTCGGTGCCCTGACAGCAGCTTGCATTCATGGTTACCTGTAGCAAGTATGATAGTATTTCAGAGACAATATATTAATTTTTCATTGTTGCCCTAAGAAATTACTACAAACACATACACTTAAAACAAATTTATCATCTCACAGTTTTGTAGGTTAGAAGTCCAGGCAAAGAGTGGCATAGTTGGTTCTCTGCTCTGATTTCCCAAGGCCCACTGAAGATGTTGGCCAGGCTGCATCCTTTCCGGAGGCTGAGGGGGTGAGGCACACACAAGCTTGTTCAGAGTGGCAGAATTCCATGCCGTGTGGCTGTAGGAGCGAGGTCCCTGGGACTGGGGGTTGTTCTCAACTTTTAGGGGCTGTCTGCATTCCTTTGCTTGTGGCTCCCTTCCTCCATCTTCAAAGTTAGCAATGAGTCAAGTCCAGAAGGGTTGAATCCTCCTTGTGCTTTGAGTCTCTCTGGCCGCCACCCCCAAATTCTGCCTTATCTCACCTCTTTTTTGTTATGGACAAGGTCACATTAGTAATAACTCAGATTACAGTGACAAGCTACCCTCCTCTCCTTATACAAGGCCCTTGTAAAAGTGTTTCTGGAAGGCCCCTGGGGCATCACATGTGTGTGTGAAATGAAGATTGACTCTACAGTCTTTCTCTTCTGCTTTTAAGGGCTCGTGTGAGTACATTGGGTCTACCCAATAATCCAGGATAATCTCTCTAGTTTAAGGTCACCTGATTAGTAACCTTAATTCTAAATTCCATCAGCAGGACCCCTTCACAGCAGTACCCAGATTGTGTCTGGTAACCAGGGGACAGGAATCTTGGTGTGACATCTTTAAAGGTTCTGCCTACCACAGACAGAATTTCAGTTATCTACCATTTTGCACTGGGGCCAAATAATTCCCTGGAATCAGCAGCTGGACCTGGGCCCTTTATTTATTAAGCCTAGGGCACTTTTCTGAGGGTCTGCTAGATTTTCATACCTGGGTCATACAAAGGCCAGAGTGTTTCCAGAATGTGTATGGTTAATCCTCTTAACTCAAATATGAATTTCACCAATGAAAATAAATTTCCAATAACCATAATACTGATTAACAAAGTCAGTGATTTAGCCAGTATGGAAGTCCATTTTTGACCTCAACTAACCTTGTGCTAACTTGCGTGACTATGGTAAGGATGGCTAGCTGGCTGACATGTGGTCGTCTGTTCTTGTGTGTGGCTTTTTATTTTATTTTTTAATTTTTTTTTAAAGATTTTATTTACTTAGAGAGCGAGGGAGAGCCTGAGCCAGCAAGAAGGGGGAGGTGCAGGGGGAGAGGGAGAGAATCTCAGGCAGACTCCCTGCTGAGCACGGAGCCCCATGCAGGGCTGATCTCACGAGCTGAGATCATGACTTGAACTGAAATCAAAAGTCTGACCCTTAACCAACAGAGCCACCTAGGCACCCCTATTTTTTTCAAAGGTTTTATTTATTTATTTGAGAGAGAGTGCATGCATATGCATGCTTGTGCTCTTGAGCAGAGGGAAGGGGCAGAGGGAGAGAATCTCAAGCAGACTCTGTGCTGAGGGTAGAGCCCTATGAGGGGCTTGATCTCAAGACCCTGAGATCATGACCTGAGCTGAAATCGAGAGTCAGTTGCTTAACTGACTGAGCCACCCAGATGCCCCTGGCCTTTCGTTTAAAAGCTAGTTAACCCCGGAGCACTTAGGTGGCTCAGTCGGTTAAGCATCCAATTCTTGGTTTCAGTTGGGATCAAGGTCTCAGGGTCTTGAGATGGAGCCCCTGTGTCAGCCTCCACACTCAGCATGGAGTCTGCTTGAGATTCTCTCTCTTTGCCTTCCCTTGCCGCATGCTCTCTCCCTCTCTCTTTTTCTCAAATAAATAAAATCTTAAAAAAAAAAAAAAAGACTAGTTATCCTCTGGAGTCTGTATTCCAGATTAAGACAACTAATTGCTTTTAGGCAATAGCTTAAAGGCACCTGACATACATTTATATCACATTATTTATGTTGAAGCGTTTGGAAATAAAATTTAGGCAGTGTGGTAGAGTTTTGTCCCCTCATCTGGGAGCTTCAGGAGAGTGTGTTGATGTCTTGTTCTCACCCTGTGCCTGGCATGCGGTGGATGCCAGTAGATACTTGTTGAGTAAATAAGTAAGGTTGAATGAATTCATTTCCCTGCTTTCATGTATAAAAACAGGTTCAGTGTAGGAATAGCACAACAGATCAGACTACATTGGAAGAAAGTGGAAACATTACTCAGGGTATTTTGTTGAGCTAGGGGTTTATTATACTCATAGTGCTGTAAACATGCACACTACAAACTGAGACTAGAAAATCATTGTTAACATTTATTTTAAAGCTGATTTATTGAAGGGAACATGACTCCATTTTGAAACCATTTTCCTACTAGATTTAAGTGCCTGAATGGCAATGCACATTTATATCACACAGGGCCTTGTGCATTGCGTGAAGGAATGCACCCTTCTCAATGCACTCTTCAAAAATAAGGTATTCGAGGGCGCCTGGGTGGCTCAGTTGGTTAAGCGACTGCCTTCGGCTCAGGTCATGATCCTGGAGTCCGTGGATCGAGTCCCACATTGGGCTCCCTGCTCGGCAGGGAGTCTGCTTCACCCTCTGACCCTCCCCCCTCTCATGTGCTCTCGCTCTCTCATTCTCTCTCTCTCAAATAAATAAAATCTTAAAAAAGAAAAAAGGTATTCGAAATAGGAAAATGGAGGCTTATTGAGAGAGAGTCGTGTCAGGTAACTCTCCTATTTCAGTCACCATTAGCAGGTGACCCATTGTTTTCCTCTCCCCTTCTGTTTTTTTCTTCCCCAGAATGTCTGAATTTCCCCAGACTTTACCTGTGTTGGGGTATGGAGGAGGTTACACACAGTAGTAACAACTCATATTGCACTGATTTACTGTCCTCCTCTCCCTGCACAAGGCCCCAGGCTGTTGTAAAAGTGTTTCTAGAAGTTTCTGGAACCTCCCCGGGGGCAGACCAGAGAGGCTGCTGCTGAGGCAGCTGAGGCACTTCTGGTGCTTTGTCTCTCATCAGCTCCCAGTACCCAGGCCTGGGGGGTGGAGGGGCCTCATGCTGCCTCTGTCCATCCGTGGAGTAGAGCCATCTCAAGCAGCATTTTAGGATTTTATTGGCAGTCTCTTCCCTGCTTCTTGTGGGAGAAATCCAAGTGATAGACAACACATTGTGCTTGAAATTACCCTCCCTTCGGGGCAAGGCTTCCTGACTGGGTTAGTTCGTTTTCCGGCTCCTTCTTCCCTCAAAGTGAATCCTCCCAAGAAGCTCTCACCCCTCACAGGTAGGGTTATGGGTCGTCCCACCAGCTCACCTGCCCTGCCTCAACTCAGCACAGGACAAAGCAGCAGGGAGGCAGGACAGCCTGATCCCAGCTGTGGTGTTCCCTTCATGCCCTCAGGCCAGATTTCCCTCTTTCTCAGTCCCAAGTGTGTGTCTCTTCCTCCCTGCAACACTTGCCTTTAGGGGTACAGGAGGGAGAGGGGTCAGACATTGGAAGCTCTCAGTATCATGCCTTTTAAAAATCCCAACTGTGATCTGCTAGTTTGCCACAGTTCACCATTTGCAAATTGACTATTTAATAACATTTGCTTTAGCGATAAAGCTTCCCACCCCCCAAGAAAATGCTCTTATCCTTTTTATTGTTACCTTCTTTTTGTGAACATTTCCCAGTGTAAAATGAAAACCCCAGGCCAGATAAAATTGACAGGAACCTTTTCTGTGAAAGTCCAAGGTGCTTTAAAAAAAAAAAAAAGTCTAAAATGATTGGTAACAGAGTGTCACTTTTCATAGTCTCCAGATGTGAAAAATGTAAGACTGCTTTAAATGCAATAAGTAGCCTCAGGTGTTCTGCGTCCCAAATATTGCTTTCATATATATATAATTATTTTTAACTGAAACACTCAGAAATGAAAAGTAACCCCTGCCCTTCTGTCTTTCACTGCCTGGAGGTGAAGCCCAGTTTGGTTTATTTCTGCCGTCTCTTTTAAAAAATATTCCATATATGGCAGTTTCTAAGCAGCAGAATAGTCAGCTGTGTGATTAAAATGTCAAAAAGAGTAGGAAAACCGGCCGCTGGGAAAAGTATATTTGGTGATCTACATAAAGGCAGGGGACTGGATGGGGAGAAGGCCTGCCTCCAAGGTTGTCGACTGAAGTGATTAAGGGCGGTTTGCTGATCCCCCTCCCAGACGGACACAGGCCCTTCTGTGCAGTGAAAAGAGCTGGCAGGAGCTCTTCCTGTGCAAGCTGCGTACTGGGAACCTGTTTAACGTCTCTGGGGCACGTTCTGTGTCGGTTGATCTTCAGCGCCCTCTCTCTTTAAAGTTGAGGACCCTTCCCCTGTATCACATAGTAGAGAATGGCGGTGGGCCGTGGGGGAATCTGGATGAGGTCAAGAATCCAGAGTTGCTATGAAATGGGTTATGATCAAGAACAATTCCCATTTATGATTGAGAATGATCCTCATTTATCTAAAACCTTGTAAACTGGGCAAGTTGGTGCCCCAACCACACAACCCTAGACCCTGCTCAGACCTGACGGAAGAAAGGTGGTCTTCCTTAGGGGCCCCACCCATGGTGGCCTGTGCTGTCCTACTTGATACCTTTGCTACTGAAGTATGGCCATGGTCCCAGCCATACCTGGTAAGGGTCTTCATTTTAACAAGAACCACCCCCCCCGCCCCCTCCAGGTGATCTCTATACACAGTAAAGCTTGAAAAGTGCTTTGTACCAGTGTTGTGGGTGAGCTGCCCAGAGGTGACTGGGACATGAGGCTGCTGTGCAGGGAAACATGTGGGCCTCTACATGACCTGATTTTCCCACTAGTTTGTTTTTTTGTGTTTTTTTTTTAAAGCGATCTCTACACCTGCCATGGGGCTCGAACTCAGAACCCTAAGATTTAGAGTCACATGCTCTACGGACTGAGGCAGCCAGGTTCCCCTTGCTGCTTTTCAAGCTAATACCTGACAGTCGTGTATTGTTTCTAAGGAACGCTTGCCTAGCAGCCAACAGGAGTACCTTGGGTGGCTTAGTCCGTTGATTGTCTAACTCCTGATTTCGGCTCAGGTCATGATCTCAGGGTTGTGAGATCACGCTGGGCATGGAGCCTGCTTTTAAGGTTCTCTCTCTCCTTCTGCCCTCCCTCCCCGCCCCCCAAAACAAACATAGTAGCCAACATACCATGCTTTCTGCATAATTATTATGTAGTATTATATTTCGGTTGTTTTGTGGGGATTAACCTGATAGCGAAGGGTGGGGGGAGATTATTTTACATTCAGGTAGCTTATGCCTGGGAACATTGAGCATTTTATTTTAAACAAAAAGCTGTGTGTAGAAAGGTGATGGGCAGTAGCATCCCCTGAGTAAGAGGGTGGTGGGGAAATGGAATTCTCAGTTTGGGTCCCCTTGACAAGGTGGCCCCTTCATTTTAGGGAATTTTGTTTCAGTGGCATAGAAATCAGTGTCACTGTGGTTTAATAGCAGTTCAGGTGTAAGATGGGGTGCCTGGTGGTCACATGGCTCCCCCTGCTGTGGCATCTCTTCTTCTCATCCTTCAATCAGTCTGCTCAGCTGCCCACCATGTGGACCCTAGGTGCCCCTTGTCACCGTAGCCCTTTGGGTGGTGGAAACAATAATTCTCCTTCTGGAGGGTGTTCCTCCTGTCTTCTCTGATTCCTCACAGTTCCGTTCCTGTTTCAGTTGCTGTCTTTCAGGGTAGGGTCTTCCTCGACTGTCTGATCCTAGTTCACATCTGAAGAGCAAAGAAGCTGATTGAAAGCGCTGGGTAGGTGTTGAGGACAGGCTTTGTGGTACAGTGATTGGTTAGGGATCTGCCATTTCTTTCAAGGGATGTCCCCAACTGGTTATTTACCGGGCTTTTCTCTTGGTGACTTTCCCCAGAGTGGAATCCTCTGATGTCTTTCTGCCATGGTGTGCGAGCTTGCTGCCCCTGATCTCACAGCTCAGGGTGGGGGTGCATCTGGGGTCCACCAATCTGCATGTGGAATTTTTCTTTTTCTCTCTCTTTTTTTTTTAAAGATTTTATTTATTTATTTGACAGAGAGAGACAGCGAGAGCAGGAACACAGCAGGGGGAGTGGGAGAGGGAGAAGCAGGCTTCCTGCAGAGCAGGGAGACTGATGTGGGACTCGATCTCAGGACCCTGGGATCATGACCTGAACAGAAGGCAGACGCTTAATGATTGAGCCACCCAGGTGCCCTGCATGTGGAATTTTTCTTAATCCCAGTTTCTTAGTTTAGCACTCAAGAGTTTAGCTCTTGAGTCTCTGTGGTTTTGGCATTCAGCCTTTCCAGAGAAAAATTCAGCCTCCAGGATGAGAGAGGAATGCTTCCTGGTTCTGAGGGTCTAATTCTCCCTTAAATAGATTCTCAAGCCCCAATCCTGTGTGGCCCCATCCATGCCCCTGCCTTCAGAGGTGCTTCCATCTCTGAGGCTGAGCCGTCCTGTTGCCTACCCCAGTGCCAACCTCTTCTAGCCCACCCATTTCACTGCTCCTTGGCAAACTGTTTCCCACTTTCAGAAGTTTGGTTTCTTGCCTGTAATGTTCTCCTTTGCCCATCAGTCTCTCTCAGATCCCTTTACTGCAACTTTAATGATGTTTTGAAAAGGAGTAAAGGCAAATGAGTGTTAATCTGCTATGTTTAATGGAAAGTGTGCAAAGATTCTCTAATGAGCAATTGAGAGGAAGGAACAAAACCTCTATAGTTATAAATTTTTCTTGTTTTATACATTTGAGGTTCAGCTCTTTGTGGAAAGCAATTTAAATAAAAGGATCATGTTGGAGAGCAGTTGTTTATACAGGCATACCTCGTTTGATGGCAGTTTGCTGTGTTGCACTTCCCAGATATTGCAGTTTTGCAAATTGAAGGTTTGTGGCAACCCTGTGTCCAGCAAGTCCTTTGGCACCATTCTTCTAGCTGCATTTGCTTACTTCATGTCTCTGCATCACATTTTGATAATTCTTGCAGTATTTCAAACTTTTTTTCTTTCTTTCTTTTTTTTTTTTTTTTTTACAGATTTTATTTATTTGACAGGGAGAGACGCAGCGAGAGAGGGAACACAAGCAGAGGGAGTGGGAGAGGGAGAAGCAGGCTTCCCGCAGAACAGGGAGCCCGATGCGTGGTGCTCGATCACAGAACCTAGGGACCATGACCTGAGCCGAAGGCAGAGGCCTAATGACTGAGCCACCCAGGCGCCCCCAAACTTTTTCATTACTGTATTTGTGATCTGTGGTCAATGATCTTTGTTACTATTGTAATTGTTTTGGGGTGCCATGAACTGTGCCCATATAAGACAGCACACTTAATTGATCAATGTTGGGTATGTTCTGACTGTTCCACCAAATGGCCAGTCCTCCATCTCTTCTCTCTCTCCTCGGGCCTCTGTATTCCCTGAGAAACAACAATATTGAAATTAGGTCACTTACTAACCCCAGCATGTCCTCTAAGTGTTCAGGTGAAAGGAAGAGTCACATATCTCTCACTTTAAATCAAAAACTAGAAGTGATTAAGCTTAGTGAGGAAGACATACCAAAAACTGAGATAGGCTGAAAGCCAGGCCTCTTGCACCAAACAGTTAACCAAGCTGTGAATGCAGAGGAAAAGTTCTTGAAGGAAATTATAAGTGCTACTCCAGTGATCATATGAATGATAAGAACCCTAAAACAGCCTTATTGCTGAAAGGGAGAAAGTTGTAGTGGTCTGGATAGAAGATCAAACTAGCCACCATATTTTCTTAAGACAAAAGCAAATCCAGAGTAAGACCTTAATTCTTTTCAGTTCGTAAAGGCTGAGGAGAGATGAGGAAGCTATAGAAGAATAGTTTGATGCTAATAGAGGTTGGTTCCTGAAGATGCCATCTAGGATTTTAATAATGAGAGAGAAGTCGATGCCTGGCTTCAAAGCTTTAAAGGAGACAGGCTGTCTCTTGTTAGGGACTAATGCAGTTGGTGACTTTAAATTGAAGTCAGTGCTCATTTATCATTCTCCGAATCCTAGGATTCTTAAGCATTAATATAAATGTATTCTGCCTGTGCTCCATAAATGAAACAACAAAGCCTGGATGACAGCACATCTGTTTACAACATGGTTTACTGAATATTTTAAGCCCACTGTTGAGACCTACTACTCAGGATAAAATTCCTTTGGAAAATGTTACTGCTCATTGACAACACACCTGGGCATGCAAGAGCTCTGATGATGTCCAACGAGCTCATTGTTTTTGTGCCTGATAACACAGCATCCATTCTGCAGCCCATGGTTCAAGGACTAATTTCCACTTTCAAGTCTTATTTAAGTGATATATTTTGTAAGGCTATCACTGCCACAGATAGTGATTCTCCTCTGATGGATCTGGACAAAGTAAATTGAAAACCTTCTGGAAAGGAGTCACCATTCTAGATGCCATTAAGAACATTCATGATTCATGGGAAATGGTCAACATATCAACATTAACAGGAGTTAAGAAGAAGCTGATTCCAGCCCCCATGGAGGACTCTGAGGGTTCATGACTTCAGTGGAGGAATTAACTGCAGATGGGGTGGAAATAGCAAGAGAACTCAAACTAGAAGTAGAGCCTGAAGATGTGACTGAATTGCTGCTGTCTCATGATTAACCATTAATGGATGAGGATTGCTTCCTATGGATAAACAAATAGTTTCTTGAGATGGAATTTACTCCTGGTGAAGATACCATGAAGATTGTTGAAATGACAACGAAGGATTTCAGAATATTACATAAACTTAGTTGATAATGTAGTAGCAGGATTTAAGAGGTTTGACTCTAATTATGAAAAAATTTCTGTGGGTAAAAATGCTATTAAACAGCATCACATGCTACAGAGAATTCGTTCATGAAAGCGTCAATTGATGTGGCAAACTTCATTGTTTTCTTACTTTAAGAAATTGCCACAGCCACCCGAACCTTCAGCAACCACCACCCTGATCAGTCAGCAGCCATCAACATCAAGGCAAGGCCCTCCACCAGCAAAAAGACCGCTACTCACTGAAAGGTCAAATGATAGTTGGCATTGTTTAGCACTCAAATTATTCGTAAGGTATGCACATTGTTTTTAGACACAGTGCTATTGCATATTTAACAGACCACAGTGTAAACATAATTTCATATGCCCTGGGAAACAAAAAAGTTCATTTGACTCACTTTATTGCAATATCTGCTGTATTTCAAGTATGCCTATAATCACCTTATAATATCTCAATTCTTAGTAAAAGGGATGATCAGAGACAAGTATGAATAAAATCTTTGTTGACTATCCTAAGGTCCATGGATGACTAGGTGGTGGTGGAAGGTTCTGTTGCTCTGGCCTTTTCTAGGACTGCATGTTTCATCTGGGTTTCCCACTTTTATCAGTGCTGAGTGTTGGTTGGGTACACGGGCTTCAAACCTGCATGGACCACAGAACTAGTGTTTTTCCATGTGTAGGCCATGACAGACAAAGCCTCAGTTTCCTGACCTAAAAATGGAAGTAGTGCTCTTCTCCCAAAGTTACTACCACCGAATGAATTAATGTATGTAAGGGCTTAGCCTTATGTGACCACTGAATACACATTCTATTTACTTTGGGATAGTCCATATCTCCTTTCCTATCTGTCGTCACTGTTTACTGTGCCAGGTACTGTGCTAAGCCTGGGAACCAGATCCACCTGTCTCTGTCCTCATGGATGTTCCACTTGGAACAGGAGGCTTACTTGTTCATCTTTTATCTCTGTGATATTACTGAGGCCTGAGTTGGGGAGGCTGGGAACCATATTTGAACCTAGGTAGGTCTGCCCAATTCCAGAGGCTCTGCTCTTAACACTCTGACTCCTCAATGCCGAGTATTTCTTATAGTTAGCAGTTGGCCTGTGAGCAGAACACAGTGATAAGACCATTAAATGGATGGGCATGGATGCTTATTTTTTTTTTTAAGATTTTATTTATTTATTTGACAGAGACAAAGCAAGAGAAGGAACATAAGCAGGGGGAGTGTGAGAGGGAGAGGCAGGCTTCCCGATGAGCAGGGAGCCTGATGCGGGGCTCAATCCCAGGACCCTGGGATCATGACCTGAGCCAAAGGCAGACGCTTAACGACTGAGCCACCCAGGCGCCCCGGGCATGGATGCTTTCTGAAGGCTCTGGGTGATGTTGGGGTTCGATATTCCAGCCATTTCCATAAAAACCGTTGTACATCCATGGGAAATAGCCCACATTTTAAGAGTACTTACTATTAGAGAATATTTTTGAAGGATATATGGGGTAGGTAGATTGGAGCCTGTAAATAGAGCTGCTGTTAGATTTGCTGTTACTATACCCTGAAGAGTTAAGGTGAGCAGAAATTTACAGGTGTCTCTTGAGCAGTGGCATGTTGCTGGTTGGGGCAATTTGAATCACTGGACAATAATAGTAAAGGGCTTTACCTCCCCTGAGTCCTTTAAGTGGAAGAGAGCAGATGGGGGGGGGGGAAGATGCCTGTGATTTTTTTTATTTTTTTATTTTTACCACAGAGAATAGGTCAGGAACCAAAAGTGTAGAAAGGTTCTCGTACTTGTCCTGCTTCCATTTCTTCCTGCCCTGTTAGAGCTCTTCTTCCTAGTTTCTGGCTTCTCCAGAGCAAATATGTTAAATTTCCCCTTACCCCCCTCCCCGTAGTCTTCTCTCCATGCATATTTATATAGGGATATGTGTATGTTCTAGATAAAATCTGAGTAATGCTTTGTATTTTGCTCTATAGCCTAAGTCCTCCATTCGTATTGTGAATTCTCCCCCTTCCCCTATAACCATTCCAATTTAACCTTTGAAAAAATCCCCTTTCTGACAGGGTTAAATAAATTATGGAGACAGCCATGTGATTAAATACTGTGTTAGCCATTTAAAAACCATGATTTCTAAAGTTTGAAATAATATCCCTATTTGTCAAGTACCATACGCTTCTTTGATAATGTAGCCTGTTTTAATGTGTAGTACATTGCAGGCAGCTGGGAATTGTATTATTTTTATACTGATGTAGTTGCTTTTGTAGTAAGCCTTTAGATGGCAGCATCTCTCACCACAGACCACACTCTGAATGGAACTCCTTAGACGCATAAGATGTTTGATGCAGAAGGATGCTCAGGATCTGCGTGACTCACCGTTTCAGCGTGTGGTGACGGAGCCAAGGCCCCAGAGGGTCGGGGCTGTGGCTCAGGGCTGAGCACGAGGGAGGGCTGTGGAGCCCTGTCTGCCACTCTTTCCACCAGCTTTTCCCTTACTGGTGTGAAATGCTCCCTGTCTCTGTGGCCTTGTGAAAAGCGCACTTTAAGTAGAAGGCAGCCGAGGAAAATGAAAGTCAAGTGGATGATTCTGGGCCAAATGTAATGAGATGTTTGAAAGGAACAGACAGGATGGGCAGTCTTTTTTTAACGTGGCTTCATTTAGATATAATTCACATACCGTACAATTCAATGCATTTAAAAAGTGTACACTCTAGCGATTTTTAGTATATTCCCAAGGTCGTGCAGCCATCACCACTAATTTTAGGACATGTTAGTCACTCCAAAAAGAAGTCTCATGCCCTTGGGGCGCCTGGGTGGCTCAGTCGTTAAGCGTCTGCCTTCGGCTCAGGTCATGAGGGTCCTGGGATTGAGCCCCACACTGCATCGGGCTCCCTGCTCGGCAGGAAGCCTGCTTCTCCCTCTCCCACTCCCCCTGCTTGTGTTCCCTCTCTCGCTGTGTCTCTCTCTGTCAAATAAATAAATAAAATCTTAAAAAAAAAAAAGTCTCATGCCCTTTAGCCATCACCCCACTAGCCTGCATATCCCTCAGCCCCTGACAACGATTCATTGTTTCTATAAATTTGCCTGTTCTGGATATTCCATACGAATGGACCCCTATAATATGTGGTTCGTGGGGACTGGCTTCCTTCACGTAGCATCATGTTTTCAGGTTTCCTCCTGTCACATAAATCAGTACTCCATCCTGTTTGTTGCCCAGTACTGTATGGATAGATCACATTCTGTTGTCATCAGGTGATGGGCATTTGGCTCTTGATAATGCCACCACATGTGAGTATAGAAGTGAAATTGCTGGGCCCTATAATAACCGTGTGTTTAACCTTTTGAGAAACTGCCAAACTGTGCTCCGAAGTGACTGCCCCTGTTCATTGCCACCACCAATGTGTAAAGGGTCAGTTCAGTCTCACTGAGAATCCCAGATTTTCCGGTAAGTTGAGGTGGGAGGGGAAGGTGAGAAATAGGAGTGACGGGCTCTCTCGTGTCCCTGAGTTGCATGCTGGACTGGCTGCTGTGCCTTTTTGAAGGCGGCTCTGTCATGTGCCAAGAACACCATCGCCTTCTGTGCCCCACACAATTGCAGTGCGTCACCAGTGTGATAAAATGCCGCTCGGAGTGTGTTGATGGTACAGCCTGGCTGTTTGTAATCCTTGCCTCCTGACTTTGGAGATAGCAAGCAACCCAATCGTCTTTGTCCCAGTTAGAGACAGATTCCAAATAAAAAACCTGTTGCCAGAAGCTGTCCAGGTTTGAACATGTCAAAATCGCTTCCTTGACATACACCAAAGACAGCTATAGAGTCTTCACAGCAAAAAAGCGGCTTTTGTTTTTGTTTTTGTTTTTGTCAGAGTTGACATTCTCGAAACTGAGCTTACCCATTCCTGCTTTGGCAGCCCAGGCTGGACGTTCCCGCGTCTGTACCGAAATGACCGTGTGTGTGTTCAAGGGAGGAGAGGGGCCGGCTCTTCCTTGAGGCATATTTGGGTCCTGGTGAGGACACACACTGTACATGCCGAAGCTTTGTTTGCGTCTGGAAAAAATTAGCCACACTCAGATCTTTTCCACTGCAGGTCCCGTCAGGAAGCCCAAGTATGTGGAAAGCCCCAGAGTGCCTGGAGATGCAGTTATAATCCCGTTCCGAGAAGTGTCCAAGGCAGCAGAGCCCAATGAGAATGGTAAGAATATGTTTTCAATGATTTTCACCCCAAAAGATTTTACATAATGACATTCCATTTCTGAGTGAAACTTGAGTGCCTCTTGTAGGAATGCTTTGCCAAACTGAATTCTATTTGGGAGGTTTTTTCCCCCCTCGGCCAGTTCCAGAGATCTGTTGAGCTAATGTAAATTCTTGGAATTATATACACCGCGTAGGAATAGTCGAGTGGGTGCATATGCATTGTTTAAGGGTTGAGCCTTATTTCCTCTCAATTTTGACCTCCCCGGCATGGGGAGATAAGGAAAGCCAGACAGTAGACGGCTTCCAGCACTCTTTTGTTTTGCTTTTTTGGTAGTCCATCGTTTTGGAGTATTCAGCAGGCTTTGGCTAAAAAGCTGACACTTTCACTGGACAAGCTTCTGATAACTAGCCTTCTTAAAAGCATTTGGTAGCTTTTGAAAGCTTTTTGTTTTTTAAAGTTTTTCTTTAGGGAATGTTGAACTAAGAGCCAGAATAAAATAAAAGTCCAAATTAATTGAAATCTTTTAGTAAAGATATTTTATACCTTTTTTTCCTAGATCTGGAAATGAGTGTAACAGACATTACAACCTCTAATATTTCATGGATGTATTAATTGTTCTTTATTTTTGAAATCATTTTGGGGATTTTCCATTTGTTCCATTCCCGGGCGGCAAGGGGTCCCCAACTCACGACTCCATGGTCTTTAATTTGTATGTTTTGAACTTGTATCACATTTTCCTGTAGAGACATGTGGTTAGGAATCCTGGCTCATGTAGAGAAGCCCATTTTACCCTCAATGTAGATACCAGTTTATGTAGTAATGGTGAAAGAGAAAGCTCATCCCTGTTTCCCCTTTGGAATACCTGGCATCCTCCTCTCCCTAATTGTGGGTAGTCAGAGGTACAGCGCCTTTATGTCCTAACCACCGTGTGTGCATTTTGTGTTTCTGTGGTTATGTACTGTGGAGTGGTACGAAGTAGGACATGGTAGGAAAATGGAATAAGTAGGGTGGTGGTGAAAATAAACCTAAAAATGAGCTGGGAAGAGGAATTGGCAGAAGATAAACCTCAGCAAGGGGAGTTTGGAATGGGTGGGAGAGGAGATGGGGCCAGGAGCTAGGTGTTGTGGGCAGGGAAGAGGTGCTGTTGCCTGCGTCTTGGCATGAGAAATTGTACTCTTTCCCTTCTGTCCAGGCACCAGGCTGTTTGGTTTGGGTAAGAAGTTCACAACTAGGATTTGTGCTGAGGAGGAGCAGGGCGCCAGGTGCATGGTGCTGAAGAGGGGAGAGTCCCCAGTGGTGTCTGGTTAGGATGGCCATTCTACAGACATGAGGACCCTCTTGGTGGTGAATTCATGGTGATGGGCATTTGGTGATTTTCAGATTTCTTCTCTCATTTCTATGCTGGATTTTGAAAGAAAAATAAAAACCTGGTCCTCTGACGTGAATATCAGTTATCAGATTTACCAAGCCATTTACCCATTTCAGAATAAACCACCCCCTTACCCTCATCCCCACCCTCCAAAGCCTTTGAAGTCCTGGTCATTTATGCCCTTGGTGTTTCGACTGGCCTAGACTCCATGATGTAACCTTTCTCCCTGGTGGGGAATACCACTGAGGTCCTGTGTAGGGTTTAGGACTCCCTCTGGGGTAAGAGTGGGGGAGAAATTTAGGATTTGTATTGGGCAAAGAAGAGAGGTTAAAGAGTTCCGGTTGTTGGGGCGCCTGGGTGGCTCAGTTGGTTAAGCCACTGCCTTCGGCTCAGGTCATGATCCTGGAGTCCCGGGATCGAGTCCCGGGATCGAGTCCCGCATCGGGCTCCCTGCTCAGCGGGAAGTCTGCTTCTCCCTCTGACCCTCTTCCCTCTCATGCTCTCTGTCTCTCGTTCTCTCTCTCAAATAAATAAATAAAATCTTTAAAAAAAAAAAAAAGAGTTCCAATTGTCAACTTTTCTCCTCTTGCCCAAGGCGGAATCAGCTATCTTTCTTGGGGGAGGCTTTCTCGACTGCTTGGCTGCCTGGTGAACTGATTCAAGTGTAAAGATTGATATTGCTGGCATAGCCTGCAGTTTGCAAGTGCACTCACTCCTGAAACCCGAGCCCTCAGATTCGGCATTGTCTGTCTCCAAGGGGACTGAAATTATGACATACCTGGGCTCTGAATACAGACCAGAAGTTTCCAGAAGTTTGGCCTAGAATTAAGAAATAGGGTACGTTTTCCCTTTAGGTATTCAGGAAAAGGGGAAGAGGTATGGTTCATGTTTGTAAGCATATGGTCTCGTGTGGATAGCCATGATGTTGGTGGAAGCCCCCACAGTTATCTGTTGGTTCATGAGAAAGTGGTTGCTTAACACAGTTCAGCTTGACAATTAGTAAAGGATGGTGTGTTTTGTAATCCCCAGGGCATCTTTTACATTTCAGTAGGGTTCATTAAATCTGCCATATTAAAGTGTAAATTTTATGTCCAGGTCAATGAACCTAAAGGAGAGGCTGAAGCAAACTACAACTAATTGAGTTTGGGTATTAATCCAAGCATGCACTAATGTATGGTAGACAAACCCTACTCTCTAGGGTTGACTATCAAGCATCATCACTTAAGTTTTAACTCTTAAAATTTTGTCTTAGCTTTTCATATTTCCTTTGGGCATTTTCTTTTTAATCTTTAAGATGTTTTTCTCGATGCTGTCAATGACAGCATTTCATATTCACCAGACTAACAAACTATTGAAAACAGCTCTTTGTGAAATGCTTTCAAAATTTCCCAAAGGCTCATGAAATATCAAGTTACTCCTAAATCTTTGAAATACTCTTCCCAGGCTAAGCTGCTTCATTTTATGGTTTAGCTCCATAAATTCTTGATTCTTAGCTATTTGAAATTTAAAGCAAAGCAAAACCAATGAGCACTTTGAATTTGTTCATTAATTTATAAGTAATTGTGTTTATGCAGATTTGCATATTTTAGCCATCTGGAAAGTGGGTTGTATGATATGGGCAGATGAATATTTTTATTATATGCAAAGAATCAATCTGTTGATGTTTCCAGGTGAATGTAAACTTTTTTAGAGAAATATATTCTACTTTATTCAATATTCTAAAATATTTTGGAAAAAACAGCATTTTCTACTCTGGGGGAAAAAGAATAACTTAATGAGCTCCTCAAACAAAATGCAATCCCTCCTTTTCTGTCAAGTAGTTCCAATAACCTGTGTGTCATACAGAACATGTTCTTCACAAATGAACTTCTTATTGCTAAACCAACATATTATTGAGGGGGAGAATGTCATTTACCCACAAGACAGTACCTCTGCCTTAAGGCAAAATTTTAAAAAACAACAGATAAATTAGGATTATTAAATTACTGTAAGATCACAGCTATATTTCTTTGAATTAAGGGCAACCATAATCCATTTAGGTTTGCTTCCATCTGTCATTAGCCACTTGAGCAAGCTTTGATGGGGCGGGATGAGAAAGTTTTAGTCTAATGAGTCATTGCTTGGTGAAGATCAATCTCAAAATATGATGAAACTTTTCTTCTGGCAATCTAGTTAGCAAGTAAAACTAACACATATGAAAGAGCAGAATAATTACATGCAAAGCTGTCTTGGGAGGAGTGTCTTTTTTTTTTTTTTTTTTTAGATATGTTTAAGTAAGTACTGACACCTTATGTTTTTGATTATTTCAGACATCCAGCTTCTTAGAATGGTGATATGCCATTTGACTAATAGTTGATTAAGTTTTTAGTTAGATGAAAGTTCAGAAAGGGGATGTGTCTGGTATGTGTACCGGGGAAGAGAGACCGGAGGTAGGGTATCCGTTCATTCTGCATTTCCTTAAGTAAATATTAATTCTGATGCTACGAAAAGCACAATTTTAGATGCTATTTGAGATGGGTTATCAAGCATAGGTTCTTTCTTCATGGAGCCTTAGAATCTGGTTGGGGATTAAAGACCTGTATATGCAGAGTGACTGTAATGCAAAGAAGGAGTAGTGTTGACTAATCCAAGCTGGGTGCCCGTGGAGAAGCTGAGTTGGAAGGATTCGATTACCTTAAGATTTACCCGACAACGAAGTATAGGATGCAGTGGGGGCAGGAAAGAGACTAGGGTCAGGGAGATGGTTAGGAAGAGGTTTCAGTAGTGAGATAAGACAGAGTAAGGTCTCAAATTAGAACAGGATCAGGAAGGAAGAGGTGAGGAATAGGAAGATTCTTGAGAAATTGCATGGACCTAGAAGCCAGAGGAGACAAAGATGATGACTTCAAGGCTTTGAGATGACATTCAGGGGGCACTGAAAGAGAGGGAACCATCCGTTTTGGTTTGAGTTCAGTTTCAGGCACGTTGAGTTTGAGATGCTGATGGAACATCTAGGCACAAGTACCCGCTGAACAGTTGGAAAATCAGACTGGGTCTCAAGAGTTCTGGGTATGAACTTTGGTTTAGAGGGAACATGATGAAATGAGAGGTGTGTCAGACTAGGGAAAGGGTCACTGGGAGAAGAGAACGGAGAAAGGCTAGGAGAAGAACCCACAAAACCATACAGCAATCCTGGAAACCATGGATTTCCTCTCTGAGTGTCTGATGTGACAGTTGCCACTTTCCTCCTTGTAGGACAGAGGATTAGCAAGGTCAAAATTATAGGAAAATCAAAAGAGGAGATGGCCTTTTAAAAAGACAACATTACTGTGCCTACCAGGGCTGTTTCAGGAGGCTAGTGAAGGTGGATGAATTTAAATTGTAGGTAGGTGAAAGGGAAATGGAATTGGTGGGGATAGACCATTGCCTTTTTGCTGCAAGGCTTTGAGCAGGTAAGGGGAGATGAGAGATGGTTAATAGATTGAGAGGTGTATACAACAATGGCTTTTTATTGATTTTAAAGAAAAGGGAGAATTTAGCACAATTGAAGACTTAAAGCAGAGGTTCTCAAAAGTATAGGCTCTAGGGCGCCTGGGTGGCTCAGTTGGTTAAGTGACCGCTTTCGGCTCAAGTCACGATCCTGAAGTCCCGGGATCAAGCCCCCCGGGCTCCCTGCTCATCAGGGAGTCTGCTTCTCCCTCTGACCCTACCCCCTCTTGGGCTCTCGCTCTTTCACTTTCTCTCTCTCTCTCTCTCTCTCAAATAAATAAATAAATAAATAAATAATCTTAAAGAAAAAACGTATAGGCTGTAGACTTCTAGGCATCCCCAAGACCCTCACTGAGGATCTGTGAGGTCAAAACGCTTTTTGTAATGATTATTAGGAAGATATTTCCATATCTCTTGCATTGACATTTGCACTGATGGTGCAAAAGCAATTGTTGGTAAGACTGAGGCCTTAGTGCACATCAAGGTGGGGGTACCTGCTGTACTAGAGTTAGGCATAGTATTTTCCATCACCATGCACTAGCATTAAAAATAATAACTCAATAACATCCCTGACAAAGTACTGAAAATAAGGTTATTAAATCTTGACCCTAGACTGATCTTTTAAATAGTCTGTGTGATGAAAGGGGAAGTCTCCATAAAGCACTTCTGCATGCTGAAGTGTGATGGTAGTCTCAAAGAAAACCACTTGTGTGATTGTTTTAATTGCAAGCTGACCTAGCCAATTTTTTAATGGAACACCATTTTTACTTGAATGACTGGCAAACCATGGTTATTCAGAATTGGGTATTTGACACACATTTTCTCAAAAAGGAACAAAATGAGCATGTCATTTTAATTAAAACAAACTGACAGGGATTCCTTGCTAATGATAAAATTTGACCTTTCAAGTGAAAACTTAGGTTTTTGGGAATTTATATCTGTCACCTTGAGCTTGATGGCTTCTCAGGACTTTTCATTTGAGATGTGATATTAATGTGATATTTTGGCATTTTATAATAAAATGTGTCAGCACTTGCAAGGTCTGCAAAACCAATATTTTCCAAATTACTCAATGCATGATGTTAAAAAATCATGGGTAAAAAATCATTTGACGCTTGTAACAGACTATTGACTTTTTATTGTAACAGTACAAAAAGTGTATTCATACAGATTCAAAGTCAAGAGTAGAGCTAACCTTTAAGAAATTGCTACCTGTCAAATTTTGGTGCGGTATCAAAGAAGAATATCTGTATTTGAGAAGGCTCCTCCCTTTCCCATCTACATATCTCTTTGAGGCCACATAGTTCTTCACATGCTTTAACCAAAAGAAGATATCACAACAGATTGAATGCAGAAGCAGACATGAAAAATCTAGCTGTCTTCTATTAAATCAGACATTAAAAAGAATTTGCAGAAGTATAAAACAATGCTATTCTTAACTTTTTAAAATTGAAAATATTTTTGGGGCGCCTCGCTGGCTGGATCGGTAAAGCATGTAACTCTTGATCTCAGGGTTATAAATAAGTTCAAGCACCATGTTGGGTGTAAAGATTACTTACAAATAAAATCTTTGAAAAAAAATTTTTTTATTAAAAATGTTTAACATGTAGATTTTATGAACTTAAAATGAAGTAATATAGATTTAAAAAAATTCTTAGTTTCATTTTCTAGTATGATAAATATCAATAGCCCACATATGCCAAAGCTCTTTGGAGTTCTCAATTTTTAAGAGTAAACCTGAGACAAAAAGTTTGAGAACCACTGGCTATGAGGAAGGAAAGGAAGACAGGGAGAAAATAAAAAGAGATGAGAAAATTGGTCCAGAGTCTGATAGTTATCTAGACTTGAGGGGATGAGGACTTGGTAAGTGGCAGTATGACTGAAAAGAAAGAGGCTAATTCAGGAGACATTTTGAAAGAGGAAGTAGTAAGATTTGATACAGTTTCAATACAGGGTGAATGGGATGGAGAGCTTAAAGATAACTTGTGTGATAAGTACGTTTTTGTATTAAGGACTAGAAGTCAATTAATGGCAGTCAGCTCAGGTTCATGGGTGGATGCTCCTCTGTAAATACTATTTTTGGAAAATCGAGGAGGGAAGGTGCCTTAGGAGAAGGAACAGTCAGGAAGAAATAGGAAAATGCTTGTGAACAGAAGTTAGGGAGGGCAAAAAGTTTAACAAGAAGCAGGTCATGGACATTTAGAAGCGGAGGAAAGGACTAACATCCATCAAGGCTGTGTCTCATTTAACGGACTCAATTCAGAAGTACTATTTTGGAAACTCATATTAAGTAAATTGCTCAAGGTCACATGCTAGTGGATGGCTGAACTTTGCCAACAGTGTCCAAGCTCCTAGAGTTTGAGGAGGATGAGAGCAGAGAAAGGACTTCTCTTGATAGAATGGTCTTTGGTCATCCCCAGGGACCTCCACAGTTCTAACAGAGTCAGACTTTTCGAAGAGAGAATGATGAGGTGAGAAATGAAAGCAGTAAGTGTGCGGGGCGCCTGGGTGGCTCAGTCGTTAGGTGTCTGCCTTCGGCTCAGGTCATGATCCTAGGGTCCTGGGATCGAGCCCCGCATCGGGCTCCCTGCTCGACAGGAAGCCTGCTTCTCCCTCTCCACTCCCCCTGCTTGTGTTCCCTCTCTTGCTGTGTGTGTCTCTGTCAAATAAATAAAATCTTAAAAAAAAAAAAAAAGAAAGCAGTAAGCGTGGGCCAAGTGGGAACAGTTCGATAATTAGAAAAAGGAGGAAATTTGTTGTCTTGAAGGAATAATGAGTTCAAAAAAAAGTTATTTAAGGCAGAAAAGTCATAAACAAAAAACTATTTTTTGTTAGGTAAGAGAAATATAAACACACTGAATATAGATAAGAATCTGTGAAACCAGAAAATGAAATAATAGAAAGTGGGCTCTTGGTGTTAGAGTTGGTATAAATAATGACCAACTTTGATAGAGCATCTTATCTCACAGATGCTTGGTGTACAAGGTATTGTCTCACCTTTTTTTTTTTTTAAGCTCAAAACCTTTAAGAAGTGGTTATGGCCACTTCCCTCATGAGGAAATTGAGGGTTAGAGAGGTTCACACTGTGAGTGGTTCAGAAGAGCTTTGGTCGAGAGAAGTCATTTCTTCTGAGACTGTAGGGAAGGATGGGGGGGATGGTTATAAGGGGCACAAATGGATTTGACTTTATGTTGGCAGTAACTGAGGAGCTGGTCAGTTTATGGACTGTACCTGAGGGTTGGTGCTGCGGGTCCAAGTGTGAATAGTTACAAAGAGACAGGAAGTGACCCAAGAAATCCGCTTTGCCTTTCTCCACTTGATTATTCCATTATGGTGTGATATTGAGGATTCCATGAAAACATTACTGGGAAAGAATATCACTCTCTACTTAACTAGTGGATTCCCAGGAAGTTATTCTTTCAGCTCCAAATACAGCCATCATAAATTCTTTGGATATTTAAATTCATGAGATGTAAAGTGTTGCTAAGAGATATAATGTCTTTCTCTCCAGTTCTTATCCTGCTGGTTTTGGGTAAGGTACACTTTTTATTGATGAGTGATTTAATATTAACTACACGAATGAAAATACTTTCCACTTAGAGTGTCCCACTGGATTTTGGTTTGGGGGTCATTTTGGAGTAAGAATGAGCTCTAAGGAAATCTTACCTGACTGTTCAAATCTCAGTATTTGGTGATCGACTGTGGAAGTAGAAATGCATTTTAATTTCACAGTCCAGTGCATCAGTGTGAGTTTGCAGGCAACTCATCTCTCCCAAAATGGCACTGTCACTCTTCACCCAGGGGTCCTTCTGCCAGAATGGAAAGTTCAGAGAGAAAAAGCTGTGTACGTTAGGGGGAAATGTGGACGGCTTGATGTGGATTAAGGGATTCAAACTGAAGGGGGCTTTTGAGGGGAAGGTCACTGGAATGACATTTGAGAAAAGAGAATAACATGAAAAGACAGTTGGGAAGCTTTTGGACAAAATGAAATTGCAGTGACTTACTGGTTGCTAAACCTGAAATAAAGAACGTCTGTTCAAGCATCCCGAACCCAGGCAGGGTTTTGGAACTTTGGTGGCCTCCAAGTGCAGACTGAGTGGTTAAGAGAACAAGCTGATCATGAGCTTGGGGGAGAGTCCTGTCAGTTCACACATTAAACCTGGGAATTGCCACAGCTCCCAACTCGTCTGAAGGGGGAAGGTTTAGATGAGGAGTCATCTGTCTTTGCATAAATATATATGTTTTAATGAAAACCTTGGCAATTTGGGGTGTCTTGTCTGCAGACACAATGTGAAGGCAGCAGTGACTCCTCAGGGGGCACCCCACTCCCCAGGGACCTACGTGGGATGCAGGATCTCAGAGTGAGCCCCATGTGAGTGACGGGCTGTGGCCTCATTTGTCGTCACGGTAAATTCTGTGGCAGCCAAGCTCTGTGTGCCTCTACAGCTGCTGCCAACTGGGAGTGTTTCTGGCGCTTTCCCTGGAGTTTCAGGTTGAACCAGAAGCTAGACATTCAGGGGCACATTCACAGTTGGGGAGCAGTATAGAGATTGTGTCGAAAGGAAAGGGAGGTGTGGAGTAGAGAAACTGCTGACTTCCGCCCCCTTACCCGCTTCTTCCTCTTGCCATCTGCATCCTGTTGGCTCCCTCTGGTCCAGCTGCCCCCTGAGATAAAAGAGCTGCCCTGCCTGAGCCTTGGGGCAAGGGAGGGTGGGACAGATTCTGTTCTGAAGTGGTTCAGCCCTTGGGTGTGCCTGGGTTTTGCTGATTTGGTTTGGTTCCTCCCTGCTTTTCCCAATGCCCAAGTACTTTGGGAATCAAAATATGGAGGAACTCTCTGGTGGGAAGGGACCTTTTGTAGAGTGGCCTTCTGGGTGTGGCTGACCTGCCCCGGGGTGCTCTCTTACCCCTTTGGCTTGGGGCCACTGCCCCTTCCTGGTACGAGTTTAACACAGATGATCCAGAAACATGTATGCTCTCTTAACTCAGAACAATCAAGCCTTGGTTATTTTACCCCTCCAGTTTTGTTGAGCAACTAAAAAAAAAAAAAAAAAAAAAAAAAAAAATCCAAGCTGGCAAACCACAGTTCTTAGTGCAAACATTGGGAGCTTTTGAGAGTAAGCAAGGGGCGGGATGCTTTTCCTTCCTTGAGGATACCGCCAGCCTGGTTTCCCTTGTAGCTGCTATCCTGGGAGCATGACTGAGCAAAACTGGTATGTGAGTGAGGATAATACAAATGGTCTTCTCAGCTCTACTGGTTTTGATTTTGCGGTTCCTTATAAAAGGCAAAGTTAGCATTGAACTTTGGTGATGATATTGTAGCTCAAAGGTAACACTGCTATTTTGTTTTCCTCATGTTGTATTTCTAAGACTTATTATCTGCAGATTTCCACATCTAGGAAAAACTGGTTCATCAGTGTATGGGTCTGCGTCTCTAGACGATTAACAAAAAAGAACAAAACATTAAGATGAGTGAGTATATTACAGGTTGCGTATTATTCTTAAATTCTAACTTCTGTAAGCAGGGTTTGCTTTATACATTATTTCATTCCCTGATGGATGCTGATTTAAAAATACATGAGAGGTGTTAGAATGATACATCATTTCATCACCTGTAATTAAGTTCCCTTAGGCTTTTGGATACAAGGTTAACCTATAGCTCAACATTTAAACCCAACAACAGAATTCTTTTAAGTGCAGAAAGCAAGATGACCGGCTTCTTAGGGGGGGCCAGAGAAGGGAAATGTTGCAAGCATGTGCTGTGACCTTCAGGTTAACCGTGCATCTAGCATTACCGTGGAGTATGCAAAGAATACAGCCTGATTTCTCTCCATCTCCGCATGAACAGCAGAGTGTATCACTGGGCTTTGTCTCTTGGGACACATTTCACTGGGATTTAAAATCTTTGTTTCAGAGTGGATTCCTGATGATTGACCCTTGAGTTGGAGTCCTGGTTTGGACTTGGCTGTGGCTGTGGAAACCCGCCAAAGTAGTCCTGCCCATGTTTTAGTTAATGAGAGCTTGGATTTCAGTTTTACCCCAACATTTAAGTAGCTTGGGGCTCTGCCAGCATGCTACTAGGGTTTTACTTTATCTCCGCCTCCTGTGGGCATTGGCTACCCTGTCCTCTTAGAGAGTTAAGACGAAAGGCAGGCCTCTTTCTGCCTCTGGTGTCTGAGGTGTACCCATTTTTCACATGCCATGGAAATAAAAATTGCTATCATATAATCACACTGTGTTCTGACTCAGGTCAAATATTTCACTCTTTGCACTTGGAGTTTCTCTTCCACTGTTTTCTTAACCTGTCACAGTCTCTTAATTAGAATGTATTGCTAGAGGACAGGCAGCATCGTCAAACTTTGTGCATTTTATGAAAATACACAAAAGCACCAGACAAGCAGCTGTAGCACGAGCTCCTCCAGATGCAAAACTGAAATTCCCCAGAGGGGCATCTTCATTGTTTTCTTTCTTTGTTCCAGAAGCAAAGGCCGATAATGAACCGAGCTGTTCGAGCTGTTCGCCGGCAGCTCAAGAACTGTTGACAAGGCTGGGATTTTTACTGGGAGAAGGGATCCCAAGTGCCACACACATAACCATTGAAGGAAACAGTGAGACCATGGTAATGCCCAAGGAAGACACTGCCTATCATACCTGCTCAGAGTATGCATGAAGGAAGCCATAACCTGCCTTCTCCCGGTCCCTGCGTAGGGGAGTCATTGTTCAGTCAAAGGAGTCTGGGCTGTTGTGTATTGAAATTTACTTCAGCAGTTTGTGATTTCTGCAGTGGGGAGGTGGGGCGAGGCGGAAGGGTGCGGAACTCAAGAAAATACCCACATTAACCTTTGAGTCACCACCCAGGGAAGAGTAGCTGAATGACTTTTAAGTGCATGAAAGAATCCCATAGTAAGGATACTCCTTTTATCTTTGTAACACCAATCTCCTCAGCTGGCTGCTTTGGGATATGCTTTCCTGTGCATTTTTTTAGGGTTGAGATTTTGAAGGGTCAGTGGGATGAGGAAAAGATTTGTAGGAGATGAGGCCGAGACAAAATAAGATGCGAGCAAATGGTTTGTGCAGGGGAGAGCATTCCGCATTCTAGGGAGCCAGCAGCCTGCCTCTTCGGGGCGGAGATAGGTAACGTGTGCATGGCAGTGAGGGGCCAGAGCTCCCGCCCCCCGGGAGGGCCTGTGCGAGGGTGTCATGCACTGATTGAGATGGCGGTGGCCACCAGCCCTTGGCTCTGCTCGCAGAGCCCGTAAATCTTCAGGAGTTGAATCAGGCTGCAGTGCTTGTGAAACATTACAAAAACAGAGTTCCCAGGTTTTCCGTACAGAGGTCAAAGAACCCATTTGTCTACTGCAGACTTTAAATGAAAGGAAGTCTGCCTGTTTGCTATTTCTATTTTACGAATGTGCGTTCCCACTAAATTATTTCTAAGACGGTCCTTTTAATAAAAAAAAAAATCACAGGGGAAGGGGACAGAAGAGAGATTTCTCTTTTAAAATTTGGAAGGCCACATATATATATGAAGCCGCCTCACTTTAAAGACTGTTTTCCATGTTCCTGTTTTTAGTTTTATTGCTTTAGCGTCAGAAACAAAAGACTGTGTAGAAGCGTCCTGTGTGAAGCCGCGCTAACTCCTCCTTCCGTTCGTCTTGCAGTGCACAGCTCTGAGCCAAGGCATCAGTCCTTGCTCCACACTAACAAGCAGCACCGCATCTCCTAGCACCGATAGCCCCTGCTCAACCTTGAATAGCTGTGTCAGCAAGACGGCAGCCAACAAAAGTCCCTGTGAGACCATTAGCAGCCCTAGTTCCACCCTGGAAAGCAAGGACAGTGGAATTATAGGTAAGAAGCACACGGCTCGGTAATGGGACGGCTCGATGCACGTCGGCCAGAGCATTCACCAGGCACTTCTTCAGAAGATTTTAGTGTGGTCTGTGAAGGTTGGTCGGCCCGGGCTGCCCTGCTCTTTGCAGACTGCACGGGCTCCACGGATAGCTGAGCTGATGAAGCCTCCGCGCTTACGTTCCTTGGTGTTTATTTTTTATAACCCTGGGCTCATTGGGTGAAAAAAATTTCCTGATCAGACCTGACATGTGAAGTTACAAAATCCTACCTCCTCATCGATTAATTCCATTTGCTGGGCATCTGGTCCCACTAGGGCATAGAACTGGGCAATAAAATCCCTGCGTTTCGAGGCCTGTTCCCAGCCCCATCGCAAGGTCATTTATTTCTTCACTTATTTCCAGGTGTTTGTTCTTTAGTTTGTTTTCATGGGATCTGACCACTGTTTTTGAGGCCAGAATTTTCTAGGGATGTCCACCCTGTGCCCCCGCATACCCACACTCACACCGGTAGGTTTGGTTGTCCTGACCTGTGGATCAGGAGACACAGATTCTAGTCCCGACTCTTACTTAGGGTGCTTAGCTAGGTCAACACATGCATAACATTTGAATTCTTTGCATACTTCTTTCCTTCTCTGTTAGAGCAAGGATTCTGATTTCTTCAGTAGTTTCTGGTCTTGGGTACACATTAGAATCAACCAGGGAAAAGAGCCCTTACTTTTCACATCCTTTCCCAGAGTGCCTTCCCGTTTCTGAAGGTGGGGTTGTGCATCTGTGTGTCTCAGGTGTCCAGCATGGCTCCTTTCAGATAACAGATGTGTGGGACCGCTGAGTGGATTGTACGGGCCCTCTTCTGCTCCTGGACTGCTGTCTAACGTTGGTACTCTACTGAACATTCAGCTGCTTCCCTTTTTCTGACTTACGCACATGTCTTAGCGGGATATTTTATGTTCTAGTAGGGCCTGATCCCCACTTATTTCCACATTAGTATGTAATCAAAGGGAATGATATCTGAGCTCCTTATTTTCTCCAGTCATCTGCTACTTCAAGTGTAATTTGCAAAACCAAGTGGCAGGTTCATGCACTTCATATTTTGGAGGTTGCCTCAGAAGATCTGTGAGATCACTGGGGCTGGGTGGTGGGCTCCCTGGTATAGACCTCACTGTAGCTTTCTCCAGGGCCCTTCGCATAAGGACGGCTACCTCTGCCCTCAGTTTTCACTTGGATCAGCCTCTCTGGTAGGTTTTTGTTTTGTTCGGTTTTGGTCATCTTATTGAGATGCAACCACATACCATGATATTCACTCGTTTGAACCACTGAATTGTTTTCGGTCTGTTCAGTTGTGCAGCCATCGCCACAACCCGATTTCAGAACCTTTCACCCCCAAAAGAACCCCGTAGCCATTCGAAGTCACACTCCATTCCCCTTACACCCCCAGCCTTGCTCATTCGGTAGTCTGCCATCTGTCTCCGTAGATGTTAGCTGGTTCTGGACGTTGCATTAAAGTGGTGGCTTGAGGTTTTCGTAGCAGATTTAAATGCTTTCACTTATTCCGCTGATTTCCTCTTCCCACCTCACTCTGCTTCTCCACCTGCCGTTTAGTCCAAATAATTTTTCCCAGTGTTACTTCTGTCCTCACACCCTCTCCGAGCTGTCCTCCACTGCCAGGTGTGTGGGGTTCTGCGACAGCCAGGTGACTCCCCTGACGGCATTTACTCTTCTGAAATGTCCTCTCCTCCCTACAGTTTATCTGCCTTCAAGGAGTTCAGTGCTGCACGGTTTTTTGGACAGCCATTTCTGTCTTCATTATATGATCTGGCATCGGCATTGCATGCCTCTGATTATGACCAAGCCAGTGTCTGGTTGTGACAGAAGCTTTTTCAGTGACCAAAGAGGACCCTCATACATTCATTCTCTCCTCCCCCCGTCCTTTCTCTCTCTTATTGAGATACAGTGCTGCAATTTTAAAAGTATTCTAAAGAGGGGAAAGAAAAGTTGCCGGTTTGGTTTTGGTTTTCTGTCTTGCCAAAGGAAAGATTGAGCTGCGGGGATACCAAGGCTTTTAATGAGAACTTGGTTGAATACATCCATCCAATCCCAGAGCACTTCGTCCCTCTATTTACATGCTCTTCATAGCACCTCAGTGTTTTCCTTCAATTTACTTGATCTTGTTTTATTATTTTTGTCTCCATACGGAGGGGAAGGGGGTGGTTCCCATTTATGTTATTCTGGCTATCTGCTGGGCTCCTGGCATGGTGTTGGGAATGAAAAATTAAGGAAAAAAGAATTGTTGCCGCTGTCACGTCGTATCGAAGGACAGAATGTTTAGTTGGTTTCTAAAGAAGCTATGCAAGATTCCCGTTCCAAGTTGGCATTGTCATGTCTGTTAATGTCACCTGTATTGTAAGCTGTGTCTTGTTCGAGTTAAATGACACGTTTCATGTCATTGAGGCTGTCCTTCATTCCTTGGCTACAGTCAGACAAGTTCCCTTAGCTCAGCTTCACATAAAAACGGTGACAGTTGAGATGAAGTGGGAGTCGTGAGGAAATGAAGGAGGTGGTGCTTCTCACCGCCTTCGCTGGTCTCCTGCAGGGAGTGAGGACTGTAGGTGGCTGAGAGGCGAGCTCTGTGCTGGTGACAGTGTTCCTCTGTTCGCTCTCCTTCCATGACGTGCAGAACTAGAACCTGTGCCCAAGGGACACATGGGGGCTGTGGTAGGGAGGGGAAGGAGAAAAGGCAGGTATTTCCTCTCTGGGCAGTTAGTAGCCACAGCTCTTTGAAGAGGCAGGAGTTGGGGGGGCTGGGGAGGGAGAGCGCTTCCTCCTCAATCAGTGCAGGGTCCGCAGTTTCACAGCCTCCTCACGGAGCAGGGATCTTGACTCAGTTGTGGTTCTGTGATTGCTGGGGGTAGGGTGTGTGCTTTCTCCGCCTGAGGAACATGACTGTTTTTATAAGGTGTAGCCTGGGAACGGCAGCCTTTAGGCATCTTAAATATTTAACAGAATAAAATATTCAAGAACACAGTGATCTTAGTGGGCAAAGATAAAGGTGAAGATACCTTGGCTTCCTGCTTTGGAAGGCCTGGCAGCTGCTTGGTATAGGCCGGTTAGGATCCATTTGCTAAATTCCACAGTCTCTGGGGAGAGGGGGAAGAAGTTTCCATTGAATTTTCCATTTCGAGTTGTTTCAGATATGTCCACCCCTAGAGCTTGGGTTGGAGTGGCAAAGGTGTCAGGGGCGGGCTGGTGACAAATGCACACAGTTGGTATGGCGTGACGAGCTTTCGGGGGGCTGCAGGCGCCCACATGGGGCTCAGAGCTGCGTGTACAGTTTTAGTACTGTTTATTTAGGGCACCTGGGGGAAATTTCAAATAGTGTTAACCCATCCTTAGAAATTCTGAGCCCTCTTCTTAATATGTAAGCTGATTACCATCAGGGTGATTATATTTAATCTACATATTTTTGCCCAACAGATGCCATGTAGGGAAGGTCGCATTCCCACAGGGTCACACGGCCTTCTTGGGGCTGCCACGGACTACCCTTCCTGTGTTGTGTCCCTGCTGGTTTTGATGCATTGCAGGTGAAGAGGATTTTCCTTTGAGGAATGGCTGGCTTAGTGGGAGAAAGGACAGAATCATGACCATTTGAAGAATTTATTGGACCCCTTCCAGTCTCTCTGTAGAGGTCAGTCAGGGCTTTGCAGAACCTCCATGCCCTCTGTTCCAACTTTACTGTGTTATACAGAGGGGAGTCCCACTTCATCCTATTTGAGGAGTTGCCAGTTCCTGAAATGTTCTTTAGGAGTATAATAATTCTGTCATGTACAAATACTGTCTCAGCTGGTTGGGCGTAACTCAATTCCCTACAAATATATATATTTTGAAAGTAAAATTTCCTACTCTTGACAGATTAAAATTGTTGGCATTACCTAGAAATTAATATCTGATTTTTAAAATTTGCAGTGTGAAGACCTTCTAAATGTGAAACTATCCCCAATCAGCATAAAGTAGCTTCTTAATAACTTGCTCTAAAAGGAAAACTTTGCAAAGAAGTAGCTTTAATCGGTGTTTCCTCCATGCCTGAGAATACATTTTTTTCTTAGTGACACTCCTTTGAATAAACTTGCTTCCAACTGTTAACAAATGGAAATTGTAAAGTGTATTAATCTCAGCTTAGAAAAAAAAACTAGGTGTACTCACTAGAATGTGTATGAAAGCCCATTTGGTTATTTATTTATTTTAAAAAGATTTATTTATTTTCGAGACAGAGAGTATGCGAGTGGTGGGAGGGGCAGAGGGAGAAGGGGAGAGAGAATCCTCAAGCAGCCTCCCTGCTGAGCGTGGAGCCTGATGTCAGGCTGGATCCCAGGACCCCAATATCATGAGCTGAAACCAAGAGTTGGCTGCTTAACCAGCTGAGCCACCTAGGTGCCGCCCCCAGTCTGGTTTTTTAAAAAGCATCACTGAAAGCAATGGGTTTTAACAAGCACTTTTTGATTTAAACATACTGTGTAGTTTTTGTCTGTGTCCATATCATGATCAATATTGTGTGTGTGCGTTTAAAAAAATGCACACTTTCTTCTATTTAGGAAGAAAGGGAATGGATATTGGATGAGGAGAAACAAAACCTGGTCTTCCTATCAAGATTTAAAAAAAAAATCCTTCCTATGTATTAATAATAAATGTGCCCAGGAGAAGGACTTACAGGTAACAATTAGAAAAATTCTGGCTGAGTAAGAGACCGTTAAAAGTTAGTCACCTGTCCCTTCCAGGCCCTTCTCTACTAGCTGCTTGTACCTGCTGGCATTTATAATCTCCAAATTACTTTTGTAGTATCCCAGATCTGTTTCTTTTTGAGAGTTGGTGTTAGGCCAGCCCCACGAAGGAGGAGGGGTGTTCCAAGTGGATGGTGTCCACATCTCCCCCACTGGGCCTGTCTCCTATACACAGCAGGTGTGTTGTTCACCTGCCCAGCTTCCCAGCGCCTGAGCCACCATATTCCACCAGGCCAGATAGCTCTCAGGAGATTAAGTGCTCAGAATATGAAAAGGGTAAAGAATTTAGGCTCTTTCTGCTGCCTTTCCCCTTTCTCTGGTGGGGAGGTAGGGTGTGGTTTGCGTTTGCTCTTTCTCCCTTTGAAGGTGGAAGGCAGGTGTAAACTTAGGCAAGGGAATACCTTCACAGAAACATTTCTCCTGCAAAAGTGGCTTGCAGGAAATACTGGGTACTGGATTAGGGTCCTGCTAGTGCTTACTAGAGTTTGATAATGTTTGTTTTTCTGGCCGGTTGCTTAGGATATTAAAACAAAAGTTTATTGTGGGCTGACTTTTATCTTCCTGAGCCTCGACTTGACTCTCTCCTAGGCTTGTAAAATGAAAATGATTTCAGAGGTAGCTAGAGACCTTTGGTTCCTTTTATTTCCTGGACTTCGTGTCCCAAGGGAGTTGATCAGATGTGGAGAGAGGCCTACAAAGAGGAATTAATTGTATTTTATTTTCATTTTTAACTTGTTGTAAATCCTGCCCTTTTGATTTTATGCTAATCCAAGTTTGTTGCCACCTGTATTGCCCTGCTTGCTGCTAAACTGAAATGCTTTGAAATTGATTTGGTAATAACTGTTTAGAGTGTTTCAGATCTGTGTTAATATTCATTTTGCTACATTGCCTGCAATTTAAAAAATCATCCTTAATTATAGAAGCTTTTTTTTTTATTTTTTATCTCTTGGGTGAAGGAGGAAAATTTGCCTTTACATATATAATTCGGTAATATACTTACTGTGGGAAAGAAATCCGTAGCGATGATTTGGCCTGCTGAATGCCGGCTGTACTTGTATTCACTCACGCTGTGGTTGGATTCTTCAGGCGGCTGTTCTGTGGGTGTAGCAAGCATTTATTGGTACCTACTGTGTACCAGGAGCAAGTTTGTTCAGTACTGGTACAGTAAAGCTCAGGTACAGTATGTTTCAAAACTTGTCCACCTGTGGAACCAAAGAGTGGTCGTCTGCCCTTGGAGACCTGGGCAAGTTGTCAGTTACTGAGAAGGGTTTAAAACATGGCCATGATCGACACCTCTTGATGGAAGATGCATGCTATAGGTGCATAATAATACCAACCGCTGATAGTGCCTTGTGCTCTTTTCTGGAAGAGTCCACGACTCTGCAGAGTCATTGGACTACGTCTGAAGCTCCGGTGTCCATGCCTTCAGTATACAGGTTAGGCGAAGCTAGGAAACTTCACGTTGTACAAATCCACGGGCTTTTCTGTGGAGGCTCCTACCTGCTGTGTCAGACTGTGTGGGCAGTGTGGCCTCTTCCCCTCCTCCAGTTCCCTGTCCCTGCTGACCCTTGAGGGGTTTCCACAGTCCAGGGGACTGGCAGGTGCTGCTATGCACCATGGCTTGGGTCCCTGGCCTTGCTGCTTGTTGCGTATCTTGCGCAATGCCAGGAGCACTGAGGCGGAGATGTGCTACGGAGACCTGTCTGCCACGAGCCTGAGCATGGCGCCCCTGGGCAAGGCCAGAAGGAGAGCCGGGCTCTGTGGTGCTTGACACAGGCCTGCTTTGGTCTCCCAGCAGCTGTGGAAGAAGAAGCCAGAAAGTCAGAAAGTCCCCTGGAGCCAGAGGTAACTCAGGCCACCTTCCTGGAGTCCTCTCCTTGCTGGGCTTGGGGAGGTAAAAGCAGTCCCTCCAGGTCAGCCGCCTCTGTTCCCTGTGTGGTTGGTTAGCTTGCAGGGGGCGCGGAGGGAGAAGCCTAGTCTGGCCTTTCTGTCTGAAGGTTTCAGGCAGGCTGGTTTCATCTCTGTAATCCTTCCCTTCGTCACTTGGGGAAATCCCAAATATGTCGTGGCAGCCGCAACCGTGTGTAAGATGTTGGGGGCGAACAAGGGAAGAAGCGAATCCTGGCAGGCCAGGATGGCCAGGGTAATGGGCACGGTGCTTCCCGCACTTTCTCTCTGCTCTTTACCCAGTCTCATTTAGACTCTGGTTTCTCCTTTCACAGGTGTTAGTGATCTTTATTCTGTCGGGTCAAAGGCGGTGTCCGCAGAAGCTGGCTTTTCTTTTTTCATCCCCTTCTGCCACTTTTCTAAGCAACCATTATGTCCTTTTCTTATTTGATCTTTCCAGCGTTTTAACTTTTAAAACTCTGTGTCAACCATTAAACTGAATATAGAAGTTAAAAAATGTTTGTGTTTTCAGTGCTACTTTATTTTCACTGTGTGGGGGAGGAAGACATTCTTGGGTACTCATGAGATACTAGGCACTTTACATACCTGCCTTTGTGTCTGATTTTCTCCACAACCCAGGGAAGGACAAAAGACTCTCTTCATAGAGCCCTGGCTTTGAAAAGGGAGAATGAAGACCAGTCATCTGTGGAGTGCTTGGGGAAAAAAAAAAGTCAATTTCTGGGTTTTTTAGAAAAGTCTCTTCAGAAGTTTTTTTTCTTGTGTATTATAAATTAGGGTACTGCAGGTACATGACTTGTAAATGCATGTATTTGGGGTGCATGCTCAGATTCTTCTGATAGTATGGTGTGATCAGAACAGTGCAGAGCACCACGGCAAGGCTTCAGGCCTTACGGAGCTTCCCACCCGTGGGGCTGGTCGGAGCATTCAGTGAGCTGAGAGATGACAAGGGCTTAGAACGGAGCCCGTACGTAGTAAGCACTAATATATTTATGGTAGCCACTGCTGTGATTTCCTGCGGCTACTTTATACTTAATCCCTCCCCAGTGGATTTGAAATACTTACAAATAGACATTTAGCAAAATAAGATTTTTTTCTCCCCACGAAGGTGTGACTTGAGAAGAGGGAGTAGAGCAAGTGAACGAGGGGAGGGAAGTGGGGGGATGGGGAGAGGGAGGCCCAGGCTTCCAGGTGAGGACTGAGTAAATCATGGAGATGGAAGGCACAGCATCGGGAATACAGTCAGTGGGCTTGTAGTATTGTATGCAGATGGAGGGTAGCTACACTTGCGGTGAGCACAGCATAATGTGTCGAGTTGTTGAATCGCTATGTTGTATGCTTCAAACTAATACAACATTCGTTTAAACTTCAATAAAAAAAAATACAAGAGAAAAGATGAAGTCGGGAGTGAGTTTTGTTAGATGTTTTCATTTTGCTTCTCAGTGGGTAGGAAGTTTGACAATTCCTAGTAGCCAGTATAAAGAGAAACTCAGGGGCACCTGGGTGGCTCAGTCAGTTACACGTCTGCCTTCGGCTCAGGTCATGATCTCAGGGTCCTGGGATGGAGCCCCTCATCGGGCTCCTTGCTCAGCAGGGAGTCTGCTGCTCCCTCTGCCTCTCTGCGCCCCCTCCCCCCCAAGCTTGTGCTCTTTCGCTCTCTCTCTCTCATTTAAAAAGAAAAAAAAAAATGAAACACATAAGTTGATGTTTGTAATGTAGAGACAAAAACGTGCCCTTCCCAGTATTTGGCCTGGAGAGACTTACCTTTGTAGGTCCTCAGAGGGGGAGAAGCCAAAGTTTGAACCCAGGCCCTGTGCACTTTTTACCTCATGACTTTTCTCCATCTCAAAGACAGATGAATTCTATTCTACCTGTGTGGTATCCATTTGATGTCAGAGGCCCTTAGTCCCTAAACAATTCTGGACTAACACTGTACTCATTGTAATTTTCTTCTTAATGTTCCTTTAAACCTATAACCTGATTTAGATCCTACCAAACTACTTATTGGGCCCTGAACTTACACTGATTTTTTAAAATTCTATTTCAAGTGTACATTCAACATATGAAAGAACCTTCAGTGGACAAAGAATGGGGTGTAGCAAAGCTGGGAAGGAGAAGGAATGCTGTTTTATTGCAGTACTTTATATAGCAAAACATTAAATGACTGAGTAGGTCTATCTGTCTCTCCCACCTCCTAGTCAACCGGTAACTTGTCCCGGCTACTGTGCACCCATGACTGGCTTTTCTCCACTAGCCCCTGCCTGAGGACTACTGTTTTTAACAAGTGAGACTTCATGAACTGCAAAATACTTTTTAGTCACAGACACTTAGAGAACTCTGGCTTGTTGAGAGTTATCCAAGGCAAAGGGAGTTTTAATATAGTGCGTGGGCAGGCAAAAGGGCTGGTATTAGACCTACCACTAACCGTGTGTGTGTGTGTGTGTGTGTGTGTGTGTGTGTGTGTGTGTGTGTGTGAGAGAGAGAGAGAGAGAGAGAGAGAGAGAGAGAGAGAGAGAGGGAGGGAGGGAAAGCAAGATATAGAGCAAGAGAGATTAGTTTCTCCCAAGTCTGTTCCGTATCTGTAAAGTGGGTTGATGGTTCTCAGCCTGTCTACCTCTTCTCCAGGGTTGTGGTGATCATGTATGTCCTATTATGTGTTGGACATGCTTTGGAAGTAGTGTAACCCTATGCACCAGTAGGTCTAGTTAAATGTGCCATTTACTACAGAGGAAGAGAATGTGTGCTGTCCCTGGTTAAAAGGAGTTTTCAAATGATACAGAAAGTTAGAAGTAGCACGTGTCAATCAGTGAGCAGGACCAAACAAACCTAAAGTAATACTAAGTTGTGAGAAGTGAAGCCTAAACTCATGGCTCGATAAAACTTGAGGCCTGATAAATTGCCCATTTAACACAATTACTGTATGTTGGAAGAGGGGTAGAGCCCCCGTCTGAATGATGGTGGCAAGTCTTCGTTGACAAAAGCTGGCATCTGTACTGGTTGATGGAAGGAAATGCTAGAATGTTTGAGTTGTTAGGGAACTTGAAAGAGTATCCGAGTCTCCAGAAAATGTCAAATGTCACATAGATTTTGGAGGGTTTTTTTTTTTTTTTTTTAAGTCATCATTGTGAAGATGTTGCTGTAGTTGTGTATGTGTCTGTTAACTTGAAGGTGACTGGTTAACTTGGTTAGGAGTTTGAATTTGGTAGCCTGGAAGAAAAATCGGTATTTTTGAGTAGCCTGTCCTTGTTTTAGGAACCAGCTTCTCTTCCTTGGTGACTGTGGAGCTGCCCTATTCAGTGTGTTTCTTGGGTTGTATGGGGAAACGTGTTGGGCCTTCACCTGTCCCCTTGAATCTGCATCAGGGCTTATTTGTGCTGAACGAAGACAGCGCTTTGGGGCTTCCAGCCGTGTGGGCTGCCTCTGGCACCGGATGGCAGGGAGAGAACCTTGTGAAGTGGGGCAGCCTCAGGGGGAGGGCCTGTGGCTTCAGAGCTGCTCACCTACCTGCACAGTGCACCGTGTGTCTTCGCTGAACATCACGAGGGCACGTGCGAGAGTCTCCTGTTCAGAAGCACATTATAAACTTCTCCTCCTTTTGAAATGCAACCCCGTCTCAGACTTCCCTCCCCCCCCCCAACTTTCCTCCTCAGGACCTGGGCACGTGTGGCTGTACGGTGAGAGCAGGACCTTCAGCCTGTCCCTGTGGTCTGGGACCCCTGACCAGGCCGTTCCTGTTCCCACTGCCTGAGGCCGGACCTAGGACTCAGGGTGTTGGGGGTGTCACTCTGCAGTGCAGGGCACTGAGGGAAAGCAAATGCAGACAGACATCACTTTGATTTTCTGTGTGTTTTTTCCCTTAAGAGTATGTGCCCCCAAATAAAACTACCACAGAGGAAAACCAAACAAATCACTCTGACACATTTCCTGTAACTCAGATGTTGGGGTAGCTTGGGAACCTAAGTATGTCTGAGTCCCCAACACTGGACTTACAAAGGAAGGCTTGTAACAATTCACAATCACAACTTATTAACAAGGTTACCATTAATCATTATTAATAAGCAGTGATCTCATTAATGAATTAGACTATGCCTATGAAGCATTAGCACAGTCCCTGACGTATAATAACCTTAAGTAAATGTTACTGGCACTGTTACCACCACCACCAGCGTTTTCAGGGTGGAAAGAGTCCTACGTGCCATACTTAGGCTCATATGAGTGGTCCACTTAAAAAAAAACACACACATGACTGTGATTGATTCCAAATAGATGGAGAAAATTAGTTTTAATACTGTTGACAGAATGCTTGGAAATGCCGGGAGTAATGGCAGACGCCCAGTGATGGGCCCATCCCAAATCCCCTTAGATTGTGGTGGAAGACAGAATATCAAATCCTGAATCAATAACAATGAGATTAAGTGTAGTGTCTCTGACCACCATTGGAAGAGAAGTGTGTTCATTTGCTTATTCAACGAATAAGCAATCATTTATTGAGGACTTAGGATGTGCCAGGTGCTGTGCTGCTCAGAAGAGGGAGATACCCAATGGAGGTAGGTGGTCTGAGGCTTCAGCACACAGGAAGGATTTTTGAATAGGGAGACAAGCAGTGGATAATGAGTCCAGACCGGAGCAGCAGGGGTAAAGACCATTCTAGAATTGTGACAGAATATATCCTGTGGTCACAGCGAGGAAATTGTTTTGTCCGCACTTCTAAACCTTTAAAGAGCATCGTAAAAATAAACAAAACAAAACTCAGACCCTTTGATCCTGGATAACAGGCTGTTGGTGCTAATTCACCGGCCTGCTGCTAGTGTGTATCATCAGGTTATGTTGATGAAGTAGCTTAATCCAGGTGGCCGAGTTCTCCACGCACTCTGATCTGCCACATCCCATTGGCTGTCTCCATTAAGGGCCTGGGCTGTGGGGATCCCAACAGGGAACACAGAGGGATCAGAAGACATGGCCCTTGTTCTCAAGGACACAAGCCAGTGTTGGGTCCATGGTAACCTGGGCTTGCAAGGGGCTTGGGTGTTTAAATTGGAAGTGGCTGTTTGTAGAAGCCACGTAGGGCGAATATTGCTGTTTTCTTGCATCATATTCCTCCTCTTTTGCCAAGATGGTTTTCCATGCTGGTTTTCTTTCTTAGAGGCTAAATTATAATTCTGCAGTCCAGCATCCCTTCCCATGCTTGTTTTCTGTGTGCTGGGAGGTCTTCTACTCCATGCTGCTAAAGGAATAAAGTCACTCTGTCCAGTTCATCTTGAACAGCTCTTATAAAGTTTAATTCTAAGGATCGAATTCTCTGCTTGACTTTGTAATTGTGTTTTTGTTGTCATAGATTTTCTCCTCCATCTTTTCTGCATTAACGATTGTATTGCCTCGTCCCCCTCCCCCCTTATACAAATATTAATTTGGGAAAAGATATTTATAGGCTCAAAGGAATTTAATGAGATATGAATTCTTCTGTGAGCAATTTATCTTTGTTATAAAGAGAAGATACATCATCTCTAAATTACATGGATTTACTGTTAACTCTCAGATACTTTTAGACAGCTTTTTCATTATCTTACCAGCTTTTTTCCCCCTCCCCTGTAGAATGGCTTAGTTTATTTTCCTTGATAAGCAGCATTCCTCTAATTTACCAAAATACATTGTATGAAACATACTTCGATAAAAATCTGCATGGACCGGAAAAGTTTCCATTGATAATGGGGAGGGCAGTGTGCTTGTGTTAACTCTGACCAGCCCCAGCTATGCCTGGCCTCCTTCAAAGTATTTTGGTCTCTCATTTCAGCCACAATTACAAGTTCATCCGAAAATGATGACCGGAGTGGCTCCAGTTTGGAATGGAATAAGGACGGAAGCCTAAGGTTAGGGGTACAGAAAGGAGTCCTTCATGATCGCAGGGCAGATAATTGCTCCCCAGTGGCAGAAGAGGAGCCCCCTGGGTCAGCGGAGAGCATACTGCCCAAAACTGAAGCCTCAGTTGGAGATGGTCCGGTCCCTTATTCTCAGAGCTCCAACTCGCTAGTAATGCCACGGCCCAACTCAGTTGCAGGTAAGGCCATGCCTCTCTCCAGAAGGGTTGTCTCACTGGCTCTGAGGTACCCCATGTTCACTCTATCCACTTGGGAATCTGATCCAGACACAAGCCAGCTTTGTGATCGTGGATCGGGTGCTTACCTGTCTAGGCCTCAGTTTACCCATCTGTAAACATGATAAGGCTGTCCTTACTGGTCTTTAAGTGATCCTTCCACTCTGGAATTCTGGAAAACTAATATTTAGACTGTGGCTCTTTTGTGTATGAAGGAAGAAGGTGCCAAAAACTTTGTTCTTGTTTTTGATATTTTAAGCCTGAGTAAAGTCGTAACTTTTTATTATGTCTTGGTAAATAGGAATCCTTGTTTAGAATGAGTTTGTTAATATCAGCTCCAAGAATTTCTGATCCAACTTTCAAACTTATTTTTTATAATTGAGGCCCATCATAGGGATGGGAGGCCCCCTTTCTGTATCATTCAGTTACAAGGGAGCTCACAGCTTAAAACATACGTAGTGGAAGTGAGCCTTCTCAATCAAGGGAATGCAGGCAGGCAAGGCAGATGCTCCTCAGCAGGATGGGGCAGCCGGAGCAAGATGAACAGAAAGGGTGACTGTTGGTAGTTAATAATGGGTGGTCGTCAAGCAAGGAGAGCAGTGGGGTGAGGGAGGAAAAGAACTCTGGTTCTGAGCTGTCCTGCCTGCTTTCACAGTCCCGAGTTTCTAAACTCTGTGCTCTTGGGTTGAATTTAGAGACGACCTTGTTTCAGTCCTTCTTTGTCACCAACGTAGTACTTAAAACTTCTCCTCTACTAACACAGAGACCTAGGTTCTCTCTCCCTACATCAAAGAATTTTTTTATACTGCTCCTTGGGGATGTGGCAGGCCAGTCTGGTTGTTGTGAGGCATTTTTATTTTTTTCCAATGGAACTCCGAAGCAGCTGATACATAAATGGCTCTAATGGAAAAGTTCTGAGAGGCAGCTCTAATTCACTTTCAAAGGAAGTAAATGGCCTTGTTCCAGAAGAGGGATTTGGCATGTCTGCCAGAGAAAAGTTCTGGGGAGCGTTATGCATATTGAGTGATGGTTCTTCCAGAAGCTTTTATGCCCTCCCACCACTCCCCTGCTACCGACAGCGTAGTATGTTGCACCTGAGGCGTTTTATACCGCGTCTACCTAGTTGGGATGAACGGTTCATTTGTACGATCCCAGAACTTGATAGTTTTATTGACTTCAACAAAATAGCAAACTTGTATTCAATTTAATCAAGCTATTTTAAAATTAGTAAACACATTAATACATTAATAGTGTTGAAAGCCCCCCATTTGGGGTTATGTTTTCTGCCTGATGTTCTTTCATGTGGTCTCTTGCCATGTGGAGTGACAGTGGGTAGGAGCTGAGCTTTTCCAGGAGAGTGCAGTGATTATAGAGCGGGGCTCTCGGATTTCTGCTGTGCTCATTCATTAGTGTCTGTGTGTGCACTTGAGCTAGACCTCCTGTGGAATGGGAGGGTTTTACCTCTGGGTAAAACTTTGAGCAGTGGCTGCCTGGCCGAATGGGTGGGCTCATTTCTTCTGTGTTACAAGTTTTATCAACTAAAAGCTTATTTTGGAAATAAGCAAGTTCCTTACCTCATGGTATCTGTTAACAAGCTAGGAGTCTGGGAGAGTCTTCACTCCCCACCTTCCTTACCCCTAAAGCTGAACCTCAGTTCAGAAGTCATGGCAAGATTTTTCCATGTATCATTGAGAAGAATGAAAGATTCAGGTTGTGTAGACTGTGTGTAGCACTTTGTCTCGTGATTAGAAGACCAGCTGCTGCAGACGGGGCAGTAGGCAGCCCTCAGTGTTAGAAGGATGAAAATAATATGTCCAGGACTGTTTATTGCAGTCCCTAGGAAGTATTTGCATGTGAAGATCCACATAAACACAAATAAATTGCCATTTGGGAAACATCAAATGGTTAAATTTGGTAGAGTAAGGACTGGCAGGTGAAGGAAAGGGGATGCCAGGTCTCTGTTCACAGCTGCCCCAGGGGATCTGGCCTCCCCTGGGGGGTGAGGGTATGGGAGCAAGTTCCTGAGGTGGCCGCCTTTATTATCAATGAGCCTGTTACAAAGAACTGCGGTTCTCTCTTCACTGTTGTGTCTAGTACAGTAAAATTCTTATGTCAAAGACTATAAAAATAAGTTGGGTAGATTTGGAGAGTCACTGTACAGAGATTTTCTTTGTAAAGGTATTTATTGGAGTGGAATCAATTTCAAATGCTGCAGTCAGGTTATTACTTTATACCACATCAAATGTGTGGCACGGACACCTCATTCCTTTGTTAGGAAACAGAACCAGAAGCCTTTAAAATGATATCTCAGATAATCTAGAAGTTAGGTGATTAGGTTCTACTGGTTTGGGCTAACTTCTTTTTTCTTTTAAAATGCTTTCTAAGTGGACCACAGACACAGTGTTTAGTTTTCCAAGAAACAAACCGAACTACCGGCCAATTTCCTTGAAATTCTAACTGGTAATTGCTTAGACTTTATGGTATTTACCTTTAATATGTTAGTCCGTGGTGTTTCAACAGGTGTTTCTTTTTGTTCAGTTCAGGGAAGTTTCCTTCTGCTTCTCCCTCCACCCCACCCCACCCCCCAAAAAACCCTCCTCTCCTGTAGCATCTGAAAATGTCTTTCTCACTCAGATGTTAGATGTACTGTGTGTGTGTGTGTGTGTGTGTGCGCGCGTGCGCACATGCAATGAGTGTGTAATTTAACGGTAGGGATACTAACAGTAGGTTTATTGCAGCATAAAATTATTGCTTTACCTCTGATTTTTCGGCCCTGAGTCCTGAGGATTTCGAAAACATTTATTGTTAAATACCAGAAGTGAGTCTTGTTGTGCAAGTGACGTCTGAGAATCTACTGTGCGCCTGTGTGAGAAGGCAGAATGTGGTCCAGCAGCCTGCTCTGCCAGGTGAGGAGCACCAGGGCGCCGAGCAGACAGCTGAAGCTTCACTGTCCCGAGTTGTCTCCCTCAGTGGCCTTGACAGCAGCTTAGAAAGCAGAGGCAGCCGGCAGCTCCTGGCTTGCAGCCCCACTAGCCACTCCATTTCACCGCACCTTAATCATGTTTGACAGAGACTCAGAGCTGCGGAGTCGGGGAGGCCGCTTTGTTGCACACTTGGGAGCCAGAGCTGCAGTGACTTGAAATCTGAAAACAGAGGTGTCTGCCGCCTCACCATCTCCTGTATCTGTGTCAGGCTAGGGCTTTTTTGCAGTCCTCTCTTTGGAATGCCCTTTATATGGTCTCATGTTCTCGATCCTTTCAATTGTCACAAAATTATAAACTGAATGTCATGTTCTGAGGGGTCAGGAGAAGAAGGGAAATAGGAAACCCTTTGGAGGCTCCAAGTGTCTTTGAGTTCCCTAGGGCTGAAGCAGCAGGTCAGATGTTTGTGGCTGTTCAGCTCTGAGCTGAACTTGGCTTACGGGTTACAGCTCTGGGTGCTCCTTCCCCCTCAGCCTCCAGCATGTGAGTGTGCTCACGGTGAGATGTGTTGAGGAGAGGGGCACTTGTAGAGGCCTGGCTCAGAGTCCCAGGTCCCAGGCAGGAGCCTAGAAATACATGTTCCGGGCGGTGTTATTGTAGGGAGCCAGGGTGCTGAGTCTGGTCCCGGTGGCCCTCCGGGAAGTTTCACACACCCTAGTTGGGAAGGAGCCAGAGAGAGAAGCTAGAGGCTGCCATTGGATTCCCAGAAATTAGGTCCATTTGGAAGTCCTACATAAGGAATTAGCTGAAATCTTTCTAATGGGAGAGATTTGTGTTGGGTATTGACATAAGTGTGTACACAGTGTGTAAATAAACTGTGGATACTCACCAAAAGGATAGAGGAGCATCAAATGTATGCTGTTGTGAAGTCATGGTGTCAGATGTCTCTCCTGGGACTGGGTGTGTGGTGAATTGCCCTTTGGGGAACGTGGCAAGAGGGGACGTGCCACCACAGAGCCAAGCCCTGGAGCCACCCACGTTCTTGTTGAATGAAGGAGTCATGGGGGGAGGGGTTGCTAACAGTGAGGAAGGAAAGGGTGAAAGCCTCAGGAGGGGAAATAGGACCCAGATGGAGCAGATGGTGCCGGTCAGTGGCTAGATGCTGTGAGCCAGAAGGTTTTCAGCAGACAGATGGCCCAACTTCTCTCCCTTGAAACTTGGTCCCACTAATGATTTCACCAGTCCTTAGAAGCCTTAGACCTTGGAATTCAACTCCTGCTCCCCACTCATTTACCCTCAAATGATGCCTATATTTTATTATCCTGGAAGAGAATTGTATGTCTTGGATTAGCAGTACCTTATGTTGGGCCACTTAACTCACAAACAAATTAGGTTAATTTTATTGAGAATTCTCTCACTGTGGCCTAGGATGTATATGCAAATAAGAGGAGGTTCTTTTTTTTTTTTTTTCTTTTTGGGCAAAAACATGTATCATGTATTTGTTAAGATTTGCTAAGAATTAGCAACATTATTTTGTATTGGTTGTTTTTATAATCCAGCTGGTATGTATGCATGAATAGACCTTAATGCATTTTAACTGTTCCCTATGTACTGTGAGTCTTACTGATTTGATCAGAGGTAAATATTCCTTCTTTTTAGAATAAAAAAAAATACATACCTTTAATATTGTATATAATATATACATAAAAATTTAAAGCTTAGGAATATGTTTATTTCCAATGAAATCCGCACGGCTACTTTCCAGTCAGGAGCTGACTTTTAGTGTTTGAGCACTGTGGGATTGTACTGCAGAATCTGCTCACTTAATCAACAAGGTTGGAATTCCAGGAACCATGGAAGGCTCTCCGGAGCTGCAAAGAAGACTCTAGTACTGTGCTGTGTGTTTGCAGTGAGTACCGCAGCCTTGTTGAGGGACACTTGGTCAACTTTCTTCTTAACATTTTTGGTGAAGTCTGTCTCTTTCCAGGAATAATGGAGAGTTCTGGTAACCCTACCACCACATCATTAAGAATGAGGAACACTTGGTGTTTACCGTTTTTAAGTTAACCGCACTGCAGGAAAAAATAAGCTGGGGTTGGCAAACAAAACCAAAATTACCTTGAAGTCCATTTAGGTGAAAGCCTAAACGAAATTGCTTAGTGATTTATGATTTATAGTAGTTTGGGTATGATACTAAAATCAACTTTGAAAAGACTAAACTTGAGTTTAATATTACAGCAACAAGCTCAACCAAATTGGAAGATCTGAGTTATTTAGACGGGCAGAGAAATGCCCCTCTTCGAACGTCAATTAGATTGCCGTGGCACAATACAGCCGGAGGTAGGGCACAGGAAGTTAAAGGTACTGATCTTTGCATCTGCTGGGATAGTGGGTATCATGAATGCATTCAGTCAACATTGAGGATCTGTGATACCCAGCGTTTAAGCCAGCTCATTTAAAAGCATGATGTGTGTGTGTATGCTAAAAGTTTATCTATTAACGTGTGCTAGGAGGCCATCCTTAACGGTTTGGGGCTTCTTCCTTAAAATCTGTGATCAACTCGTTTCTGGAGTTGAAAAATAATTCTGCAATATATTTTGAAGTGAGGGGTAATTGAACACTCACTGGATAACACTTGTCACCAACAAAGAATCGGCTTTGTTTCAGGTCCGTGGGCCGTTGGCCACCTCCCATAATGCACAGTTGGGTGGTCCACAGCCTCACCGAAGGGGCCAATGCGTCACCACGCCCAGATGAGAGCTGGGGTGCTGTCTCTAGGAAATCGCCTTTCCCTTTTACTCCTACAGTAGTGGAAGAAACCTGGCTTAGATACTGTTTCAGACAAACCGATAAGACCTGGTTTGGGGCCCTCTGCATCACTTTCTCTAATCCTCTGCATGTCTGTCCTGAGTCGTGATGACAGAACTAGCTGGTCATTTTAATAGGACCCTTTGTAAAACCAATGGGGGGATTATAAATGAGATATTACAGAAGCATTAATAGAACCAGATTGGAAACACAGATCGCTGGTGGCATAAAACTAAAGGCTAATACTGAGTATAACATGCAAGCAATGCTAAATTGAGTTTTTAAATGTATAAAATTATGACATTCTTCTAAAATAATTATCTTTTTTTTCCCCCCTAAGCACGATTTGCTCCCTACAAGCCCCAGGACATTTTGTTGAAACCCCTGTTGTTTGAAGTACCAAGCATAACGACAGACTCTGTGTTTGTGGGAAGGGATTGGCTCTTTCACCAGATAGAAGAAAACTTGAGGAACACAGAACTGACAGAAAATAGAGGCGCCGTGGTTGTTGGAAACGTGGGCTTTGGGAAGACAGCAATCATTTCTAAGTTGGTGGCACTTAGCTGCCATGGAAGCCGCATGAGGCAGATTGCTTCCAGCAGCCCCGGTTCACCACCTAAAAGTATGTGCATGTTTCATGCTGGTCTAGTTGATGATCGAATGTAAGGTAGATGGAGGACATCCATTCTCAGTTCTCCTCACATTGTTCCAGCTTTTTGAATGCTCCCATCTCTCCTGATGCCCGGGAGCCATCCCCTGGGGTGAGGCCAGCCTTCCCTGGTCTTCTCCCAGCCGGAGGGCCTGTTTACCTCTTTATATGGGCAGTGAAGCCTGATCTGGTGCCCTGGGGAGTTTGGGTCCCAAAACCAAGGGGGTTAGGCTGCTGGCAGAAGCAGCCAGGTGGAGTCTGTGCACAATTCTCTTGTACCCGGTTCTCCACAGCTTTTGTCCTCTCTGCTGGATTTACCAGGAGTATAAAAACTAATTTAAAATGGGATATAGTAGTAAATATTTGACTAGTCATGTCTTATTTTTATGTTTCATAAACCCATTAAAAGAAAGTGTCTCTAACATGATGCACAGGAACAAGTGAGCCATGAAAGATTATTATTATTTTTTTTTTAAAAAGCAGAAGGAATTTAATAAAAAGCCAGAAACAGCAGTTCTCCTTTGGGGGGGGGGCACCTGGATGGGAGGCAGGGCTGAGAGGGACATTTGTGTTCTCCTTTGGACCTTTGCATTTGGGATGGTGTTCACTCATTACCTATTAAAACACTCTCTGGGTCTAATCAAGAAGTATGTTCAGTATCTCACCGTACCCCTATTCTGATGTTGTAATAATTAAATTGGTCTCTTTCTCTGCAGCTTCAGATTCCTCCCAGGATCTTCCTTTCACCCCATTGCTTTCACCGAGTTCTTCTGCAGGTGTTACCAACACAGCTAAAACACCCTCTGGGTCTGGATCTGATACACCTGAAAACCAGAAACCAAGAGAGGATGCAGTGAAATACCTTGCTTCTAAGGTAATCTGCTGTTCTAGGGGGAGCCTTCCGGAGTGAGGAGGTGGGGGAGAGAGATGTTTGTTAGTTTGGCTTCTGAGAAAGGAGTTTAAAGAGGGATCTTAAAACAGAGACCATTGCATATAATGCAAAAATGTAGCTGTTGATAAAATAGCAATAGAGTACTCCAAGTAAAAGGTATTAATGAAAATAAATGGCCCCAGACACTGGCAGTGGACTTTTACTCATCTTCAACAGTGGGTTGAAAGAATTCCCCAGAGTAGCAGGTTGTACCGCAGGCTCCACAAATCCACCCTTAAAAACACATGCTGGCCTTCACTTGGTGCCAGAGCGGGAGGCTGGGAGCCTTGAACGTGACCCAGGCAACCACGCCAGTGTTCCCTGTGTCCTTCTATCAGAGGTTTCTTGCGATGTTGTGAAAGAGACTTGGCCAACTTTCCCTTTGTAGATTCAGAGCCATCAGGATCCTTCTGAAATTTTCCATGTGCTTAGCATCCGTCACAAGTTCATGAGCCGCCCTCTGCGTTCGAGCAGTTACGTCGCTCACTCCTGGTGCCCTGCTTGGGTCTCCCTGGGCAGCAGCGGTGTGAGTTGGCGGAGCTAGGGACCACGAGGGGCCAGTGTGAGGGGGGTCTAGGGAGGATGACACCTGGGGGTGAGTTTGGTGCAGGGGATGGAAAAGGAGGCTTTTTTGCCCCGGATCCTTGCTTTTTGCTTCTGCTTCTGAGGTGAGAGTGCTCCTCACTGGTGTAGGCAGCCCTGGCCACCGATTCGGGGCAATCCTCTGGTCAAAACTGGGTGATCAGAGATGAGGGATGGAGTGTAGACTTCAAAGCCACCCTGCCACGGTGATTTTTCAAGCCACTCTGTGACCCACAGTAAGAGATGCGTGTCAGACGGGAGACCTGGTACACACACATAAACAACCTGAAGCAAAAGCCTGTTCTTACAGCCTATGAAATTCACTGTATGGAGTGAAAACAAGCTGTTGCTGCTCCAGATGGAGCTCATGACCCGCTGTTGAGTCGGCCGACTTCTTTTGTCAGACACAGTGCTGGATGGACGTGGTGTGGGCCGTCTCCCCGGGGGTCTTCGTGCTCCAGCTCAGCCGTCTGGGGGAAAGCTGAAGAGCCAACAGCCTTCCCCCGAGTGTTGATGATAAATCGATCTCAAACAGGAGTCACGCGACGATTCCACATTGGCCACATCTGCTCTTGCCTCTTGTTTTTAAGAGTCTGCAGACCTGGAATTTAATCCCAGAACTTCCCTTGATTGTCTGTGTCACCCTGGCCACGCATTTAACCTTGGTGCTGCCCTCCTCTGTGACCCAGACCCGGGTGTGTGTAGAGCTCAGGGAAACAGCAGGTGCTCACACCCTTCTGAAGAACACAGAGCACTTTGCACACATACATCTTTACCTTTTTCACCTTTCTTGGCTCATACTCCCATTCCTCTTCTTATTCACACATGGGAAGGTATCAGAGTTTGCATACATCTGCAGCACTTTTCTTCCCAGACCCTTCTGCATCTGGCACTTTCCTTGGGCTCTCTCACAAGCAGCCTGCTGCCACTTGACATCTGTCCCAACATAGGCAATGCTCCTCATCCCCTCGGTACCTGGGCAGGCACCCATCTCCTCCTGTGTGTCCCTTCACAGAACAGGCAGACATATGGTGATTTCTGATTTGAGTCCTTCAAACCGTGTTGCTGTTGAATTTCTCCACGGTGTCAGGGTTGTGTGTGGGGAGGGAGCTGAGGGTTTGAGCCAGGCTGCCTGGCCCTCCAGCTCCAGCTCCAGCTGTGACTTTCAGCACGACTCCCCTAGCCACCAGCGTTACCTGGTTTGGGGGAGCAGCAGATGAGCTTCCCAAGGAGATGCTGCTCTTTGTGAAAGCAGAAATGCGGTGATTATGGCACTTCTGGATGTTGAGTACATTGGGATTATTTGGAATTGCTTTAAGCCAAGGTAGGCTTTAGGTTTTATGCATGAGTTTTATTCATTTAGTTTCTGTACAGAGTAACTTGTACTGATCTTAGAACCAAGATGGATTTGTGGCTGCAATTAAAAGTCTGCCCAGAACTTGGCAAAGTGTGTGAATGAAAGAATAACCGAATCAGTTAAGCTAAACAATGACTCAGTGTTGGCGAAGAGAAGCGACCTGTTTCATGACTGTGGTGGATGGGAACACTGCATCTGTTTGGGATTGTGGAGGGAGCATGTGAAGAGGGGAAGGTGATGCTGATGGCTGTGCTTCTTGCATAGGTCGTGGCCTACCACTACTGTCAAGCCGATAACACATACACGTGCCTGGTGCCCGAGTTTGTGCACAGCATCGCAGCTCTGCTCTGCCGGTCCCATCAGCTCGCTGCCTACAGGGACCTACTGATAAAGGAGCCCCAGCTACAGAGCATGCTGAGCCTCAGGTCCTGCGTGCAGGACCCGGTGGCTGCCTTCAGGAGGGGAGTGCTGGAACCACTCACAAGCCTGAGAAATGGTACCTCTGAGTAGCCGTGCACACCCTCTCTCTCGTTAGGAATACGGAGCCCCCAGGATGGTCCTCCAAATGACTTGGATGGGAGTGAGGGTGGGCGCCTGGGGAGGATGTGGGTGAATCTGTGTACAGCTCGTTCTCTTCCCCAGAACCATCTCCCCAAAGTCCTTCCATGCTTCTTGAATGGTGTCGTTTTAAAAGAAGCATCTCTAATAAAGAATTAACTCTACAGTTGAATATTTCCAGAGTAGCTAATTTGTAACCATAGGTTATTTAGAGGACTTATGCCCTGGAAACTGTTGCCTGCATGTTTTATATTCATTCCTACCTAGCAGGGGGGATAAGTTGGTCGATTGAACGACTTGCCAGCATATGTTTTTTCAGGGCCTCTGCTCAGTTGAGTTGAACCTAAAGGCTTTTCTAGAAGTGTTAATTTGATTTTTTTGGGGGGGGGTCCTTGAAATATTCAGCAAGGTAGGAGAAGTTAATGCTCTTATGGGTTGTTGCATTTATCCTTTCTCCTCCTTGTTCCTCAGCTTTGGAGCTAGTTTACCTGCCTGCATTAGCACTTCTGCTAGAGAAAAGGGGATTGAAACAGATCTGTCATCATCTCGCCTCATTTTCTTGGGCAGAAAGTTAGTGCTAATAAATGGAAAACTAGATTGAGGCTTGCGGGAAAGAGCCCTGTTCTAGAAGTCTATAAAAGAGAGGTTCTCACCACTGGCTGGCTGTGTGCCTTGGTCCAGATGCTTTGCCTTTGAGGGTCAGTTTTTATTCCCTGAAATTCACTGAGAGAGTTCTGTGGGGGAGCACCTAGAGTCTTCTCCAGAGTTAATCTCCGTATATGCTAGTTATCTTAGCCATAGCTCCTCCCAGTGACAGGAGTTTATGAAGAGCTAACTGTATCATATACATGGGTGAGATCCTGCTAATGTGTGTAATGCAATATGTTTCTGAAAACTGTTCTGTAAGATTTGTTTTTCTCTTGGCTGTGTGCTCCGGTTTTCATGATAAATTTAATAGAAAATATGCTTCTGTGAAAACCATTTCTTCTGTGATATGCAACCTTTTTAGTTTTTCCTAACACTTTAAAGTGTGCATTAAAATACACTGGGTGGTGCCATTTTATAGAAAAGTATAATTTTGTAATTAAAAAATTATTTTATCCTTTAGAGCAGAAAATTCCTGAAGAAGAATACATTATTTTGATAGATGGCTTAAATGAAGCTGAGTTTCATAAGCCTGATTATGGAGATACGCTTTCTTCATTTATTACCAAAATTATTTCTAAATTTCCTGCCTGGCTGAAGTTGATTGTGACTGTAAGAGCGAATTTTCAGGTAAGAAAGAATTCTCAAATCTCTTTTCAAGACCCCATACCCAAATTTTATGGTGTGATTAACAACGTAAACTGTTATAAAGCATTTAGCTGCTGAATTGAAAACCATATTAGGACTTCGAAATATTTAGTCCAAAGAGCTCCAAATGGGTGAAACTAGGACCTTTTTACCATCCAAGGCACATGAATCAAGGTGTCAGGAAAGTCTCCTCTCAGCATGGCACTGTCGCTGCACTTCCAGAACGCAAGTGTCGGCCCTGGATGTAACTCAGTTTGTCCACTAGAGTTTAAAGTTATTCCTGCTGGTAGTTAATTTGTGTGGGGTTGCAGTGGGACTTTGTTTTTTGTTTTTTGTTTTTTTTTTCAATGAAGAAAGGAAGGAAAAATTTTTAAGGCTTAAAGAAGGTCCATTTTTTCATAAAACTTAAGCATGAGCTACCACTTGCAGCCAGATGAAGTGGGGTTTTTTTGGTTGTTTTTTTAAAAATTTTCTTCCCCATATTTCCCCTCATTTGAACCCTAAATTATATCTTAACAACCTTTGACTCCTTCCCTCTATCCCTGTCCTTTTTTAGTAAAGACATTACTCTTAGATTTTGATTTTTGCCCTTTTATGATGATGTCTATTTAAAAATAGCACTTGGGTTCTTTCTTTTCTCATTAGAAGTGGCATTAGGCCTCAGCCAAGCTTGATGTTTGTTTTTATGGCCATTTGATTCATACCCTTTGCAGTCATTTATCACACAGGAAGCAGAATTTGGCAATCGATAGAGCAAAGGAACAGAGTCCTATATTTTCTGTACTAGCCGTGTCCATTTTGACAGGTCCGTTAGCGTCCATGTAAAATGGGAGTGATTATACTCAGCCTGACCCCTGCAATTATTACATTCAGTGAGGACCTGGAGCTAAATTCTTCAGAAACGATAGTGGGAAGTTTAAAGAAAAAACTAAAAGCTTGTCTCTGCTGTGAGGTGTCAGGATAGTGCTGATTGTTAGGATGGGGTTGGGATGGGAGGGGACGTGGGGCTTCTGGGAGCTGGTGATGTTCTGTTTCTAGCTGCTGGTGACACAGGTATGTTTGACTTTGAAAATTAATGACACCATGCAATTATGGTTTGTATGTTCTACTTCCATTTAAAAGTTTACTTTGAAAGAACAGTTAAAAGAAAAAAAGACGGTAGGCTCTACTGAAGTCTGAGGTAGGCGGCTTTGTCAGGGCAGGCTGGGGCCGGGGCACAGCCTGGCAGGGGTGGGGGCGGTTTCCAATTTCCTGGCTCAGTTCTGCAGTCCCAGTGTCTGATGCATGGTGAGGGATGCCTCTTATCTCGGTGTCTGGCCGTGTTCTTAGATACACAGTGCTGGTTTGTGTCTGTCCTTGTTGTATAACCTCTGCACGATGTAAGGATTATGGGTATCAGGTCACTTCAGGATCTCCCTCCCCTTGGCTGGTATGGCCAGCTCGCTGTCTGCTCAGGACCCTTGCGCCTCGCTCGGCTCTGAGGCTTCGGATGAGGCATTCGGGAAAGCCATTACTGATACGATCTCGCATCAGGATTTCTTTCACATAAGCTTTTTATCTTCAACTTATCCTATTACATGTTTTAATACAAAACAATGAGTCCCTGTAATCCATGAAAATCCTCCTTGAAAGAAAAGTTAGTGAATCTGGTTTGAAATGCAGCTCATGTAAAAAAGAAATCTCTGTGGAGTGACACCGTGGGTTTTGGGGTTTCTTTTCCCCCTTCCCCGCAGGAAATCGTCAGCACACTGCCCTTCGTCAAGCTTTCCTTAGATGACTTCCCGGACAACAAAGACATTCACGGTGACCTGCATGCCTACGTCCAGCACAGGGTCCACAGCAGCGAGGACATCCTCAGCAACATCTCCCTGAACGGCAAGGCCGACGCTGCCCTGATCGGGAAAGTGAGCAGCCACCTGGTGCTGCGGAGCCTCGGCTCCTACCTGTACCTCAAACTCACCCTGGACCTCTTCCAGAAGGGACACTTGGTCATCAAAAGTGCCAGCTACAAGGTGGTGCCCGTGTCTCTGTCCGAGCTCTATCTGCTGCAGTGCAACATGAAGTTCATGACCCAGTCTGCATTCGAGAGAGCACTCCCGATTTTGAACGTGGCCCTTGCGTCCCTCCACCCCATGACCGACGAGCAGATCTTCCAGGCTATTAATGCGGGCCAGATACAAGGGGAGCAGGGATGGGAGGACTTCCAGCAGAGGATGGAGGCGCTCTCCTGCTTCCTCATTAAGAGGCGAGACAAAACCCGCATGTTCTGCCACCCATCCTTCAGGGAGTGGCTTGTTTGGAGAGCAGATGGTGAGAACACAGCCTTCCTGTGTGAGCCCAGGTACGGCAGGCCGCTTGCTGTCAGCGCTTTGCAGGGAGTCGAATGTGCGATTGGGGAAGGGATTCCAAACACGGTTCACCTTTCTCCCCCTTCCCCCTCCAACAGTTCACCTCTTCTAATGGAAAGGCAACACAGGATGAATAATTCAGGAGGGCGATGGAAGATCCTGCTACTATACAAAAGCTTCCTTCCTTTAATTGCTAGAATCTTGGGATTCCTCAGTACCTTTGGTGAGAGAGAGGCGAGGCACACCTGGTGACCTTTCTTTGCTGCCCATTCTCTTCTAGACCTTGGGGCCCTTTATGGGAATCACATGTGGGAAAGTGTGCTGCATGCTCGGGGGGACAGTGGGCTTCTCCAGGGGCTGCTCTCAGCTCGCTCTCTTCACCTGCAGTCTGTGGACTATCTTGCACCTGCAGCACCCCTCCTTGCCACCTCTTGGGCAGGCAGCATCTTGTCCCAGGGATCAGATGTGTCTGCTGGCCCTCGGAGGAGCACAGAGATCACATGGGCTGCCTCATTTTGCATTTGTGGTTCAGTGTAGTGTAACAGACTGGGATTTGAGCTCGGCAGGATTCAGGTTCCGGCCTCGGATGCCCTGTTTACGACATGGTGCTGGGGCAGCTGCGTCTGGGGAGTCGAAGGTTCCATGGAGGATTTGCAGCAGGGCCAGGCCAGGATGCAGTTCTCCTCATTGCCCAGGGGAGCGCCTGCCCCTCGTGTGGCCTTGTCCTTGAGGGGTCAGGGAGTTTGAGGGCACAGACACTTTCATTTCAGTAAGGGTGGGTTCTTGCCCCACCACTTCTGCCTGGCCCCGGCCCGCATCACTGTTGTCTTGTGGAACTTCTGCTGTTTGTGAGTCAGAATTGTCTCCGACTGTAACAGGCCCAGCAAGCGGCTGGACTATCGCCCGTGAGCTGCACGGGGCATTTGACCTGATGCTGGGGTCCAGGAAGGAAGAGGTAAAAAAAGCATTAGTGAGCCGCACACCACCTTCCTCCCCACGAAGACTGACTTAACATTGACCTAATAGGGGTCTGGCTGGTGTTTCATGTTGTGGGTAGCATTGTTTTCTTAGGTAACCCTGGGCTAAAAATTTGTTCTTTTGAGTCTGGTTTGAGGCAATAAACTTGTCACTTCCAGGCTATTTAGCCAGACTGTAATAACTAGGTGGAAATGTGTGCCATTTTATATTTGACATATTTAGCCAAGTCAGATCATTTTCTAGGAAGATAGGCTGTAGTGGAGTTTGTATAAACATAGAAACAAGTTTGAAAGATTGGAGAAGGGCGTGTGGATTTGTTACTGGGGTTAGAGGCAGACGTAGTTGGACTGGAGTCACCGTAAAGCATGGCTCTGGTTTGGGGGGTAGGCAGCACTGACAGTATGCAGCCGAGGGCAGAGCCGACTGCACAGTGACGGGCGGCTCCCGAGTGCTGATGTGGTCCAGTACGCAGGCATGGGGACTGACCCAGGGCAGGAGAGACACCTAGGGTGCAAGGGGCAAGGAGTTGCTACTTCTTGGGATTGTGTACATCAGCATTTACCCAAGACCTCTATAGTTCTTGAACCCAGAGACAATGACATTTTACTTTTTATTTCTGTCTCTTTTTGTTCATTTTAAACATTCTCCAACTTTTCTGTATTAAAATTCCCAAACTGCCTTTTTTTTTTTTTAGCTTAGAATCTTCAGTCACATCACCTAGACTTAAGCATCATTCACATTTCATTATGTCATTTTTTGCTGATACAAGTTGTAGACACCATGACATTTTACTCCTAAGTAATGGATTATGGACCTCAAAAAGACATTAAAAAAAAAAAAGATTTTATTTATTTATTTGACACAGAGAGAGCATGAGCAGAGGGGAGGAGCAAGGGGAGAGGGAGAAGCAGGCTCCCCGCTGAGCAGGGAGCCCGATGCAGGGCTCGATCCCAGGACCCTGGGACCATGACCTGAGCCGAAGGCAGACGCTTAAGACTGAGCCACCCAGGTGCCCCAGAAAGACATTTTCATACTTAACCACAACACTATTGCCACACCTAAAATATTAATACTAATTCATCAGTATTATCACACATTTGGCTGTGCTCAAATTTCTCCACTTCCCTCATATTTTTCTAGTATGTTTGAATCAGGACTGGATAAGATCTATGAAATGCATTTTATAGTGTCTCTTTTAATCTATAGATTTCTTTTTGCTTTATCCTTACATTTCTTGAAAAGAACGATGAAGGGGCACCTGGGTGTTACATTCGGTTAAGCATCCGGCTCTTGATTTCGACTCAGGTCATGATCCTCAGGGTCATGAGATTGAGCCCTGAGCCCTGTGTTGGGCTCTGTGCTGGGCATGGAGCTTACTTAAGAGTCTCTCTCTCCCTCTGTACCCAGCCCCCTCCTCACGCTCTCTCTCTCTCTCTCTCTCTCTCTCTCTCTTAAAAAATAAATAAATAAAATATATGGTTTCCCATAATCTGAATTTTGGTGATTTCATCCTAATGGTATTTAATGTGTTTATCACTTCTATTTCCTGAAATTGGTTTTTAAATCTGGAGGCTTGATCAGATTTTATCTTAAAATAGTTTTTGCAAGGATACTTAATAGGTGGTAAGTTGGCCTCCATCAGCATGCCAACAATGTCTTAGAGCCACTGATGATCATTTCCCAGATCTGTCACTTCATTAGGGTTGCACGAGGAGTTTTAAAATCTTGAACAGCCTCCTGTCTGTTCTCTTTTCTACATGTCATGGACTTGAGGAATGAATGGATAGGATGTCAGTATGTGGAATGAGGCTATTGCAGACAGGAGGGGCTGTCCAAGGCATCACATCAGAATAAGCAGGTTGTGTTCTGGCAACAAGAAGTCTAGTTTGGCTAGAGTTTTTGTCAGGGATTGGAGGAGTTAACAGAAGCATATGCTAGGGAGAGTGGACTTGAATCCATCATCTCTGGAGAAGCCACAGTTGAGCAGGTTTAGAACGCAGATCGCCTACGTGGGCAGGAGTGCGGAGGCTGTGGAGCGTGGGGACCTGTGTAACAGGCAGCGGGGACTTGGTGGCCCTGGCTTGGGGATGCAGCAGGGTAGGGCTGGCCCTGCTGACATGAGATGGGTGGGCACAGCTTGGCCTTAAGAACAGAGTCAAGGAGAAGGAGGTGCTGTAGGGGATGTCAAGGTGGTAAACCTCAGAAACCAGGAGTGGCACTGCTCTTAGGAAGGGTAAGAAAAACAGGAGGTGTAGAGCAGGTTTTGCTTCATGCAGCTTGAGCTCGTGGGGTCAGCAGACCCGACCCCCACCCCCCCCCCACCGCCAACCAGTGGACAGCTTCCACTGGTGGAGTGAACGGGGGAGTCTGAAGCCTGGGGAAGCTGAAGATGTGGCATCATTGATGGGAGAAGTGGTGGAGGGGCCTGGTGAGGAAAGGGAGCTCCTGACTTCTGGGGCATGGAGCAGGATTCCGGGAAGGAGGTCGGGGGTGTTGGAGCTGCTGAGAGCTAAAGGAAGATGAAGACGAAGAGGGAGCCGTTGGCTTCCTAGTGTGGGAGGAGGGTCCTCCATCCTTAGAGATTCCTTCCATCAGGCAGTGAGGGGCAGAAGAGGAGAGAGCCAACATCCTGGGATGGGAAGTAGAAGGGTGGAGAGGATCAGCAGGCACACGATGTCTTAATGTCTCTCAGAGCCACTGATGGTCGTGATTGCTGAGGATTGTTTGTGGGGTGGGGGAGGGTTTTGTTTTTAACACAGGAGATGCAGATGTTGGAAACAGTGTTAAGTTAATGTGGGGAAACGTAATCCATAAAGAAGGAGACGTTGGAAGTGTGAGCGGGTGGGGGCAGGGAGTACAGGCACCTTGCCTCCTCTGTGTTCCCGTTGAGGATGTTCACAGTGCCTGAGGATGTTCACAGTGCCGTTTCACCGAATCTTGTTTACAGTGTGTCTCCCCTGTTTGCTGAGAGCGCCTCCAGGGAAGCGCCTCACATTGTTCCCCGGGGAATCCTCTGTATCCAGCATGGTGCTAGTTAGGAAGTGGGTGTGAATGAATGAGAAATCATGGTGCGCTGATTAAGAGCATAGGCACTTGCATTGGGTAGACTGTGGTTCAGATTTCTACCCTGTTGTTTACCAGCTGTTTGATCTTTTGGGCAAATCACTTAATCCATACCGGCCTTTGTTTCCTCATGTAAACAGACTGGGAATTATACTTAGTTGTTCACAGGGTTGTGCAGATTAATGAAATAATTCAGTTAAGTTTCTGCATCTGGTATATAGTGAAAGCTTGATATATAGAAGCTTTGGAGAATGAAGAGACTTATGAGTGCAGATAGATTTAGAAGGGGCACATGATCTGGAGACCAGGAGGGAGGGAAGAAAAGGTAAATGAGATGTAGAGGAACGCAGGTATCTAGTGATTACACGGTGGATTGTCTCCTCATGCGAGCAGCTGTGTGCTTAGCTGGGATGAGTAGGAGCCTTTGATCCAGACATTGAAGCGTGCGTGGTAATTTCCCCATAAGGGGTAGCCGTGGTACTTAGCTTCACGTGTCTTTGTGGTGGACATAGTTGGCATGGCCACTGAGCTCAGCAGACTGGGAGACTGAGGATAGCTTAACCAGTGGCTGGGAGATGGGGCCAGGATGAGCTCTGGGACCTGCCTGTGGCTAGGGACTAGGGAGGGCACGGGGCCTGGAGCACCGGAAGGTGGCAAAGAGCAGGAGGGGTGGGAACATGGGAGGGTCTCATCTGAGAGGGAAAACCCAAGCTTGAAGTCTGGGAGGTGGGTGTGTGCTCGTGGAGGAGCTCTAGTCCCTTACGAGACCAGCAGACAGGACACTCAGTGTCAGCATAGTTGTAAGTCATGCCTTCCCCTATAGGATAAAAAGCAATCTCTTGGTCTCCTGCCGTGGTCTCCTCATCTCTAACATGGTTTGTAACCTATCTGAAAAACAGGCACGCAGCTGCATAAAACAATATTTAAATGATGCATGCTTTTAATCATCTAGATTAGCAAGTATCAGAGAACATTTGGGAGAATGCATTTTTTTTCTTAACCTTTATACTTTTTTCCACAACTACCTGCTCATCTCCCCGCCGCCCCCCGAAAAAAAAAAAAACAGCACCTGGGTTGTCAGGTCGATAGAAATGAGAATAATTCGTATTGTACAGAAGTCACTGCTGTTGGAGTAAGCAACCCTTAGCATCTTTCCCAAACAGATGGGCTCAGACAGACGCCTAGAGCCTACAGGAAGCAGACAATGCATCTTGCAGATGGGGAGAGCGTACTGGGTAGGATGGCTCCTTCGTGAGAGGTTTGGTGGGGGATTCGTTGGTAGTGTTAGCTGGATGTCCACCACGTGCCCAGACCTAGCAAGTCCGCTTGAGCTTCTTAGCTTTCTCCTCACATCCCCGCGCCCTGACAAGGATCTGTGTTCCTTCCAAGGCAAGAACTCTAGGTGTTTCTATCATGAGCTGTTGCCTGCCTGGCTCGATTTTTCTCTCCTTCTCATTGTCAGGTCTCCTCCTTTGGCCAGGTCTACTCCCAGTGGTGATTATGCTGAGGGAGGCCTGCATTCCTGATCCAGTGGTGGTTCTGCTCCATCTGTACATCCGTCCATCCAAGAAATACATGTGTGAATGGTTGCTAAGGGGTGGGCATTTACTCGGCTTTGTGACTATCAGTGTGCCTTAGACAAGACCCTTAACCTAATGGCATTTACATTTTTATGAGGGACCTAAGTAAACAAGGTGATGGCTGATGGATGAGGGACAGAGAGTGGGTGGTTCCAAAAATAAAGACCTGCCCCCCGGTCCTAGAACTTCTTTCTGGGTCACTCCACGGAGATAGGGGAATCCAGAGAAAGCCCTAAAATGATGGGAAGAATAAACAGCATTGGCCATCTTTTTAAAGAGGCAACTTTTCACCTATTTTGTGTGGCGATGCTGAAGCACCAGGAGAACAGTTCAGAGTTGTGTGGAGATGTTCACACCTGAGAGCCTACAGTTCGTGGGACGGGGTCTTTGTTCCCAGCCTTTGTGTTTCTTGTCCTAGGAATGGGCACGCTCTCCTGGCCTTCATGTTCTCTCGACAAGAGGGTAAGCTGAACCGCCAGCAGACCATGGAGCTTGGCCATCACATACTGAAGGCACACATTTTTAAGGTGAGACACACCGCTGCCAGGAAGAGTCTCATCGTCATTTTGATGGGTTTTGGTTTTGGAGATTTTCAACAGCTTTATCAACCCTCACAGAGCTTTCCATGAGCCCCACTTGTTTTTTCCCCCTTTGAGTCTCTTTTAAAAAGTTCCTTTTCACCTAAAGATTCCACTTCATTCATTCCCTTTTGTTTCTTGGGTATTTAGTTGTTGAAGAGCCCGAGCTACATGACCCGTGGGGTTTCGCACTCCTTGGATTTTCCAGTTGCGTCCCTATTTCTCATGGTCTAGTTTAACAGGTTCTTTTTCCTCTGGATTTCCTATCATTTGGTAGTTATATCTAGAGGCTTAATCAGGTTCAGGTTTGATTGTTGCTTTTTTGGGGGATGGGCAGAGTGTCAGTTTAAACTCTAAGTCTGTCGGGGGTTTCTGGCATCAGGAGGTGCAGAATTTGTGCTTGCTTCTCTTAGTGCAATGTTACCAGTAACTACTGATCTCTGCCTGGACTCTTCATGAAGGGTTACAGATGGTAATATTCCAATTTTTATCCTTCCTTTATGAAAGGATTGGAGAACTTCTATAAAAAGAAACTTTCTCGGGGCGCCTGGGTGGCTCAGTCGTTCTCATGATCCCAGGGTCCTGGGATCGGGCCCCACATCGGGCTCCCTGCTCAGCGGGAAGCCTGCCTCTCCCTCTCCCGCTCCCCCTGCTTGTGTTCGCTCTCTCACTGTGTCTCTCTCTGTCAAATACATAAATAAAATATTTAAAAAAAAAAAAAAGTTTCTCCTTCGATGTAGTGTATGTAGCAAGGGCAGGCGTATTCCTTGACTCTCAGTTTTAGGGAGGGAAGTCAGACTCCTAGGTCCTGGTGTCCTTGTGCCACAAATCTGCCCTGTGTTAGTGCCCAGCTGCACCCTCCCAGGCGTACCCCATTGCAGCCTGACACGGCTGGGACAGGAGACATGGACACGCATTTGTCTCTGATTGCTTCCAGGGCCTCAGTAAGAAGACGGGAATCTCTTCGAGCCACCTCCAAGCCCTGTGGATCGGGTACAGCACCGAGGGGCTGTCTGCTGCCCTCGCCTCTCTCAGGAACCTCTACACTCCCAACGTGAAGGTGAGCGACGCTCTGCATGGAGAGCCAGAGCCCCCAGTGCCCCCAGCCATCCCTCCAGCCGTCCCGCCTTTCCCTGCCCTGGGCAGTGGCCAGAGGAGCTGCCGGAGCTGCTAATGATGCTTTTTCCCCCTGATACAAATCACACAGGCTTGAGTGCCCTATGACTGGTTCTCTTCTAGAAGTTTAGCTTTTGCTTGGGCAGGAAAATGTGGGCTGCTGTGTGAGCACGTGGTGACAGTTTCAGAGCGGATGTACTGAGGAAGCAATTCACAAAGGAAACCAAAGGTTAAAGGGAGATTTCCAGGGAAAATGGATTTTTAAAGTGTCCTGGGTTTCTAATCTGGACTCTTTATGGTTCATAGGAAATTAAGCATTGATGAGCGACAACAAAGCGATGGGTACACAGAGACAAACTGTTCTAGAAGTGGCATGTACACGTGTGTCCGTGACCATGGGACGTGTAGCAGGGGTTGGCCCGCTGCTGGGCTGGGAGGCGTCCTCACTCTTGATCACGGCTGTCACGTGACTATTCTTTGCTTTTTAGAGTAGATTTTCCTTCCTCCTTTAACCCAGTCTGAGAATCTAAAACACATGAGGGCCAAGTGTCTGTTAAGGCAACAAAGAAGGGCCAACTCCCGAAGAGTGTGGGAATGACTGGTTTACATTACAGCAGCTTACAACCATCTTGTCCAGTGCAAAGTAAAAAGATCATAAATGTCTTCCACTGGACATGTCAGCTAGACTCCAGGCCTTTCAGCCCCAGGTCCTGACATGCCTTGCTGCGTGCAGAACCCCTGAGGCAGTTTCTCAAGGAGCCAGGTCCTCCCCTTCCAACACCTCCTGCCTGTTACCTTCTCAGTAGCATGAAGGGCCAGTCTAAGTAAGTAAGTGGTCATGTGGGGAAGGACATGAGAAGCCCTGGAGGTTTCTGGGCATCCCCCTTCCCTTTACCTCCCTCCAGTTCATCAGACCCACCTGGGAAGGGTGCCCTGGGGACACTCCTGGGGGACTCCTGCCTCTTTCCGCCCCCCTTGTCTGCAAACCCTACTCTCAGCACCTGCACCTTAGCTGTGTGTCTGTGAGTGTGGATCTTGCAGAACACTTCCCTGGTAGATAGAGTTCTACCCCCTTGCTTCCTCTTCTGCCTTCCTGGTGGTTGGGAGAGGGTAGAATGAGCAGACCATGGAGAAGTGCCCAGGTGTTAGGAAGGATGGGGCAGTGCTCCAAGTCTGGGGCAGCTCCCCTGGAGCCCTGATGCCCCATGCAGTGCCCTGGTGTTAGGTAGAAAAAGGCCACTGCTCCTGGATGGATGCACACCGGGGCTTTGCGAAGATAAGCACTGCCTCATTCAGGCAGCCTCAGCCCACTGTCAGGGTTCCAGGCTTGATGAGCCCAGGGCACCTTGGATTTCAGCCGGACTCCCCTCTTGGCTGGGCACCTGACAGCAAAGCACCCCTAGAGAGCCCCTCACAAGAACCCTGTGCTCTGCCCCACTCCCTCATTTAACAGACATAGGTGTGAATGCTGTGTCCCTGGCTGAACCCATAAGGAACGTACAAGCCGGATGGATCGGGATGCCGGTGTTTGTAGTTAAGGAGAACTAGCTCCTACTGATCACAGGGAGCTCTTCCTTTCTGGATGGAGTTACTCTAAAAGAAAGGTGGAGGACAGGGCTGAGTTTAGATTTCACATAGTGAAGAAAGTCATATTAAGAATTTTTGTTTTACTTAGATTTTATAGAAATGAGAGGTTACTGTGATAACGTCGTTTCATCTTTCCTCTTAGCTAAAAGTGTATCTTTTGGCTTCTCCATAATTAGTAAAATTCTGTAATGATGAGGAAGAAAAATAATTAAAATGGCAATATGTGTTTCCACTACTTGAATGAATTATGGGCACAAAAGTTACTCTTTTAATGTGGAGAAAAGTAAATGGGAAGTGTCATACCCTGTTGAGTACGAGTTCTTAAGACAGTAAATTAAAAGGTACAGCGTAAGAATGTAATGAGCTTGACCCTCCTGAGATCATAGACTTTCCTTTTCAACATCCTCGCAATTTTAAGAGTTATTTATCTTTGTTTTAGGGAACTCCAGTGTCACCTACATCTACACGATGCCCAGAATTCTATAACTTGGTTATAGAATTTTAAGACTTTCTATTATCCTTCTGTTTCTTTTATGTTTCAAGGAAAAAAAGGGGGTTTTCACAGAATCTTGAACAAATTACAGTAATTTAAAATTATGCATGCAATTAAGGAACTTTTTTTAGAGAGTATTAAATGTTGTCATACAGGAATGAATGTCATTTTGAGCAATAATTGCAGTTTGCCACTTTAGTAAATTAAAGTGACTTGCTCCAGAATGATTACTTGGTAGATGAATTTTAATTTTCCTGGCATGCCAGTGATTTCTAACAGTGTAGTCTCCCCTTGCAGGCTGGGGTCACGCCGGCCCACTGGGGTCCTGGCTGCCAGTGCCTCTAGGCTCCCGCCCAGCCGGTTCTTTTCCTCACACAGTCCCATCAGAGTGGCAGCCAGCCATGAGCTTCCCAAGGCTGTGAACTGGGAGAACTGAGGCTGTGATTCTTCCAGCGGAAGGCAGAGGAGAGGAGAGGAGACAGGAATTAGGCATGGACTTTGGCCTGACTTCCTTTGATGGAAAGGATCGGGTCATATTCTGCATGACAATTGGGCAGAACACATTTAAAGCGGTTGTGTTGGTGTGAACCTGTGGGGTACTTGGAAAACTGGGACTCCAGTGCTGCTGCTGGTTTTTCATGATCTCAGTGCTTTGCCTGTCTCCTTCAGGCCCCTTTTTTTATTTTCTTGGATTCATTAAACCAGACATTTATAGATAATACTGCCATTTCCAAATGTTATCCAGGGAGAGCTTATGTGGCAGCGAGGATCAAGAAATTTCCATGTAGTTAGGAATAAATGTATAGGATGAACCATGAAACACCTTCCTTGAATGCAGAGTAATCTTAGCTAGAACTGCTACAGCCGTTAGACCACGACAGTAATTAGCGTTGTGCCCAGAGCTGATCTGTGCCTTTCCCCTCTGAGCCTCTTGTTTTCTCACCTGTCAGATTGGAGGAACAAAAGAGCCTGTCTCATAGTGATCAGAAACCTCATCAACATGTTACCACTTTTGGAAGAACATTTGGCATCTACTGTGTGATATTAAAAAAAAACAAAATTCAACCAAAGTAAATTTGAAGATCTAATTGCCTTTATTAAGAGACTCATGAGTAGGGCAGCATCCCACCTCGCAAGTAGAGGGGCACCCAAAGGAGTTGTACAAAATGGAAGGTTTTTATAGGATGGAGAGTGGGGGAAGAAAGTTATAAGCAAAAGTAAAGAAATGATTGTTCCAGACAAGGTCAGCTTCCCTTAGGGGAAAGGGCAGGGGGGTCTCATGCAGATTATCTCATCTTCCTATGGCTGGTAGAGAAGGCCCATGTGACAGATTACCTCATTGGTGCTGATCAGAAAATTCCAGATTGACAGGTTAAGACTTATGTTTCTGGAGGAGGTTGAAACTGCAACCAGGTTAGGTATTAAGTCCTGGTTTGGTCATTTGGCATGGCCCAAGTAACGCCATTTTGGGCTGGTGGTTTTCTTTTTAACAATGGTCAAGTGAGCTCTTTTTATTAATTTTGCTTACTTTCAGGGAACTGCGACTCAGCTGTAGGCACCTGAGAACTTCTGGATGTGCCTTTTGGTGGCTGTTACAGGAGGTGCTCACATCTCCCCTCAAATAAGCAGGAGGTCTCCCTGATACTCTGTGCTAGTGACAGTGGTGGTGGGGAGGGGGTTGGGGATAGGTAGACCTCTGGGGTGCCAGGCACCTGGCAGGCTCCCTTCTGTGCCTTCCAGGGGTCAGGGACCTGCGGTCTTGGCCCTTCTAAAGAGTCTGCAGAAGGTGACAGACAGTAGCAATTCCTATTTAGTGCTTTCAGGATGCTGAGGGCTGTGCCAAGAGCTGTATGTGTGTGAGGCATGTTCATTTCTAATCTTCACAACAGCTCAAAGAAGTGGAACTCTTCTGTCCATTTTTCAGATGAGGACACTAAGGCTGGGGGCAGTTGGTAGCATGCCCCAAATCACACAGCTGCAAGGGTGCCTGGCTCTGAGCAAGCCTTTGTTTTGCAGCTGCATTTATTTATCACCTGGTGTGTTTACAGTCCCAGATGCCAACTAGATTCCCTTGGGAGCTCTTGGTACCAAGGCCAAGTCAGAATCTCCAAGGGTGGACCTCCAGCATTGGAAACTTTGAAGCTCCCAGGGGGTTTCCGTGTGCAGCGGGGTTAAGAACTGTGGGCTAGGGGAAGAGCCACAAACCAATTGGCAGTTAAGTGGTAAAAATACCAGCAGCATTACACCAACGAAGGAAATGTTTTTCCCAAGAAGCAGATGAAGTATGAGTTTATGACAGATATCTTTAGGAAAGCTCTGCCTCCAAGCACATACCTTCCAGATCAAGTCTTGTAAGGAATCCAGCAAGGAAGTACTAAAAGTACACCTTCCAACATTGTTAGCAGAGTACCTATTGGGTAGAATGGGATGGCATACTGTTGTTGTCTTAGGAGGCACCTGAAGCAAGAGAGATTGGGTAATTTTCTGAAAGTCACAAAGCAAGTTTAGTGGGTGGTGGATGTAGTAATTAGAAAAAGCGGGTTATTTTCTGGGAGTCTTGTGCTGCTGACAATCCCAGAGGCACATGAACATTTTAACATGTTCTGCTTTTACTTTCAGGGATGCTTCTTTGTAAAGAAAAGAGTATTTACCTTTACTTTTGGCTTTACTAGGTCACTGTTAATTATTTAATACTGTGATGATTATTTAATTGCCAGAAAAGTGAATATTCTGTTTTTATTTAAACAGTGATTTTTCAAAATGTGGTCTGCCGACTAAGAGCATCCATATCATCTGGGAACTCATTAAAAATGCACAGTCTCAGGCCCTCCTCCAGACCTACTGAATCAGAAATCTGGGGGTGGGTCCTGAGGATGTGCGTTTTAAGTGTCTTTTTTAAATAAAAGTTTTTGTGGTTTTTTTATTTTTAATTTTGGTTAAAAAAATTAATAAAATTTAGCATCGTAACTATTTTTTTTTTAAAGATTTTATTTATTTATTTATTTGAGAGAGAGAGAATGGGAGACAGAGAGCACGAGAGGGAAGAGGGTCAGAAGGAGAAGCAGACTCCCTGCCGAGCAGGGAGCCCGATGTGGGACTCGATCCCGGGACTCCAGGATCATGACCTGAGCCGAAGGCAGTCGCTTAACCAACTGAGCCACCCAGGCGCCCCCGTAACTATTTTTAAGTGCAGACTTCAGTAGTGTTAAGTGTAGTCCTATTATTGTGTAATAGATCTCCAGAACTTTTTCATCACATAAAACTAAAACACTGCGCTCATTAAACAACTCCTTTCCCCCTCCCCTCACCCCCTGGTAACCACCATTCTACTTCTGTCTCTCTGGATTTGACTTCTCTAGGTAGCCCATGTAAGGGGTCATACACTGTTTGTCTTTTTGTGGCTGGCTTGTCTTTTACTTAGCATCATGTCCTCCAGGTTCATCCATGGTGTAGCATGTGATAGGACTGCCTTCCTTTTAAAGGCTGGATAATACTCCATCCACCTCTTTCTCCATTCATGAGTCCGCAGACATTTTAGTTAGTTTCCGTCTCTTGGCTACTGTGACTGGTGCTGCCGTGACCTCGGGCGCGCAGCTATCTCTTTGAGAGCCTGATTTCCCTTCCATTGGATATGTTCCCGGAAGGGGGATTGCTACATCTGGAGGAAACTCCGCACAGTTTTCCAGAGCAGCTACCACTTTAGATTTCCACCGTCAAGAAAGTGCATGGTCAGTGCATTCCCGGGTCATACTGTTGTGCACTCTAGCTTGAGAACCCCGGATTAAAGTAAGGAAGCTGCCCCTCTCCCCAAACGCTGTTGTGACTGACGTTTACGTGCGAAATTAATCTTGTTGCGGGACGTTATTCAACAGGTGAGCCGGCTCCTGATTTTGGGAGGGGCCAACGTGAACTACAGGACGGAAGTGTTAAATAATGCTCCGATCCTGTGCGTCCAGTCCCACCTCGGCCACGAGGAAGTGGTCACTCTGCTTCTGGAATTTGGCGCCTGCCTGGAGGGAATGTCTGAGAACGGCATGACCGCCCTCTGCTATGCTGCAGCTGCCGGCCATATGAAGCTGGTGTGTCTGCTGGCCAAGAAGGGGGCCAGGGTAAGCCAGTGGCATTCGCCAGTGGGTGGCGGCGGGGGGAGTGTCTTCGGAGCCCTGCTAGAATTATCGTCAGCTGGGCCAGCCTCTCTACTTTGTCGAATTGCAACAAATAGAAATTGCCACCCAAAAAGAAAGGGTGAGCTGCCTGTGTCAGGCAGTGCCCGATGGTGGTGCTCAGCTGCGCAGCCTAGGGAAGAGAGAGGGTCCTGTGTGTTGCTCATCGGCTCTTAACTCTGCTTCATACTGCCCAAGGGGAGGCAGAATACCAAGGACACCCCTGGCCACTGGCAGCATGATCGGGGGGTCATCCTTTCAAAAGCCTGGAAATGGTGACCTAGAGCTCAATCATACATTTTAACACAGCACTGGATCGGTTGAAAAGATTTTAGATGTTTGATTTTTTTTCCTCTCTTCTGCCTATCCTATTTCATTGCATGTCTCTCTCAATTTTTTTTTTTTTTTAAAGATTTTATTTGTCAGAGAGAGAAGCATGAGCGGGGGGGGGGGGCTCCGAAGGAGAGGGAGAAGCAGGCTCCCCACGGAGCAGGGAGCCTGACACGGGGCTCTATCCCAGGACCCTGGGGTCATGACTTGAGCCGAAGGTGGACGCTTCACCTACTGAGCCACCCAGGTGTCCCTCGTGTCTCTTTTTTTAAACAATAAATTGAGTCCTATGGGTCTTAGAAGCCACGTGCTTGAGCATGCTTGAGTGCATGACACAGGAGCTGAATAGCCCAGAATCCTCATTTCTCCACCTGCCAGCTAGGATATGGGGCACACTGTGGAGCCTGCGTGCCTCAAGCTTCTCATCTGTAAAATGAGTCTGACAACAGTACCTACCACAAGGCTGCTGTGCGAGCATTAAATAAATATAACTGTGTTATTAATAAACAAGTTACTCTAGGACCATTAATGTTAAGAGATTAAATGAGAACAGTGCCAAGCTCACAGTAAACTCTGTTTAGGTTTACTATAAGCATTTTGTTGGGAGAGAGGGGATGTGCAATGGAAATAAATCACTGGTGTTTGTTTTTATGGTTAATTAGGATATTAAAGTTTCAACAAAGACATTAATTAGGCTTATAGTAACTATGGGAGCCTTTTTGTTTTTTCCCTCAAAAATACAACACTTCGGACGAATGAACTTTAGCTCACCGAAGGACAGTGTTGCAGTTAAGCCTTCCCAGTGGGTGCCTTTGTGCACATCTCCATGCCTTCATGTGTACATCTTAAATTGTGGCTTCTTTATTCCAAGGCTGGCCAGCCCCCTCCCATCATAGCTGAAAGCGCTGTGGGAGGAGGCTGAGTGTCATGCAGGTGGCTCCTGCAGAGCTTTTGGGTGGGGGTGCAGAGTGTCCCCAGAATCTGGAAGGCAGTGAGGGTGGACCCTGAGCTCCTCTACCAGTCCAGTATTTCTGGGATTAGACAGGGAATGACACATTGTCTGCTGCCTCTTGGACCTTTAGGAGGTAAGCCACACTTAAGACACTAGCCATGTGGCGAGCTGGCCTTCCAGGCTTTGAGGCCCCACTTTACAGGCTAACATGTCCTAGCTCACCTGACTGTACATGGCCTCCTTCCCCAGTTACATAGCCCTCAGGGTCCTTTCCTGCTTTTCCCTGTTCATAGGTAGATTCTTCTAGATCCCTGCCTTTTGCTGGCTCTCCTGGTTCAGTGGCTAAACTGCTTTATTTCCCCAAATCCCAGCTTGTTACAGCAGATTTAGAGTGTTTCACTCATGCAACCAGCATTGGGAAGCCTACGGCTTTGGCTGAGGTTTTGGTCTGTGCCTCCCACGTCTCCCAGAGAAGTTGGAGCTCTAAGTCATTTGCTGAAGAAACGGGAATTGAAGGTGCCCTGGGATTGCTAGATCTACAAAGGGTCCCTCTGGCCTGGAGTCCATTCACTACTAGGAAATCATTCAAATGGAGATTCACTGCTCCAGAGAAAGTTGCATTGGAATGCGAATGAACCCCACAAGCATCTGCAGTGGGATGTGGTTCGTGCACTTCATTTGGGGTGCACCCGTTTTCTCCTTTTCTCTGAGGTGAGGTGATACTAAACCGTGACCTTCTCCTGCCCCCCAGGTGGACCACTTGGATAAGAAAGGCCAGTGCGCGCTGGTGCACAGCGCACTGAGGGGCCACGGCGACATTCTCCGGTACCTGCTGAACTGTGAGTGGTCGGCAGGCCCTCCCCAGCCGGGCGCACTGAGGAAGAGCCAAGCCCTGCAGCAGGCGCTGACGGCGGCCGCCAGCATGGGCCATAGCTCGGTAAGTCCCATGCTACAAGGTCCTTCATGGGAAACTCTAAGCCTCACCCCAGTGTGGGTCAGGTGCTTTTTCTGGTCATCTTAGTTGCTAGCCTGTGATGCACATAAGGAATGAAAGAAAATCAGGATTTCAAGAAATGGCAGTTGGTTTGATCACGTGTACAGACCTTCTGCTGGCGTCCCACCCTTCCCGGGAGAGAACAGAGTCCAGGGTCTCGGTGCACATACGCACTCACGCACTGTGGGGGGGGCGGGGGGGCGGCCCTTCTGATATGCTTTCTCTGTGCCTTTTTGGCAGTGTCCCAGTTCCTCCTCTGTTGTACGTTTACCCTCCAGCCCGGCTGTCTTCCGCTTTTTTCTCTTTGATTCATTCTGTCCTTGTGATCTTTTAAAAATAATCACGTGGAATGCTAATTCTAAAATTGTTAGTGAGTATTTGAAGCATTTTTAAAAATAGGACTTGAAAGTTCTGGTAGCTTGTAAGAATGCTTGTCATTCACGGTTCCTGCACTGAAGGAAAGCTTCACGTAGTAGTTAAATAGAGCACTTATTTTTGGTACGTGTTGGTATTTCTCAGTTTGAGGATTTAATTGTCATCTCCTGACCCATGGGTCTGGGGACTTAATAACATTTTACCTGTTCTCTTCCACCTGTTTCTCACTCTGTATTACTTTCAAGCAATTAGAGTTGCCAGTATTTGGTGGAATTCTAACCCACAATGATTTATAGTGAATTTGGGTGCAAAGCCAGGTGGCTGGCTGACTTTTTGGCATTTAAGACACAAAGGCAGACACACGGACATGTACACACACACCCATGTGCACACGTGCATGCATGAATATGCACTGAAAGCTGGCTTAATTGTGGCATTTAAAACATTAAAAGTACATGTGGACAGTGTACTTAAGCCAGCACAATATATTGCAACAAGTGCAGAAATATAAGAGAATACAGCTGTCTTCTCTTAAGACATGTAAAAAAGATTTACAACAATATGAAACAATGCCAGCCAACTTACCTATATGTTTTAGTTTTGGAAAAAGTAGTGATTTCATTTCAAAAATACATGTTTCATAGCAGTATGTTAAATGTTACTATGTGATGGGTGTATTATTCCTTTAAAATAAAACTGTAAATGTGTTTTTTAAATAGCCATATATGTAGATGCACAGAGAGCATGTTAAATAGATCTGCAAATGGAGATGGTTTTTCCTTGTTTAAAGTGCTCCCTAAATCTGTGTGGGAACACAGAGTGTGAAAAATCATCATAGGGAGGACAGTGAATGCCACGTATAGATGTGACCTTTATCTCAACTCCTGTTACATTCAACTTGTTTCAGAATTGGCTGGGAGAAAGGCTGTGCAGAAGCAGCCTCCCTGGGGCCCTAATCTGTCTCCTGGAAGAGGGCAGGGCTCCTTCACCAGAAGACTTGAAGGGTGTATTCCTTTGCTAAGGCTGTTGGGACAAGTGACCGCAAACTGCAGTGGCTTCAAATAACACACACCTGTTCTCTTACAGTTCTGGAGGTCTGAAGGCTGAAATTCAGCTGTCAGAAAGCCGGTGTTCCTTCTGGAGGATCTAGAGGAGAACATTTCCTTGCTTTTTTAGAGCTTCTAGAAGCCATGTATTCCTTAGATAGTGGCCCCTTCCTCTGTATTCAAAGTGTGTCACTCTAACTTATGCTTCTCTCATCCCAAGTCCTTCCTCTGACCTTGGTTCCTCCCGTCCCTCTTTTGAGGAGTGTGATTATGTCAGGTGTATGTGAGAGGTACACCTGGATAATTCAGGATAATCATCTCATGTCAAGATTCCTAATCACATCTGCAGATTCCCTCTTGTCCTATAAGGTAATATTCACAGGTTTCCAGGATGAGGATGTGGACATATTTGAGGCCATGATGCAGCCTACCACAAAGGGTGTGGATTGGGAGAAGGGAAAAAGGGCCTCGTGATGATCTCCTCCTGGTGCTATTGCTCAGGGTGAACACTGGCTTGGGGCTCACATGCTGCCATTTCTCCACGAGCCAGCACTCCTACGTCCATACTTGTGATCCAAAGTGCTGTTTGATAAGGGAGAAGGGAAAAGAACTAGGGAAAAGGAGAAGAATACTGTCAGTAGAAAAATCATCTGGACGATACTATTTATTTTATTTTATTGAAAAGGTATATCTTGCTTTGTTTCCTGTCTTTGTGAAAAAAACGGATTCACCATTTCCTGGCGATTTATGCAGAAACTGTACTTTGTATGATCTCCTGTGTCCTTTGTTGATTAGGCTGGCATATTTGGGTCATGTTGGAATTCATTAGAATTCTGAGTACCTAGTCATCCTGAACAATGTTGCTGAAATTCACTGAGGTTTTTTTTTTTTTTTAATTCTTCTCAAAGTGAAAATGTGAATAGCATATGAATTATGCTTGAAAACAGTTTTCATTATATTTTTTCTCCTTGTACAGCATGAGATAATCATGGTTACAAAAACAACACCCTCTCTCCTTTGATACATGGGATATAATAAGCACATATGGCTCTGAGAACTCATTAAGTCACCTTGCCACTTCTGACAGGTGGTCCAGTGCTTGCTGGGACTGGAGAAGGAACACGAAATAGACGTCAATGGCACTGATGCGCTGTGGGGAGAAACAGGTAATTATGGTTCCCCTGCTTGTGGTCTGGGCTGGCTTTCTTGATGGTTTAGCTCCCATTTTGACCAAATTGTTTTAAAAATGACTTGGGATGCACGTAGTCCTATTATTTTATCACAAGGCATTTGAAGTGTAGAGTTTTTAAAACTTCCCAAATGAGTAGTAAAAACTTTTCTCGAAGCAAATAAAATCATTTTGAATTAGACTGGCAGTTCCTGCAACATCTGATGAATCTCAGCTAGAAATACCGAAATAAGATGGTAGTTTTCTGCTTGGTGGAGTCTTCCGTATCTGAACCAACCTGATCTTCCTGTGAACGATGCAGTCTGAGCAGGGTGGGAACTTCCAGCCTCGTATTCAGATAAATCAAAGGTACTGGGCAAGGAAGGCTGCAGCCAGCCTTGCAGAATGAGAGCAGGACTCCAGCCTCGGGGTGGGGGCACACTTAAAATCCTGACTACAAGCTACCAAATCCCTTTTCACTGTTGTGGGGTATGCATGTTTAACAGCAGTGTGGGAGGGAAGCCTGAGGTGAGTACATTGTAATGAAGATCTGAGTTGGTTACTTGTCAGACTAATACAGATAATGCTACTTTGAAATTTTCCACTTGACTGTTTTGGGATTCAAAAGACAAGACTTCAGGTGATGAGTTGCTATTGAATAGGTGTAACCAAGAGTGTTAAAAATGCATTTCTAGGCTGTGTTTTGTGGCATACCTTGGAGATATTACAGGTTCAGCTCCAGACCACCACAATAAAGCAAATAACACAATAAAGTGAGTCAAATGAATTTTTGGGTCTCCCAGTCCATATAAATGTTCACACTATACTGTTAGCCTGCTAAGTGGGTAGTAGCATTACGTCTTTAAAAAATATACATACCTCAATTAAAAAATTTTTGTAAAAAAATAAAAACTGTCATCTAAGCTTCCAATGAGTCATAATCACTGATCAGAGATCACCATAACAAATATAGTAATGAAAAAGTTTAAATATTGCAAGAATTACCAAAACGTGACACAAAGACACGGAGTAAGCAACTGCTATTGGAATTGAAAGGTTGCCACAGACTTTCAATTTGTAAAAAACACTATCTGTGAAGTGCAGTAAAGTCAGTACCCTATAACAAGGTATGCCTATGTCTGAGTTCAGTTTCTACCTGCACAGAAGTATTTCCAAATGCTTCTGAGTTATTTCTTAACTAGTCAAATGCTAGTGTGTAGCGTTGATCAGCTAACTCACACTCGGGAAGAGCTTCAGTTGCCCAGCAGGGAGTACAGGTCTGCACTTCTGAGCCTCCCGGTGCCCTCTCTCTGGGGCTGCTGCCACGGGCGTGGCTTACAAAGCTAGTCTGTGGTACCTCGGGAGGAGGTGGTGTGGGCCCTGGGTCCAGGGAGAAGGCAGGACCCAGATGGGGTTTGATTATGCTTGGGCTAAACGTTATAGATTTAAATAGTGTCCTTGATTCCTTGGAGCCTTTCCTCTACCCATTTAGGCTGCTCTGTAATTTAGCAAAAGCGAAGTGTCTCTCCACATCCACACTGTGTTGTACGTAGCAGTGAGGCACCCGCCAGGTCAGCGCATGACTTGGCTTTGTGCTGAGCCAGAAGGTCGGAATCCCTGTGAGGACTGCCCCACTGTGAGCACTGTTTCTGTTTGCTGGGGACCTTGGAAGTAAAAGCAGTTGTTTTGCTTTGTGGTTTTGTTTGGTCCTTATTCCTGAGTGTGGTCAGTGGTGCTTTGTGTCTCAAGCACTCTAGAATGGAGCTTGTCGGTCTCCAGCCACAGCTTGAGGGTGGGATCCCGCAAGCGGTCCTGTGAGGGTTGTGGGAAGATGACAGAATACCTGGAAGCATATGGATAAAGCAGTTCGGTATTTCTTTTTGAACCTTTGTAGAAGTTAATACGGATCTGCTCAGTATATGTTTACCGATGGCCAGCTTGGCTTTAAAATACCTGCTGATGCGGTAACCGGGCAGGGTCTCCTTGGTCTGTGTTTGGCTCACCTTCCCATCCTTTCTCTGTGCAGCGATGCTGCCCTGTTTGCAGATGGCAGCTGCCTGCACTTCTCTGTGCTCATGGCCACATTCCAGAAGTGGGGGAGCTAAATCTGTGCACAAAATCCTACCCCACTTTTTTGCCGGGAGAGGCCTTGTGTATCTCCTTTATATTGCAGAAGTGTCGTTTTCATGTTGCTGATTAGAAGCCGCAGGTTGTCCGTGATGACCGCTGACAGCCGGAAAGGCGGGAGCCCAGGGAACAGCATCCCTGTGGAGGTTCCCTGGTCACGTAGGCCAGTCCCTGTGGGGTGGGTGGAAGTAGGGACAGCCATGTGCTTTCTGTACCCTGGGCGTCTCCCTACTGATGACCTGGAGTTACCAGATGTCATCACAGAAGGGGATGGTTCCTATCTTAGGTTGAAAGTATAATAGATTTTAAAGACATTCATCTAAAATAGCAACTGTTTAATTTGGGGGTTTATTGCCACAAACCTACAGCTTTTAGAAAACTTACAGGACGTCTACTGGTTTTAAGAACAGAGAGCTTCATGTATGTAAGTTTCCCTTTCACCCACATCTGGGCCCATTTGCTTCTCATGTCTGGATGATGTTGAGTCCAGACCCTGAAAACCTGCTCTGGAGTCTGGTAGCTCTTTCACACCTGCCCTCCGGTGGAGAGGTGGTGGGGCCCATCAGAGAACATGGAGGCACTGAGGAGGGAGCTGCTGGTGCGAGGCTGAGCCTCTGCTCCATGACGTTCACAGACGTGGCCAGACAACCTCCGGCCCATGCTTGCTTCCGGGGCAGCCTGGAACATGACACAAGATGACACGAACCGATCAGATGTATGTGTTATTTCAGGCATTCCTCAGTCATGACAAGTAATTGTGCTGGCTCCCACGAAGTCCCAACCTAACTGAGTTACTGTTTCCATATCTGTGTTTGTTGTGAATTAGCCCAAACTGAAATGGTTGGAGATGCCTGACTGGTGACCTCATGCTGGTGCGAACTGTCAGAGGAGCTGTGTTTCCCAGCCACAGGCAATGCTCGAGCCTGTGAGCCTGCCGTCTGAGTTTGGGGTCAGAATTCCTCTTGCTTTGTAGGGAAACAGAGGCCCTTCTATTTCAGCCTTTGTCATTTTATGTGCAAACGTGCCTGTCCTGCAGCAGAGCCTTCCCCACCCCTGACTCCGTTGGGTCACTTTGCAGTTAACCATTTATACATCTGGTTGTTGATGTTGTATATTTGATCAAAGGTGGTTTTCCCCAGATTGTGGGCTTTAAGAGGGCAGACATTTCCCGGTCTCTTGTGCTCATCTGTGTGAACGGCGATTGTTGTCCAGCAGGACTTTCTGTGATGTTGGAAATGTACTCTCTGCTCTCCAGCCTGGTAGCCACGAGCGACTGGCCTCAACTGGTGCTTGTCGCTTGGGTGTTGGCTGAGTGAACAAGTTGGTTTCTAGAAAACAAGGCCATGTAGTTTTTAGGGTAGGTGACATGAACCTTGCAGAATGATTTGGGAGACAGTTTGTTGTTGGAGTGGGAGAGGTAAGGGTCCTGGTGCTCGTAAGGCCCCAGTCTTGTGGTTTCTTTGTGTGTCATTGCACAGGTCGTGTCCTGCTGGATTCCAGGCTGGCTTAGAAACTCTTGTCAGAGTCCGCGCCACACATGTGCTGACGGTGGAGCTGGGTGCTGGCTCGCATCTTGGGGAAGACAGCCAGTAGCCACCAGATGTGGTGTGGCGTGACCGGTAGCCCAGAGCGCCGGTGCCAGCCCGTCCTTGTGCCTGTAACGTCATAAGGTACCCCTCCTGCCCCGCCGGCTCCACTGCTCAGCCCACATGTGCTGTGCCCTCACACCGGAAACCCTTACCACTGCTTTCTAGCTGGCCTGTCCACAGGCCTGAGGCCCAGGGCTTCGTGCCCATCAGCAGACTGCTCCCAGGGCTACCCTTCCTCGATTTCTGCAAGGGGATGCCCTGTCAGGGGAAGTTAGAAGTCTGGCTGAAATCCTTCCTGTCAGGTGTTCTGTTCTGTTGCTCAGGCTATTTCAGTTGGTAAAATACTGTTGGGAAATACTTTCTAAGGAAGTTTAGTCATTGTAAATACTATGGTTTTGTTTTTGTTTTTTTTAAGATTTTATTTATTTGACATAGAGAGAGAGAGAGAGAGAGAGTGTGTGTGCACAAACAGGGGAGTGGCAGGGTAGGACCTGACTGCCTCTGGAACTTGAATCTGAGGTCTAGCCCTGTCAGCCGGGGCGGGGCGGGGGGGCGTTTCCAGGCTGCTTTAGGGGGAGGAAGTTCTCACACCTATTTCCCTACTGGACCATGAAGCTGGGTAATGAGTTGTACTGCGTCCTTGATGTTTTCAAAGCTGCCGTCTTATCTCCCTGGAACTGCTTTAATTTCCCACTCTGTGGCTCTGCCTGCCCTCCCGGAGGTGGGGTGACCTTCAGCTCTGAATCACAGGTGGACCCAGGCCATGGACAGCTGAGCTTATCCCACTCAAGGCTGCCCCAGAATAAGGTGCATACACCCCAGGGAACAGGATGCCTTATTGTTGGTTTAAAAATGACCCTTTGTGGGACGCCTGGGTGGCTCAGTTAAGCATCTGCCTTCGGCTCCGGTCATGATCCCGGCGTCCTGGGATCGAGTCCCGCATCGGGCTCCCTGCTCTGCGGGAAGCCTGCTTCTCCTTCTCCCTCTGCCACTGCCACTCCCCCTGCTTGTGCGTGCTCTTGCTCTCTCTCTCTCTGTCTGACAAATAAATAATAAATAAAATCTTAATAAAAAAATGACCCTTTGTTCATTCAGATTTTACTTGACAGTTTTTAGAGAGAGGAGGGTTACCACTTGGTAACAGTCTAAAAGTAAATTTAAAACTTACTGGATTGAGTTTGGCATTCTTCTATGTATGGACATCTCAGAGCAGATTTTCAGGTGAGAGGCTGGAAGGAAAAGCATTTGTCCATTGCTTGTTGGGGCACGTGGAGAGTTTGTGTTAAGGACTTCTCTAAATGTATCCTGCTTAGAACAGTGAAGTGACTTGCTGTTGTACACCTAGGATACTCCATTTTTGGAGGTCGTCAGAATCTCACCAAGCTGTTGTTGGGGAAATCCTTGTCAAGGCATTCCTTTCTCTGCTAGTGTTTGAGAAAGTACATAAAATTAGTGGAAATTCAGATTTTGTCAGTCAAAATGAAGTAGAAGTTCTTGATTGTTTTTGGCCTAAAAGCATGGCAGAGGGGTAACCCAGGACCCTAGAGGGTGTGGGGAGGGAATGACCCAGGATGAGTGTGGTAATCCTGGAGGGTATGGGAGAGGGAGTAGCTCAGGACCCTCAAGGGACGGGGGGAGGGATGGGATAACCTAGGACCCTATAAGGGGAAGGACAAAGCCTGGTAATGTAGGACCCTGGAGGAGGGGCTAACCCAGGCTCCGGAAGGAGGGAGATGGGCATGAAGGTCGCCCTAAAGTAGAGATTTCGGGATAAGAACTAAGGGGGCTGGGTTTGTCTGTACCCTGTCTTCTTCCTGCTCTGGCAGACCCCTGGGTTTGCCCCTGGCATGGGTGCACTGTGGAGAGCCATTCCTCTCTGCTGATAGGACAGCAGAAATCAGCTACCTGGGTGTGCCTGCAGGTGGGGGGCAGGGAGTGGGACGTGCTGAAAACCCCCACAGCGCAGCTCAGGTGCAAATGAACCGGAAGCTTGACCACTTACCGTAATTCTGTTCATCGCTTATAAAATGTTGCTTTTGCTGTGCATAGAGTCCATCCTTCCTGTGAGTAGTTCCTTATTGTTCATTAAAAAACCACAACAAACTTCTGCTTTTCAGCATTAGAAACTTGTACTCCTCTGCATTTACGTAGCTCGGAGCGTCTGTACCTACACTGCTGCTCGTTCTTTCACTCTGTGGAGGACTATGCGTGGTTCATCTGCACTTCCACAGAAAAGTCCTAATTGTTTCTTTCAAATTCTTATTGAAATGTTTGGATCCTTCCTTCCTTGCTTCCTTCCTTCTAGGCTGAATGTGAACTTGTATAGAGTGGTTCTGTGGAGGGGCGTCTGGGTGACTCATTCGGTTAAGCATCTGGCTCTTGGTTTTGGCTCAGGTCGTGATCTCCGGGTCCTGACATCGAGTCCTGCTTCGGGCTCTCCGCTCAACAGGGAGTCTGCTTCTCCCTCTCACTCTGCCCTTCCCCCCACTCATGCTCGCTCGCTCACTCTCTCTCTCTCTCTCAAAATAAATAAAATCTTAAAAAAATAGGAACGGTTCTGTGAAAATGCCCCCTTTAACCCTGACCCCTTGCATGGAGTCCTGCACGTAACTATCCTCCCTGCATGGCCAGCCCCTGAAGGAGAGCGAAACCACATATTATACATGCTTTAAATAATTTGGTGTGTAAGAGAATCTATCAGAAAATGTGAGCGTTCTCAGCACACTTTAGAAGTGACAGCTCTTAAAAGCTGTGTTCATCTGATAGATTTTTTAGAACAAAAAAGTCTGTATGAAATGTGATTTATGTTGTCCATATTTTAGGAAATTGTTCTTAAATTGAATTTATGTTATTTATAGTACACATTATTCCTCAAGGGGTTTGAAGAGGCTTATTTGAAATAATACATGAAAGAATAGGAAAAAACTAAAGGCAAGAACAGGACAGAGGAAGCAGCACAGCATTCCCGCTCCAGTTTTGGCCTTAGGATGCCATGTGACCGGAGTCTGAAGGAAACATCGTCATTGTTGATTATTCTTTTTGTCTGTGGGAGAAAGCTTAACAGTTCTTCAGAAGAAAAGTGTTTTCTGGTACTCTTGTTCCAAAACAACATTCATAGTCTGCTTGATTAGTTGGATATTTTTTTAAAGGAGACTTTCTGGAGGCAATAGCAGAGGAGTTAGGATCTTGGACTTCATATCCTATCTCTGCCTCCCACTAGCTGTGTGACCTCAGGGAAGTTGGTTAACTTTTCTGGGCCTTATTTTCCTCATCTGTAATACGGGGTGAGTGATACTTGCCTCGTAGAAGTTAGTTGTGTATTAACTGAATGTATGCATTTAAAGGGCCATGAAGTGTCAATGTAGGAAGCATTTTATAGGTGTCATAGTAGGATATTAATACATGTCAGGATCTTCCTATTTCTACTGAGAGCATGGATCCAGGTTCATTCAACTGTTTATATTTAATTCCTGACTGATCGTGATTGGCTCTGGGTTCAGGGCAAATCATGTAACAATTCCTTCATCTCAATAAAATGTACCTAACAATCATCTCATTCAAAGGATTCTTGTCAAGATTAAATAAAAGTTCACCCACAGTATTTTACCCAGAGCTTGGCCATTGTAAGTGTTCAACAGATACAGCGTATGCTGCCAGGGTTGCCTAAATTGATTGTTAATATCTAATGTTACTTATGTAGACATTTTGTCTTGGCAGATTGTTGAAACAGATGTTTGATAAAATCTTAGCTACTTTGTGATTATTTTGCAGGTATGAGGGACGGAAATGGATTTTGGTTACACGTGAAGTCCTGTTTTGTGGCAATTGTACATTTTATTTCCTTATTGAATTCCTTGGCCATTCTCTGAGGTTCATGTTTTAATCCTCATACAGAGACTGACAGTGTGTTTGTACAGAACTTGTAACATGTCAGGAGTGTCCTGGTTCCTCGGATTTGGTTCCTGCCTTGTTTTCACCTCCATAGGTAGCTCACTGGGAGCTGGGACCATGTGGTGGGGAGTCCGCGTTTTATGTGATGCTCAGTTGCCACCTGTTGCCTGGTTACACAGATGCCCTCCCCTCCTTCCCGGCTGCCACAGGCCCTCCTGGGGGACTTGTGCCAAACGGAGAACACGAAGCAGGGGCTGAACGAGGATGGTGTTCCCAGCAACGACTTGGGAGACTCGTGGAGCATTTGGGCAGTGCTGGCTGCCCGCTCCTAAGGGCACCGAGCCCACCCGGCAGGAGGGCTTTGTTCAAGGCTGGGGGTGCTGGAGGCTTCTCAGGGGTTCATCTCCCAATGCAGTGGTATTTTTCAGGAAAAGTAATCTTTCTCGTGTTTCGTTTTACTCTTTACCTTGTTGAGGATTAGATCAAATAACTGCGTGGCCTCTGTGGAGATGAAGAATTTATAGCTATTGGGAAGTTGTTCTTCTTTTGGACAGAAGCCCTCCCTTCCCCCTCAATGATGGAAGCAAGTGCCCAAAAAAGCAAGACCGGGAGATTTGGCTTTTATAAATCTTCCCTCTATTCCTGGAAGGTGGAGCAGGGGTCGTTGCCTAGCTTTTGTTTGGGGCTTAGTGCTGCTTTCATTCAGGCCTTGGACTTTGGGGGCCAGGCTTTCAGCCAGCCCAGACTCAGAAGACAGCAAAGCCAAACACAGCAGTGGGGGGGGGGGGCAGCCTCTCCAAACTACTTAACCCATCTGTTGTTGGAAATCAAGGGAGAGGGGCTGCCATTCCCAAAAAGTCTTTTTTTAAAATCATAAAATCCCTAATTACAGTTTACCTTTTAGATAAAATAGCTGAGGATTTTCCAGCATTGCGTGTGCAGTCTTTACTTCTGTTCTTCTCCCTTACTGTTGAGTGGGGTTTGTCCAGCGAGCCTCTAGTTGAGGTTCAAACATCGCTGCCTTTGGCACATCTAATGGTTTCCATCTTGGTTGCAACTAGAGTTGCATTTATGAGAATCTTGCTCATTACTAATGTTGGCACTTTCCTCTTTTTAATCTTCCACTCATTTACATAAAAGGTAGAAACGCTAGTTTATTAGGAAATAAAGTGCACCAATAAACATAAGTGTGCAGGCGAAGCAGAGCCAGTTTGTCCGTGTCACGCTGTCAGCCGTCTCGGCCGGCAGGACTACCCCTCCTCAGGTGTAGACTCTGCTAATGTGCCCGCCTCTGGCCTGGGAGGGTGGTGTGGGTACTCAGTGTGTGATGAATGTATGAAAAGGTCGCTTTCTGGAAGTGGGAACCACCTCTGTGTGCACTGACCTGTCACCCTTCTCTCAAAGTCTCTAAATTAGGGGCAGAAGCATCTGAGGCGGGGGGGGGGGGGGGGGGGAGGATAATTATTCATTGTTCAAACCCTCGAGCCTGCACCTGTGTATTTAAGGGACAGATCTGCCATGAAATGTTATAAACAGCCCTGTTTACAGAATGACTGAGTTCTGGCAAGTTGACAGTGGAGTTTTTGTAGGTCAGACCTTTGCCCAGGGAACTTTAGTGTGTCAAAGATTCCTGCAAATGGTCCAGTTTACAAAGAACCATATCAGATGTCTTCAGTAAGTTCATATTATTGAGAGTAAATTGGGTTTTCTTAACATGAACTTCTGCCGTGACAAATCTCATGCTCTGAAGACAGGACGGTATTGCTGAGGTACAATTATTCAGGATCGTCAGAGGATATATGCTTTCGTGGGAACTTAATTAGAAAATGCCATCTTGTTAAGGAATTTGCGAGTAAACGAAATTGTGTCCAATTTGAGTCCTAGAAAGTGCCATGTGTTCACGTTGATTTTTAGAGTCTCCGTTTTGTGCCAGGTCTTTTTTTGCCTTTGTCTCCAAATTTCGTTGGCCAGAAGACAGGCATTGGCCCTCTGCCAGGGTGCTCGCCACTCCTGCCCTCCCCCCTTCCTTTCTCTGGCCAGACCGAGTGCACTGACCCTCCTCCGAGTTGTGGTCAGCTCGGAGGTCAGCCTTTCCAGCAGCATAGCCAGCATGCCTGAGTAGGGTCTTGCCTGATGGTGTTTGTTTAAGCCTGTGGTTGACTATTCTTCAGTCTTGCTTGTTTCCGAAGATGGGGTCCTTCAGTCTGCGGCTGCTGTAGCTTGAGGTGCACTCTAGCCTCAGGGGTTTTGAGGGATGAGGCCAAAACTATTCGCTCTGAGTAGAGAAAGGGACACGCAGGTCCTGCTGGTCTGCATCACTGGAAAACGAGAGCATGTCGTTGGGACTATGGGCGCAGAATGCAGGCCATGGTAGGCCTGAGCTGACTCGGCCGACCCTGTCTTTCAGCCTGTGCTCCTCGGTGCTTTCTCATCTCAGAAGGAGGTCGCTCACCGAACACGTAGCAGTCTGGCTGCAGAGGAAGAGAAGGGAGGCCAGCCTATGGCCAGGCCCAGGGTGGCGCTCTTGGCCACTGCTCACGGCTCGGGCTTCAGGCTTCTCTGGCTCCTCCGTAGAGCACGCGGTCCTGTTTCTAGTGCTGGGCTGTCATGTCTGCTATGCCGCTGTGGCCAAGATTCAGTAGCAGCGGCACCAGACACCCCGACCAAAAGGCCCCGTTTACACTAGGGATGGAGCTTGTGCACCAAATACAAGGTAATGGCCTGTGAGTGAGCTGCTTCGGACCTCCTCCAGCGCCAGGGCCCTGAGTATGCTCCTTCCCCGGCAGTGGCCCCGCCTGGGGCGTGCGTGCGGGTTCGTTTGTTCGTTCATTGTGTTCCTGCTGTGGGCCGCTGTGGCCAGAGGAGGGGTGAGGAGGAGACCCCTGCCTGGAGGAGGGTTGCAGAGGAGCAGGGGGTCCAGGGGTGGCTTGCTGTCCAGATCATGTCCGATCCCTCCAGATGACGCACATAAACACGTGCTCGTGTTCTTAAGCAGTTGTTAACACTAACGTCACGGCTGGCACGGACTGTGCCGGGCGTGCCTGGGACCGCCGGACCCAGGACCCGCTAGCTTAGACTGTAATGCAGACAGGATCACCTCCGCCACTGGTTTTCAAACATTCTGCGTATGGGAACCCCCAGCTCTACCGCTGTACGTTAGTATATAAAACTGATTTAAATACTGTTCCGTTTCTGGTATATGTTGGTAATGTACTTACAAGTTTCGCTGTATGATGAGTGGCAGTGAGCCTCTTTGTGTAACACACATAGGAATGGCACCAGCATTCGACGCCGCGCGGTACCTTCCACTCCATCTCCATCCTGAGAAAGTCAGCAACGCAGATGGCAGCTGTTGTTAAATGTGGCTCTTTTTGTAGTCATAAGAAATTCTCTGGCCAATGACAGGAAAGCATTATTGAGATGGCCCAATGACAAGCTGCTCTGGTGACGCATTCCCTGCCTCGGGGACTTGGGCCAGGATGAGGTGAGGGCTCACTCGCATTTGGAAGGAGAGCCAGGGCTTGCTCTCCCCACCATCTTCCTCAGCCTGACCTTCACATCCTCAGGGCCCCGAGGGTAGGACAGCTGGGCACATTTGCTCACCAGTCCTGCCGCCTTCCTCACTTCCCCGGTGCATGAGGTCCCTGGGACGGGCGTGGAGCACCTCTGTGTGAAGAGGTGAAGTCACTGGCCCTCTGCACTGTGTCCCTGGGGACGGCCCGAGGGGACGTCTTTGTTTCTCGGAGGAACTGCTCTTTGTCACAGGGAGAGCAGGCCCAGACGTCAGGTTCACATCCTTGGGCGTGTGTGGCTCCTGGGGCTTGGAACTGTGGCCAGGCTGGCTGGCTGTCCCGAGCGGGGTCTGAGGACAGAGGGCGGAGATGTGCGTGTGGAAGGCAGGGCTCGTGAGCACTTGGCTCCCCTAGGCTTGACTCCCGTGGGTTCCTGGGAGAGCAGGGCTCAGACCCTGGGGTCCACAGCTGAGCCAGGCCGCCCTCTGGAAGGGGGTGCACCACTGTGGTGGAGCTCTGTCTCTGCGTGCCGTAGGACCACGTCACCCTCCGTGTTCTTTTGCGTGTTGTTTCTTTGAACTGCAACAAAGTGGTGAGACTGGCCAATGCGTTGTGTGCCTTCAGCTGCATATCGTTTGTCGTTGCTGTGTGGTGTTCCCCTAGTGGACTGGACCGTCATTTGTCGATGCATCCCACCACTGACGGCCATGGGGTGGCTTCCAGTTTGCGGCTGCTCTGAGGACACCCCTCAGTGCGCTACGGGGGCGTCCCCAGGCACGTGTCTCCAAGTGGGGCTGCTGTGTGATGGAATAGGTAGGTCTTGAACCAGTGGTATGAGAGTGTGTCCGGTTCTCGATTAGTTGGATTGCTCATGAGGCTGGGTACTTCTCATGAGTTCATTGGCATTTGGACTTTACCTTTTGCAAAGGGCCTAGTCCCCTGTTTTCCTGATTTTCATCCTGAGATGTCTTACTGATTTGTAGGAACACTTGACCTCTTCTGGACGCTGGAAATGCGTCCGTGTGAGGCTGTGTTTAAAAACAGAGTTGCCCCAGGCCGGCGGCAGGAATAGAGCCTCTCCTTCCTCTTGTAGATGCTCCCTCCTGCGGCCTCACTGCCCCGCCACCTGTCCTTCCCTCACCGAAGCTTGTCGTCCTGGCCTGGGATTGTCCCCGGAATTGACGACGGTCCTCTCCCCTAGACGGTGATTCACGAGGCGTAGCAGAGGACCCCCTTCTCACTGAACCCCTCTTTTTAGCACGCCCCGTGGGGGCCTCGTGAGAACCTTTTCGATGTACTCTCTTTCCTTCCATGCTGTTTCTGTCTTATCCTTGGCCGACCTCCCCAGAATACCAGTGCTACCAGCAGGCCACTCACTGCTCAGATTCTCCCTGGGCTGTTCACCTGAGCACTCAAGACCCTCTACAATCTGATCCCCTTTTCTTGCTTTCTTGACATTCTTCTCTTCATCCAGCATCTTGGCTGGTTACAGAGATTCTCAGCTCCATAAAGATAGGAGCGGTTTGATATGCCCTTGACTCTCTCAGTAATTACTAGTTCTTGTTGATTGAAATTTATGCCTTTATGGGAAGAGGCTGAACTGGATAAAATACTGATCTCTGTGTGTGTCGCACCATATTCTGGGTATCTCTTGCTGTGGGGAGAAAACAAACAAAAGCCCTAAAAAGCAAAATAAAACAATAAGACAAAAATCTAGTGGCTCCTGAACCTACAGTGTGGACTGGGCTTGGTAGGGGTGGCTCATGTCTGCTCGCCTGCTTTACGTGGTGTGGCTAGACTCTGGGGATCCGTTACCAGGACAGTGCACGCACATGCTTGCCGGATCGTTGCTGGCCATCTCCTGGGACTGTCAGCCACCCACAGGCCTGGATTCCTCTCCCTGGGGGTGTCACTGCAGGGCTGCTCAAGCTTCCTCCCACCATGTCAGCTGGGTTCCAAGAATGAGTGTTCTGAGGAGAAGTAGACGTTGCCCGTCTCAGGACCTGGCCCAGACACTGGCATGTCGTCATTTCTTCCATGTTCTGTTGGTCAAAGCTGTCACAGAGCCCAGCCGGGTTCCGGGGGGGTGGGGAAGGATGCAGAGCCGCCTTCCTGTCGGTGGGAGGATGATGTGAGACCTTGTGGCCGCTTTACCCCTGCACACTAACAGACTCCCCCTCCTCTGTGACCCTCCTGTAGCCCTGACTGCCGCTGCCGGAAGAGGCAAGCTGGAGGTCTGCGAGCTGCTGCTGGAGCACGGAGCTGCGGTGTCTCGGACTAACAGGAGAGGGGTCCCACCTTTGTTTTGTGCAGCACGCCAGGGGCATTGGCAGGTACCTGGTGGGCCCGTGAAGGCTGCAGAAGCCACGGGTGGGATAGAGTTCACTGTGGCCCGTCTCTCCCCTGGGGCCACGTGCAGCTCTGCTGAGCCCTGTCTTTTTCACATACTTGGCTTCTGCTTGTGCTGTCAGTTCTCCTCAATAACCACAAACGTTTGACAGGCAAGCACAGTCCACCATTGTAGGCTGGTAACCAGGAGCTAGCCTGGGGCGGGGGAGACCCACAGCTGCTTCCTTTCACCCAGCGAGGGAATGGGGAGTGGGTGCACCCTGTCACCATAACAGAAGACTTGCTGTGACACAGCTGTTATCGTGATGGTGTCACCCATTCGTCCAACACACTTGGAAGACGAGTGGTTCTGTTGTGCTCTTTAGAAAAAGACACATTTTCTCTCTGGTCCAGCACTGTGATTTAGGCTGGTTTCTTTAATTTCTTTCTTTCTTTCTTTCTTTTTTTTTTTTTTTTTTAAAGATTTACTTATTTGTTAGAGAGAGAGAGAACACAAGCATGAGGGGCAGAGGGAGAAGGAGAGAGACTCTCAAGCAGACTCCCTGCTGCTGAGCGCAGAGCTCGATGTGGGGCTCGATCCCAGGACCCCGAGATCATGACCCGAACCAAAACCAAGAGTCGGATGCTTAACCGACTGTGCCACTCAGTTGCCCCATCAGGCTGGTTTCTTTTACTAGGAGTGACCTGTTGTTGCCTTAATTCAAGGGAGCAGCGGATCCTTGAGAACAGCAGTTCGGTCATTTATTCATTTTGGAAGCAGCGGCCATGGACCAACCCCATGCCCGGCATCAGGTTACACACAAGCTGCAAACAAACAAATGGACCCTACCATGTCCATTATAGGAAGAATTTTCTAGATCCAAGTTTACATCATGGAATCGTGTCGCTCCTTCTTGCTAGTCCCATTGTTAGGAACTGCAAGCGCTCCCCACCAAGATTTTGGCCTTTCAGTTCCATTTCCCCAAGAGCTGGACTTGCACCCCCTGCTCCCTGTTACCCTCACAACTCTGTGCTGCCCTGACTCATCCTCTCCTGGGGAGGTTTGGAAAGAACCCGTCGGAGTATCAGGAACAGGGAAGCATCGGGAATATGCCACCTTTTGTTGTTGTGGCCATATAACAGATACCAGGCCAGAGGGGGGACTCTGGCCCACCCCCTATATAAAGGCCCTCCCACTGGGATGGTAGTTGTAAGAGAAGCCTCTCTGGTTTTTTGGTTTTTTTCCCCAGCCTTATCACCATGCACTGGTTGAAGGCACGGTTCTGAGGCTGGGGATCTCTTCCAGGAAGCTTTGCTAAAAACTGCCTGCTGTGAAGGTCAAACCATCCACTAAGCCGCCGAGGCTTAGAAAAGCAGATTGCCTGGGGGTGTGGTGGGTGAACGCTTTCCTGCAGTCTGTGTCCTCCTACCAGAGTGTAGCTGTAGCCGCACCACGGGACCCCTGACCTTTGCCCCCTCCTTTAGTTCTCCCATATGCCCTGTTGTGGCTGTTTGGTCATTGCCTGATTGCGACTGGTATCTCCCCTTCTCCACGTTACTGTTTATGCCTTATATGTGCATGTTTTATTTTATTTTTTTATTTTTTAAAAGATTTTATTTATTTATTTGACAGAGAGACACAGCGAGAGAGGGAACACAAGCAGGGGGAGTGGGAGAGGGAGAAGCAGGCCTCCCGCGGAGCAGGGAGACTGATGTGGGGCTCGATCCCAGGACCCTGGGATCATGACCCGAGTCGAGGGCAGATGCTTAACCGACTAAGCCACCCAGGCGCCCCATGCATGTTTTATAGGTATAGTAATGAATTGGGCGTCAAAAAAAAAAAAGTATATATTTGCAAGAAGATTCTGTTCAAAGGAATCCAATGGAAAGATTTCACAGGCCCTACAAATCACACAACTTAAGCATTTGAAGAAGAGAATCCTTTGCTACTTTTAAGTGTAGAAAAATCTGCCTGGGTAGAGAGCACAAGATCTGAAATGGAGCAGGGAGATTGTAATTCCAAGTGTTTCTTTCAGATTGTTAGATTGCTTTTGGACCGCGGCTGTGATGTGAGCCTAAGTGACAAGCAGGGCCGGACGCCCCTCATGGTGGCCGCTTGTGAAGGACACTTGAGCACCGTGGAATTTCTCCTTTCCAAAGGTAGCAGCATGGGAGCCCCCGCGGAGGTTTCTTTCAGAAGGACAAAGCAAAGAGCTTTGGCAGACCCGCTGACAGTACTTTCTGATTCAAGTTTGAGAAGTCTTTTTGTTACGGGCATTTTCTGATTTACACATAAGTAGAAAGAATGGGCAGTGCATGTTGTACTGTACCCATTACTCAGCTTCAACTGCGGTGATCAGTTTGCCAGCTTCAGATGTCAGAGGCTTGATTGCTGCGCCGTCAGCGCAGGTGTTTGCGGCTATGAATCCGTTTGCTTCTGGGCTCTGTCTTACTGAGTTCATGTTCTTTGCGCTGTTCTTGCAGGTGCTGCCCTTTCTTCTCTGGACAAAGAGGGTCTGTCGGCGTTAAGCTGGGCTTGTCTGAAAGGTCACAGAGCAGTGGTCCAATTTCTGGTTGAGGAAGGAGCTGAGATAGACCAGACGGACAAGAACGGCCGCACTCCCTTGGACCTGGCCGCCTTCTACGGTGACGCAGAGACCGTACGTACCCACAGGTGGTCGTGCTGTCCACCTGCACCTGGGCCCACGCCGCGGAGAAACCCGTTCCCAGAGTCGAACCATTCCCGGAGTGTGTGGGAGGCCATGTCTGCGTGTGGTCAGCGTGTACGGGCATGCTGTGGGGTAGCTTTCACTTTTATTCTGTGACATGCAGTCTGTTCCAGAACTTGAGTAGAGATTTTAATAGACTCTTAAAACCTTCAAAATACACAATTACAAGCTGCGTCTTCGGCAGACGCATAATTGAATATGTATACAAACATGCATATGTAGTTTTATTTTCTTCTTAGTAACCCATATAAATAGAATTCCTGTATAGAGCATTTCCAAATCGCTTTATGTATATGAGAAATTACTAATCAGATAATTATCTGGTTTGTTTTTAAATGGGTGTGCCATTGTCTAGAAATAATATAAAATCCTTAGGGCATTATCTTTTAATCTCTTTGCCAGATGCCTAAGTCTAACAGAGATAAGAAAGGACAAAACATTAATAAGCTAAGAACTGCAAAATGTCTTTCAGGGCAGAAACCATGTCTTTGTCAGGTTCCGCATGCCAGGCACTGAGCAGGTGTTAAAGGAATGTTTGGCTCCTTGAGAGTTACCACTTTTGAAGAAATAATTATGTCTCATGTGCAGATTAGCCAGAGAGACAGATCCTGGGTTGCTGGAAGCAAAGGAGCTTGGAACAGAAGCTGTCCTTGCTCTGCACGTCTTGCCTTGATGCTTTTAGGAGGCAGTGATGTTGGCGTTCAATGGTCACGATTTCCTGGGCGGTGTAAACTGTACTTAATGTCGATTTTCAAAAACAGCTGTGTAACTAAACTTCCCATATCCATACTTTTATGTTTCAGCTTATGTCACCTTACCAAATCCTAGTTCATCAGTATATTAGGGAAGCATGAAGGAGCTTAGCATTCTAGTGTAATTTTTTTTTAATTGTGATTTAAAAACCCACAACATAAAGTTTACCATCTTAACCATTTCTGAGCAAAGAGTTCAGTAGTGTTACGTACACTTCACATGACTGTACAGCTACCATCCACACTTTATCCCCTAACCCTGAAACTCTGTACCCACTCAGCAGGGCCTCGGTTCTCTCCTCCTGGAGCCCTGGGCAGCCACCATTCTGCTTTTGTCTCTGTGAATTGACTACTCTAGTACCTCATCTACGTGGAGTCCTAGAATAGTTGTCCTTTAGTGACTGGCTTCTTTCACTAAGCATCATGTCTTCAGGGTTCATCCATGTTGTAACCTGTAACAGGATTTCCTTCCTTTTTAAGGCTGAATAACATTCCATCATGTGGCTCTGCCACATTGTGTTAGTCAGTTCATCTGTCCATGAACACTTGGGTTACTTCCAGCTCTTGGCTGTATGCAAATATCTCTTCAAGATCCTGTAAGTTCTTCCAGGTCTATCTGTGTCCTTTGGGATATATACCCCCACAAGTGGGATGGCTGGATCCAGTGATAGTTCTGTTTTTAATTTTTTGAGGAAATTCCATACTGTGTCTAGAGTGATCACACCAGTTTACATTCCCATCCACAGTGCACGAGGGCTCCTGTTTCTTCACACCCTCTCCAACACTTACAATTTGCTGTTCTCTTTCTTTTAATAGCAGCCGTCCTAATGGTATGAGGTGATATCTTGTGGTTTTCATTTGCATTTCCCAATGATTAGTGACGTTGAGCATCTTCTCATATGCTCGGTGGCCATTTGTATATCCTCTTTAGAGAAGTGTCTATTCACGTCCTTTGCCTGTTTTAAAATTGGGTTATTTGGGTTTTTTGTTGTTGAGTTGTAGAAGCTCTTTATATATTATGGAAATCAATCCAGTGTCATTTTGAACAGCTGGTGGACTATCAGATTTGCATGAAAATCTAAGCTGGCTACAGACTTCTAGTGAGTAGAACAATTTGAGTAGCCAAAGTGTTTTTTTCTCTGTGTTCTCTTTATGTCCAAGTGACTGCTGTCATGCCACATCCATCTAGGTACCATGGTCTCAAACCTTGAGCCTTTACATTCCCAATATTTGAGTCTCTTTCCTAAGCCTTACAGTGAGTTGTAATTGGGTTTATCTGATCTCAGGCTTCTCCAGCTTGCTGTCCCTGGGCAGTGTGGATCTGAGTGTTTCTGAGGTACCCATTGCTGTAGGCTGCCAGCACATTGGAGCTGTCGCAGATGTCTGCCTCCTAAGAAATAAGAGATGAAAAGAGGACTGTGGCCATCTCTCTGGCCGGGGAAGTGGACGTGCACGTACTCCTCTGTGGTGTATGGGTGCACGCACGTAATGTGTCCCTCCCTGGGAGTGTTCACCCGCCTTCCTCGTTGCTGATAGCAGACTGGGTTTTAGCCATGGATGGCAGCTCCTCTGTTTCCCATCCGCTTCATTTCCATTAGGATCCTTCATGGCCAGAGGTAGGGAAGATCACAGTAAAGCTAAGACTGCCATCTGCTCCCCAGGAGGCAGGGGTGGGTGGGGTGCGGCGCTCTTGCCACCAACCACCCCTCAAGGCTCTGTCTTTCCTGCCGCAGGTGCTGTATCTGGTTGACAAGGGAGCCGTGATTGAGCACGTGGACCACAGTGGCATGCGCCCCTTGGACAGAGCCATTGGTTGTCGAAACACATCCGTAGTGGTTACACTGCTGAGAAAAGGAGCCAAATTAGGTCAGTAAACACCTCGTTTCAGCAGCTGGGGAGGGAGGGGAGCTTCAGATTCTAGAGTATGTCAGGGACCATAAAGATTTACCTGCTCCCAGATTAAGAAGTAAGATGTCAGGTGCTTAGAGACTTTTTTTCCTTCCTCTGTAAGGCTCATTTAATCACAGTTATCCAAAATGCTTTAGTAGTTCATAACGTTATCACTGCCGTGTGGGTGGAGAGCAGCAACCAGTGTTGAAGAACAGTCTAGAATTGAGGGCGTTAGGGATGCCCAGGAGCCATGGTGGGGAGCCGTTCCATTCACCTCTGGGGGGCGGGGGAGGCCGGGCATCATGGTAAAGAAAGCTCACAGGTGGCTGTGCTGAGCAGCTGTGTTTGAGAGCCGCTGTTCTGGAGTCGTCCTCGTCGGTCGGGTAAGCCCCAGCAGCTTCTGTGAAGGAAAGGTCACAGGAAACGGGAAACAGGGTGGGGGGTCACCTGAGGACACTGATGGGACTAAGGGGTCAGTAGGGAGAGCCCCTTCCGTGTGGCTGGCTGGAACGTGACCCGCCACTCAGAATGTTTGGGTGAGGGGCAGCCGGAATAGGGTTCTCGTAGTTTAGTCTGCCAGACTTTTGACCAGCGGTGGCCGTGAGGAGGGGGCTCTGGCGAAGATGAGAAGGTCAGCTGATGTTATTAAGCAGTTCGCCGTCTCGGGAATTATTCTAAGCAGTTTCTAGTTTTAGCTTCTTTCATCCTCACCTACCCTCGAAGTAGGTAGTGATAACCCCATCGTGTTGCAGAGGAGGAAACCAAGGCCCAGCAGGGGCAAAAAGCTTCCCTCAGGTCGTAGTGCTTGGCAGAGTCCGTGCTTGAGGCTGAGTGGCGTGACTCCTGACCCTGCTCTTCCGTAAGCTGCCTCCCCTGCACGTGCTCAGGAGTAGGGCTGGGGGCTGCGGGGCCGCGGCCTGGGGAGAGGGCGGCGGGGCCACAGCCGGCCTGCCTGGGCGGGCGCAGTGCCAAGGCTGCTGAGAACGCAGGCCTTCACTCGCTAGCCGCCGTGCAGGAAGCGAAGGAGATTATTTGGAAGCTGTGTTTAACTGATTTTGCCCAAATTTCCCACTGGAACGGGGTGGGGAGTGGTTGGGCACGGCCGCTGTGATGCCTTGGTTTTCCAGCACTCTGTTTTCATCCGAGTAACAGGTGCACCTGGGACAGCCTCCCTCCCAGGTGCTTCACTCAGCATGAGGCTGATTCGAAGGAAGACCCGTTCCCCGGGGGCCAGCCCGTGTCCCTTTCATTCTCCCGTTGTTTGGAAGCTGCCGGACACGCCGTGCTGCTGCTCGTGACCTTCACTGCAGCACAGCCCCAGAAGCCATGACCTCCTTTCCTCCTTGAACACTGACGTGCCACTGAATGCTGTCTTTGTTTTGCAGGAAATGCTGCCTGGGCGATGGCTACTTCCAAACCTGATATTTTGATTATACTTTTACAGAAATTGATGGAGGAAGGAAACATGATGTACAAAGTAAGTGCTATCGCCCTTTTCTAGGATGTGACAGCCTGCTAGCAGCCTCCCAGCCTGGCGTGGACGGGACTGTGCCAGCACGCAGCACACCGGCGGCTGGGCTGGGAGACGCTGCGGGGCCCCGGGGCCAGGCTGGTGTGCCCCAACAGCAGGGCCTTAGAGGCAGAAGGCCCGCCTCCGTTTTTGAGAACCATTACGCCGGAAGGAGTCCTCGTGGCTGTGACTTAGGGCCTGAAGCCTTGGCGTGAAGGCAGAGGCGCTTCAGGCAGGAGATTCCTTAGTACACCATGTTGTGACACACGCGGGAAAGGGACACTCCGGGGACATTTCAGAAGAAGAGGATCATTAAGTCTCCTAAGACTTTATTATCTTAGTTTTAATATCCATAAGCTTCTGCAACTTGAAACGGTTTCTTAGAGATATTTTTACTTAAGATAGTCAAGGAGTATGTATAGAATACTCTGTTACTCAGGAGACTGATTCAATTTTTCCCCCGTTGTCCCTTAGAAATGGAAATGTAAAGACTAGCAAAAGGTAAAAATTTTAAATAAAATTCAAAGTAAAATTTCCAAAATAAGACCTCAGCTTAGACTGGAGGTCAGCAGACTTCTCCTGTAAAGGGCCAGACGGTAAATATGTTAGGCTTTGCCATGTGGTCTCTGTCACGGCTCCCCAGCTTCTCTGCTGTGGCCCAAAAGCAGCCACAGGTGACACATGAGTGAATGGGTGCGGCCGTGTCCCAGGCAGACTGTATTTGTAAAAATGGGTGGCAGGCTAGATTTGGCCCGGAAGCTGTACTTGGCCCACCCCTGGCTTGGATAGATGCTTTAGGCCATTTATGTGGATCGCTGCTCTTTCCAGGTCTGTGATTAGACAGAATTAAATGTTTTGGAAACAAACAAAAAAACTGCATTATGACCATTTTAATCCTTTTATCATGAGGCTGCTGCACGGGCTACATTTAGTTTTTCCCTTTTCCTTTTTTAATAACGACAAATAAGTAGGCATCTAGCACGACCCAGCAGGGTTCCTGGCTCGGAATCCTTTTGAAATGGAGTTCAGAGTGCGTGTTGTTGTGGCTTTGAAGTGGTTTTAATATGAATTTTGGTAGGCAATTATGTTAGAAATATCAAGCCGTTTTCAACAGACTTCATACCTGCTGTGCCATGAAACCGACTGAGCAAATGGATTTCTTTAGCCTTGAAAATAATGTGCAGCGCTGTTCAATTTTTAAAGCCCGTACTTTAGTTCCTCTTCAAAGAAAAATTATAATTCTACAGCAAGCTCTAGGCTTCACCTCTACAAGACTGTACTTGCCTTAAGAACCACATCATTTCTTCAATCTGATTTCTGTAAGACTTAGCATTAAAACATCTGTGGATGAGGGATTATTTCTGAGATGGTTTTCAAAAATATGTAACAGAGGGGCACTGGGGTGGCTCAGTCGGGTAACTGTCCGACTCTTGATTTCGGCTCAGGTCATGATCTCAGGCTCTTGAGATTGACCCACATTGAGCTGGGCGTGGACCCTGCTTAAGGTTCTCCCTCCCCACCCCGTGTGTGTGCATGCTCTCTCTCTCTCTCAGTAATAATAATAAAAATATAACAGGATAATCTGATGTATTAAGATTGATAGTTATCAATTTGGCAGTGTACAGACCGCTTCCTAGAAAACCAGTTTCTTCAAATAATGCAATATATGTTAAGAAAAAAAAAAGAAGATAGCAGGAGGGGAAGAATGAAGGGGAGTAAGTCGGAGGGGGAGACGAACCATGAGAGACTATGGACTCTGAGAAACAAACTGAGGGTTCTAGGGGGGAGGGGGTTGGGGGGATGGGTTAGCCTGGTGATGGGTATTAAGGAGGGCACGTTCTGCGTGGAGCACTGGGTGTTATACGCAAACAGTGAATCATGGAACACTACATCAGAAACTAATGATGTAATGTATGGTGATTAACATAACAATAAAAAGTTAAAAAAAAAAAAAGAAAAGGAAAGGAAAACCAGTTTCTTTCTTACTGCGCGGAGCCAGAGGCTGCAGAAGCTGAGGACAACAGGGAGGCGCGTTCATGCCAGCCGGACCCTCCCGTGTGCTCTGATAGTTTCGGTGGTGCAGGGAGAACCTTGCCAGGGTCTTCAGGTTGTGGGAGCCTATTCATCTTGGGGCATCTGGAAAAGGATCAATTTCTGTGCTTTTTGATTCCTAGAAAGGGAAGATGAAAGAGGCAGCCCAGAGGTACCAGTACGCCTTAAGGAAGTTTCCCCGAGAAGGATTCGGAGAGGACATGAGGCCATTCAATGAACTAAGAGTTTCTCTCTATCTCAATTTGTCTCGCTGCCGAAGAAAAACAAATGTAAGCTGTGGGCCCTTGTTCTACTCTTTTAGTAGTAGAGTGTTGGCTCGTGCTGAAGGCCAGCCCTGCACAGACCAAGTCAGGGGGTCTCCTGTGTGATTTGTTCGCACATCTCTGAACTTGGCGTGTGGGGAGCTGCTTCTCTTGGGTGGTCGTCATGTGGTCACTGTCCCGCCCTGGCTCTCCAGGTGCTGAGACAGCGCATTGGAGGGCACTGTCCTCTGCCTCAGGAGTGAGAGGCGAGCAGACTGCCGCTCCGTCCCTTCCCGACTGGGTGCTGCCAACGTCGTCATGGGCAGCCCTTCCCAGACGCAGAAGGAAAGGGTACCATTGAGTTGAACACCGATGTGTTCCAGTCTGCCTAGTGGTTATTGTGTTTGCCCAGAGGGTATACCAGTAACTGGTTCACTTGTTAATTGGTAGGAGTTACTTCTTAGTTAATTTGTAACTAGTAACTCTTGTTTCAGTATTTTTCTCCTTTTTTTGTTTTTAAACTTCATCTCACCACCAAATCCATTGACCTGCTCGCTTCTGTACCCGCCCCCCCCCCCCCCCCCCCCCCCCCGCCCCCTAGCTGTTCCAGTGGGCGGTGTCTCTGCCCCTCCCTGAGGCCACCCTACCCCCCCACCCCCCCACCCCCAGCGGCGCAGCTTCCATCTGCTCTTGCCTGCTAGTGCACGGCTTCTGCTGCTCTTCTCTCCATCCGGAATCACCAATTTTTGTTTCTCTACTGAATTCTTCTCTTAAGATATTAATAAGCTTTAACTGTCTCCCTACTTTAAAACAAGAGAAATAAAACTTCCCTTGTCCTTTACCTCCCCAGCTGTCCCAATTCTCTGCCAACCTGTAGAGCAAAACTCCTATTAAAAAGCTGCCTGTAGTCCTGTCTCTCAGTGCTTCTTTTGACTCATGTCTTTAAATGTTGACACTAGGACTTTGGCATGGCAGAAGAATTTGCTTCCAAGGCTCTCGAATTGAAGCCAAAGTCCTATGAAGCCTTTTATGCCAGGGCAAGAGCGAAGAGAAATAGCAGGTACTGTCTGGGGGTCGGTCTGTGACTAGAGAAGCCTTCTTGGGTCTCTGCGGTATCACAGCTGCTGGTTGACTTTGGGGGTTGCTGACTCACAGGCATTACTCAAATGCCTCTCATCCCTAGCTTCCAAGGGGCACAGCAGTGGGTATTCTTAGCAATGGCTAGACTTTTGTTTTCTCCTGACATCCCGGTAACTGTTCCTGCCCAGCGCCCCAGCTGCCACTTGCTGCCACACAGAATGCCTCGATCAGTCTGTGCTCGCAGGGAAGCTACCAGCTAGAGACACGAGAGCAGGCAGGTGGGGGGAAGGGAGGAGAGGCCTGGAAGACTTTGGGGTTAGAGATGGACACAGTGAGAGGCGGTGGCGAAGGAGGATTCCGACACCCACTGCCTTATGCCTGTTTCCTCTCCCCGCCCGGTGGGGTTTGCGGAGACAGAGGGGCCCCGGCATGGCGGCGCAGGTGTGGGCCGGGATTCGCTCCCCCGCCGCCGAGGAGCTCTAAGCCAGTGCGGACCGGGCCCTGCCCACCCCCGTCGGTGTTGCAAACGCCCTCGGCTGCCTTCCCGCTCTGGCTAGCAGAGCTCGCTCATGCACAGCGACGTTCCGAGCGCGTTCCTACACGGCTTGTAACTCGCCTTCTGTTCTGACATAAAGGCAGTTTGCGGCGGCCCGGGCTGACCTGCGGGAAGCTGTGAAGCTCTGTCCCACCAATCAGGAAATCAGGAGGCTCCTGGCCCGTGTGGAGGAGGAATGCAAGCAACTGCAGAGGAGCCAACAGCAAAAACAGCAGTGCCCACCGCCAGCCGCGCCCAACGACTCGGATAACGAGGAGGACGCCCCGACCGCCGGCTTGAACGACCGCTTCCATCTTGAGGAAGCCGACGAAGAAGACACTTCCTCGCAGGAGGAGTCCATTTCCCCGACGCCCAGGCCTCAGCCGTCCTCATGCGTCCCCTCTCCGTACATCCGAAACCTTCAGGAAGGCTTACAGTCCACGGTCGGGCCGGTGTCCCCGCAGAACAGGCCGGGGGTTGGTAAGGCCCTGAGGGAGGCTGTGGCTCCGCCGGGGCTGGTGCTGCAACCCACCCGGCAGGCGCAGATCGTGAAGACCAGCCAGCATCTGGGGCCCGCGCAGCCAGGCGCGCGAGGCGGCTGCACGAAAACGCAGGTCTCTGCCCAGACTCCTCCCCCGAGGCCTCCGCCCGCCGGGGGCAGAAACCAGCGTTTGGAGGGAACGGGTACTTTGACTGTGGGAGCCGGTTCTGGCCATTTCGCAGAGCGGCTGGGCCCCAGCCACGGCGTCCAGCTGCAGCACAGCGACGGTGGCGCTGCCTGTCCCTTACCAAGCAAGGTAAAAACCGCAGAGAGGCTTCTGTCTCATGCCCCCATCGCTGTGGATGTCGCTCCTTTAAACCAGGGCGGGCCAGCGAGCTGCAGCGACGTGCGACATCCAGCTTCCCTCGCCAGCTCGGGTTCTTCTGGTTCTCCGTCTGGCAGCATCAAGATGTCAAGCTCAACCAGTAGTTTGACTTCCAGCAGCAGTTTTTCAGATGGCTTCAAGGTCCAGGGACCGGATGTTCGCATCAAAGACAAGGTCGTTAACCCAGTTCCGAGCGGGACAGCTGAGCACAGGCCGCGCAGTACTCCGTTCATGGGCATCATGGATAAGACTGCCAGGTTCCAGCAGCAGAACAACCCTCCAAGCCGTACCTGGCACTGTCAGATGCAGGAGGGGCTCCTGACAAACGCGTCCTCTGCAGCTGGCCTGCAGCCCTTGAACTCGGAGAAGCCCCCTCTCAAACAAGCAGGAGGGCATCCTAGCCAGGCCAAAACCTGCTCTGTTCCTACCCTGGCGGGGAGTGTCCACAGTGGGGCACAGGGGAAGGAGCTCGAAGAGAAGAAATGCCAGATTCCAGTCCACTGTCAGGATAACAGGATCACTAAGACCGTTTCTCATCTGTATCAGGAAAGTATCTCTAAACAGGGGCCTCACGTCAGCAGCGAAGCCCACAGGAGTCACCTTCCTTCAGCAAAACCGAAGCGGTCGTTCATAGAGTCAAATGTGTGAGCCTTAAGAGAGAACCGCATGTGGGATTGGGAAAACAGTGTGCTGGCTTCTGGTGGTAATTAAAAGGTTTTTCATGAGACAAATTACCTGTTAGCCATGTATTTTTTTTCTTTTTTCCTTGGGGGTGATTCAGATGCCCTTGATATATTTAAAACGTGGGATAAAATTTCTTTGATAAATAGCTAGGAGTCACCATAAATAAAAATGCTAACCAGAATTAAAAACTATAATTAGTTAAGCCTGTTCAGTTAAACATTTAAGACCGCCCAGAAGACATTAACTCATGCTCTTCTCTTATGAAATTGTTTGGTTTTTATCACTTTTCTCCTAGCCTTTGCTATGTGATAAAATCATAATATTTCTTAGAGAATGTAAATGTCTAGTGATAGATCTAACTCATGGCATAATATCCAGATGGTGTATTCTGGGAAAGGTGGAATTTTCAGGTTTCAGTTCCATTGAGTCAAATCCCAATTTTTATATATAAATATATAATGTTTCTAGCTGAACATAAGTGTGACTATAAATGTTACACAGCTGACTTTTTTCAGCAAAATATGAGAACATTCGAGTACTGTTCCCTGCATAGTAGTTCCCTTAAGAGGATTAAACATTTAGTTCCAATGTTATGGTTCTCATTAAAAATATTTTTATAGCACCTTTTTTGGAACTATATTTCCACTTCAAGGTGTTTTTAACGTTTGGAAACAGTATAAGCCATTTGGAATCACGATTGGTGGTTTTAGGCTAAAGTTGGATTTAGGCTAAAATACTAAGAATACAGCACTCTTTACGATACATAAATTAGCTCTCAACCGGTTCCCAAACTGCTTTTTAACAATGATAGGGCTCTCCTGGAAGAGGCGTTCCAAGGTCCTTTAAGGACACTATTGAATTTGGATAGTTAAGGTATGGTTGGTTGTTGCTTTTGTTTCATTATACAATCATGACTTATAGTCACATGTTGTACATATTAAATAGCCAAGTTGTAAATATAACTATTTCAAGTAATCATAAAAAAAAAAACTCATATATTTGCATGTTCTTTGTAAGCTTCCTTCATGCTGGTTATTGCACTGAACGATGTATTATTATGGCATGTTAACAGTATACCAGTAACAGCACTTTATCTCATTTATATGAACACCTTTGAGGTGCTACTTAAGTCCAAACTGATGTATTATTCATTTGTAAAGATAAGGTACAGCAATGAACCTTGGTTTAAAGGTATTTTTATATGAAAATGGTGTGCTATTGGAGATTGTGAAAATGCTAATTTGAAAGAGGTGGGAGTATAGTTGTTTTATATGTTGGGATGTGAAATTTATTTTCTAGAATTGGGGAGAAGGAAGTTCTATATTTACAGAATGTTTTAAAAATGAATAGTTGTCTTGAAGTTCTTGTGAGCATCATTATGGTTTTGTACAAATAGGAAGTCTTCTGGTGTCATTCTTCAACATTTGTTCCTGAGTGTGTAAGCGTACTTCTTACGGCTTTATCATTTTTATAGGCTTTCCATGAGTTCTGCTATAAGTACTATGGCTTATTTATTGTTCATTGTTTTCTTTAATATTTGTGGAAGTCTTACTCTTTTGTTATGTAGTTTTGTTTCTGCACAACTACTGTACTTTTCCATATGGAATAAAGAATATTAATAGATTCTGTTTTGTATTAAATGAAACAGTGGGTAAGTAGAGACTGTCCTGATGACAATGATCTGCTTTGGTTTAATCCTGGGTGATCTTGTTACCCTAAAGGAAATAGTGAAAGGTCTGTTTTTATAGTAATACTACCAGATGCATATTTAATTTCTTCTAAGAATAATTTCAGAAAAAGGGCGAAGCTTCGTGATATTCCAGAATATTCAGTGGTTAACATTAGTCTTTTTGCCTGAAAGAGGAGGAAGAGCATTCTGTACTTATCTGTTCCAGAAATCTTGGTGTCTGTTTTTACTGGTAACAGGATCTCTTTAGTACTGGAACTCTCAAACCCTTTGGCAATACACCAAACACTGTGTTGATTACGAGAGTTCTTCACGTTTGTATAATCCTTCAGTTAAAAGGATGCATTTGTCTTTATCCCCACATATTTCCGTCTCAGAGCAATGGGAATGAAGGTGAACATCACTCTGGCTTATATTGTGATAAAACCCTGATGTGGAGTCTCAGGCCGGGGTATCCCCTAAGACTCCTTCAGGTTCCTGTCTGGGTAGGACTGTTATTAGTAAGGCTGAGTAAAGTGTTTGCAGCCCTTCTTTAAAGCTGTATATTAAACTTAGGGGTTAAAAACAAAAAACCAGGTGGGACGGAGAAGTGTTCTTAGCTGACAGAATTGTTAAATGACTTTGCTATGAAACTGCCAGTGGGACTCTGGGAATTTCTTATAAACTACATTAGGATTTTGATACAGTCTTAGTAAAGATATTTGGCCCAGTTAGCCCAGAGAGAAGTCTTTTTGGGAAGTCACTAGTCAGTGCAGGCCGGGGCTGCGGGCAGGTGAACACCGCTCCCGTGTCATTCTCAGTGAAGGGCTTGGCTTGGGGAGTGTGGCGAAGGGGTCTTGTGGGGTCCCTTCCTGGGGGTGGTTTTGGATTTGGTTTGCTTGTGTATCGGGGGGGAGGAGGGGTTGTCAGGCTTTGGATTTATTTGCATTCATAAAAAGAAGCACTTCACTTTAGTAAATTATTGGCATCTTAGTTTTCAACCATTTTAACAAGAAACTATGATGGTGAAACGTAGAAAATTGCCACCTTTAACACATTTAAAAGATAACCAATCTTTTTTCTATCAGATTTTTAGTAATTTTTTTTTTAAAGATTTTATTTTTGACAGAGAGTGTGTACAAGCAGGGGGAGCAGCAGAGAGGGAGAAGCAGGCTCCCCGCTGAGCAGGAAGCCTGATGCGGGGCTCGACCCCAGGACCCTGGGATCATGACCTGAGCCGAAGGCAGACGCCCAACCAACTGAGCCACCCAGGGGCCCCGATTTTTAGTAATTTTTATGTAAAAAACCAGTCTGCCTCCTTTGGAAAATAAGTCTGTCAATCAAAAAAAATATTTGGCCCAATGGTGGGCTCTGTCACTTAAAAAATCTTTGGTTAAAATTATGTTAACCTAGTTTCTCTATAGAATACAATGGAAAAACACCTAAAACCTGTTCCCAACTTTTTTTTTTTTATTTTGTCCTCCCTTGAATGTAAGCAGCATGGGTGGTATGAAAAAGAAAATCCTCTTGTAGAATCAGCTATAAATCCCAGCTAGGACACAAAGGAAATAAAATTCAGTAATCCATTAGGAGGATGGAAATTTTACAAAGCAGCTTTTCTTTATAATTGCTATTTGGAGCTTTTTGTGGTAGCTAGGCTTTCCACAATTCTGTGAACACAGCATATTAGCTGTAAATTTGTAAAATATAGAAAAAGACTAAATATATACATAATTACATCACTTTTCCCCCTCTCATTTCTGAGTTTTTGAATTTTTGAACAGTAAAATGAGGGTTTTGGGGGTGGGTAAGAACAGAGTCTTGGGCCCTGCCTGCTCTTACAGCTGGGTTCTAATGTGCCTTCTGTTCCGGGACACAGCTTAGGACAGGTGGGGAAAGTCGCTACCACCTCAACTTCGTGAACCTGAAGTTTTCTGCTGAGGCAACACTTATCGGTATTGTATTAAATATCAGTCTCTTATGTAAAAATGTATAGTTACCCTAGTTTAGAATGTTATATGATAACTTTAAGAATCCTAAACTCTAAAAGGAGGCTGGTTTGCTGCTATATTTCAACAAAGCCAACTTGACACATTCATGCTAATTTATTCCATCTAACTTCTACACAGGTTTGGACTGTGGGGAAAAATCATTACCACCTTGAAAATTTAGAATCCAACAAAATTGCTCATTAAACATTTCAAAATGGTTTTCTCAATTTAGTCATAAAATATTTTGCTACAAATTCTCTTTAAAAGGATTCCAAAGAGTTACCAAATTAATGGCTTTAATTAACTAGGATTTCAATGTTATGTTGATTATTCTGATCTTTAGTTGTAATGAGAATATAATCTTTATCGAGCAAGAATGTGAGCATTGGAATTTTAAGTCAAAGTGAAACTTTATTTTTCTACAGGTTAAGATTTCTTTCACTAATACAAAAAGGCTTTTATAGTAAAAATAGAAAAGAAGTCAGATATGTTACTTAGTCCATATGATTTAAAGAAAAAGTCTTTATAGGTAGCTAAATTCACTTTTCTCCTGTTTTGCTTTTAATAATATGATTAATATTTACCTTTAAATCATTCAAATGAGATCACTGAAGAATATAAACAATATAAACAATTTTATTTCTGATGTGTCTCTAGCCATCGGCTGATGGCCATTTTCAGAGTCCTGTTTGGTGTCAGTACCATTGAAGGGAGAAGGAGATTCGTCATGGGGCTTGTACGTTTCTTTTTGCTGATCCAGTTTTCCATTGCTTCCTTTTCATATGAATAGCCATCTAAAAAAAAAACCACACACACACACACAAATTATTTGCAGTGTAGGAAAGGGAGATTGGGATTACCAAAAGGAGTTGAATATACCCACTCCACTGCGAGGGCCTTTGTTGTGATTTAAGTGGTGGTCTTGTATCAATACTCCTAAAATACTTCTGCCACAACACCTTAAATTCTGCCCTACAAGATGCACTGAGATTGCACAAATTACCTGGAACAGTGTCAACATTTTACTGATAATTTTGAACACAAATACTATAACAAAGGACTGTGTCCAAAATTCAGATGTAGCAGAAAGGAAGAAAGGAAAAGCCAGGTAGAGGAGAGTGGTTGTGAAGATAAACTGCCTTATTAGAATGGTTAGCTGTGTGTGCAAAGTAATATGGCTAAAGATGAAAAGAGCCTTAGGAATACCTCAGCAAAATTTCTGACATACTGGAAACTGAGGGAAATGGATACCAAGAGATTATAGAACTCAGCCCACTAAGGACTTGACAGTAAAGGGACATGATAAAAAAATGCTATGGGCTAAGGTTTGTTAATACACGTTTGTGCAAAATTCTTTGCACATACAAAGATTGGCGTTTTTGCTTCATTTTTTTCTCTTTGCTCTTTAAACTGAAAATCTTAGTTCCTGATTACACATTTATTTGCTTTAATTTACAATGCATACAACAGTTTCAAACTAACAGTGTCAATACATTACTAACACAGACTGTGAAAGAAATTTAAGATTTCTTTCTGGCTCTTTGTGTCACCAAGAATAGATCCACTAGGGTTTTCTAACTGAAATACTGTGTTTGATGAAAATCACTTGGAAAAAAATTCTTCCGTTTGATTATGTTACCAACTTGACATGTAAGTGTGTTAATTTGCTTCCCTTTTTTATCCTCTCAATTTTTAGATCGGTTTGTTTTGCATGATTTAATTCTGTAAAACACTGAAGTGACTGCAAAGTAAAAGCTGTAAAACAAAGTACATACAGGGGAGTCTATTCTGTCTCTGTCCAACACGGGTTCCCTCCCATCCCATACAGGTAACTATGTACATTTTTATCCTTTTGTTTCTTCTTGAAAATATAAGCATGTGTAAACACAGTGCATGCACATTCTTACACAAGAGCTAGCACACTGTACGCTATTTTGCGCCTGCTTTACACCCTTTATTCCCCCCCCCCCCCCCCCCCCCGAGCAGTCCACTGTATGGATGTATGGATGGACATCTCGGTTGTTTCCAGTCTTTCCCTTTTACAAATAGTGTTGCAATGGACAGTCTTATTTTGGGGGAGATTCCAGAAGTAGGGCTGCTGCATTAAAGAGTATAATTTTGCTAGATATGCCAATACTTCCATAGGAATTCTACCATTTTTATTCCTACTGGTCATACTAATGAATGCTTTTTTTTTTTTTTCCTGAAGAGCTTCACCAAGAGAATATGTTGTCAAACTGGATGTTTACCAGTCTCTCATGAACAATGCTATAGTTTTGGTAGTTTATAGTTTATAAACTATAGTTTATAGTTTCAGGTAGCTTTATTTTGAGGAAGACAGAATTTTATATATATATATATGTTTAAGAGCCATTTGTTTCTCTTTTTCCTCTGAACTGTTACTATTTTTGGCCCATTTTTCCTTTAGGCTGCCCTTAGATTTTTTCCTTTTTAAACACTGAGATATAATTGACATACTAGTTTCAGATGCACAACATAATTCTTCGCTATACTGTGAAATGATCACAATAGGTCTCATAAACATGCATCACCACACATAATTACGAATTTTTCCTTTTTCTTGTGATGGGAGACTTGTAAGATTTCTTCCAGGGGTAAAGGGGGAGAGGGAGGTATGGAATGACTAAGTCCTGGGGATGAAAGGTACAGCACGGGGAATACGGTCAATGGTCTTATAAGAGCGTTGTATGGAGATGGAGGGGGCTACGCTGCCGGTGAGCACAGCATAATATATAGCCTTGCTGAGTCACTGTGGTGTATGCCTCAAACTAACTGCATCTAGATTTCAATTAAAATCTCTTAGCAACTTTCTAATATACATTGCTGGCTATAGTCACCATGCTGAACACTGTATCTCTAAGACTAATTTCATGACTGGAAGTTTTTATCTATTGACTACCTGCACACTTTGGTCCATTCCCCCACCCTCTGCCTCTGGCAACCACCAATCTGTTCTCTGTATCCATGAGTTCAATGTTTTGTCTTAGATGCCACATGTGAGAGAGATCATAGGGTATTTATCTTTCTCTGACTTATTTTATGTAGCACAATGTCCTCAAGGTCTATCCACGATGGCACAAATGTCAGGATTTCCTTTATTGTGGCTGAATTATATTCCACTGCACACGTATATATTTTCTTTATGCCTTCAGCCACTGATGGACACTTGGGTTGTTTCTATGTCTTGGCTATTAATAAATCCAGGCAATGAATGGGGGGGGTACAGATATCTTTTCAAGTTAGTGATTTTGCTTCCTTTGAATAAATACCCAGTAGGGGAATTGCTGGATCACAAGGTAGTTCTATTTTTAATCTGAGGAATCTCCATATTGTTTGCCATAGTGGTTGCACCATTTTACGTTCCCACCAAACAGCATGTAAGGGTTCCCTTTTCTCCAAATTGTCACCAACACTTTTTTATATATAATAACCATTTCTAACAGTTATTACAAGGTGACGGCTCATTGTGGTTTTGTAGTTCCCTGATGATTAGTAATGTTGAGCACCTTTTCATGTACTTGTTGACTATATGTAATCTTTGGAAAAATGTACATTCAGATCCTCTGTCTTTTTTCTATCGAGTTACAGTTCTTTATATATTTTGGACATTAACCCTTATCAGATGTGTGATTTGCAAATACTCTTTCCCATTTCATAAGCTGCCTTTTCACTTTGCTGATGGTTTCTTTTGTGCAGAAGCTTTTTAGTTTGATGTAGTCCCACTTACTTTTGCTTTTGTTGCCTTTGCTTTTAGAGTTACATCAAAAAGATCATTGCCAAGACAGACGTCAAAGGGCTTACCACCTATGTTTTCTCCTAGAAGTTTTTTGGTTTCATGTCCTACATGTCTTTAATCCATTCTGAGTTAATTTTTGTATATGGTGTAAGATAGTGATCCCAATTCTTTCTTTTGCAAATGGCTGTTTTCTCAGCACCATTTATTGAAGAGGCCTTTCCCTATTGTATATTCCTCATTCCTTTGTTGTAGATTAATTGATCATGTATGTGTGGGTTTATTTCTGGGCACTCTATTCTGTTTGTATCTGTTTATACACCAATACCATACTCTTTTAATACTATAGCTTTGTAATATAGTTGGAAATCAGGAATTGTGATGCCTCCTGCTTTTTTTGTTAAGATTGCTTTGGCTATTCAGGGTCTTCTGTGATTCCATACAAATTTGCTCTTTTTTTGTGAAAAATGCCACTGGGATTTTGACAGGGATTTCACTGAATCTGTAGATTGCTTTGGGGAGTATGGATATTTTAACAATATTCTTTCAATCCATGTCTTTCCATTTCTTTGTGTATTCTTCAGTTTCTTTTCTCAATGTATTCCAGTTTTCAGTGTACAGGTTTTTTTTTTTTTTAACCTCCTTGGTTAAATTTATTCCTAGGTATTTTATTCTTTGTGATGCAGTTGTAAATGGGAGTATTAATTTCTCTGAGAGCTTGTTACTAGTATACAGAAATACAACAAATTCCTGTGTATTAACTTTGTATCTTGCAACTTTTACTGAATTTGTTGATTAGTTCTAAAAGGTTTTTTTGTGGAGTCTTTACAGTTTTTCCTATATAAAAACATGTCATCTGCAAATAGTTTTACCACTTCCTTTCCAAGTTGGATGTATTTTACTTTTTTTTTTTTTTTTTGCCTAACTTCTGAGGCTAGAACTTCCAATACTATGTTTTGTTTTGGGTTTCTTTTTTAAGATTTTATTTTTTTGACAGGGAGAGACACAGTGAGAGAGGGAACACAAGCAGGAGGAGTGGGAGAGGGAGAACAGGACCCTGGGATCATGACCAGAGCCGAAGGCAGACGCTTAACGACTGAGCCACCCAGGCGCCCCTCCAATACTATGTTGAGTAAAAGTGAGGAAAGTAGGTTCTCTTGTCTTGTTCCTAATCTTATTGGGAAAGATGTCAGCTTTTCACTGCTGACATTGATGTTAGCTGTGGGCTTGTCATATATAGCCTTATGTTGAGGTACATTACCTCTATACCCATTTTGTTGAGGGCTTTTATCATAAATGGATGTTGAATTTTGTCAGAGGCTTTTTGTGCATCAATTGAAGATAGGATTTTTATCCTTGTTTTTGTTAATGTGGTATATCATGTTGATTTACAGAGGCTGAACCATCCTTGCAGCCTTGGAATAAGTCCCATTTGATCATTGTATGTAATCCTTTTAATGTACTGAATTTGGTTTGCTAAACCTGAGGAATTTTACATCTTTGTTCATTAGGGATATTGGTCCATAACTTTCTTGTGTTCTTGTCTGGTTTTATTATCAGGGTAATGCCGTTCTTGTAAAATGAGTTTGGAAGTGCTCCCTCTTTGCCTAGTTTTTTGAGGATTGGTATTCCCTGAATATTTTTTATATCTTTGGAATATAAACACTTCATTAGTCTTCTGCACATTTCTCTTGGATTTTGAGTCCAGGTTAGGAAGTGTCCCCATTTCCAGATTATCAAGGAATTTATATTTCCTTCTAGGACTTTGTTTCTCTCTAATCCATTTGGAATTTAGATGCACAGTATAAGAGATGAAGGCAGTGTTAACCCTTTTCCATACGGCTATTAGTTGTGAGAATACCACTTTTTGAATATTTGTTACCACTGACAACATATGCCATTTTTATCATTCACTAAATTTCCAAGTGCACTTGGATCAATTTCTGTATTTAAAAAATTTTTTTTCCTGTTGTTGTGTCTATTCATGTGCCAATCCCACTCTGTGTTGTTTATAAAGGCTTCAAACATGTTCTGATATTTGATAGGGCTAGTGACACTCCTCCTTTTCATTTTCTAGATTATTTGTTGTGTGGTCTTTCCAATGGAACCTAATCATCATCTTCTGTATCACTAGGAAAAAATCTAATAGTGACATCTTGCGGACATCATATCTTCTTCCTATTGTCATGGTGTGCTCTCCATTTGTTCCAAGTTTACTTTGCAGGGATGTTCTTTGTTTTCTTCACGACTGTCTGGCACATTAAGTCCTCTGTCGTACATTCTTTTTTAAACTGCAGTTGGCACATGATGTTAGTTTTGGGTGTACAACACAGTGATTCGCTAAGTCTATACTGTGCTCTGCTCACAGGCACGTAGCGCCCGTCTGTCACCATACAAAGCTCTTCAGTACCCTGACCATGTTCCCTATGCTGTGCTTTTATGCCCCTGACTTACTCCGTAAGTGGAAGCCTATCTCCTGCTCCCCCTTCACCCATTTTGCCCATTCCCCTACCCACCCTCCCTTTTGGCAATTACCAGTTTATTCTCTGTATGTGTGGGTCTGTTTCTGCTTTTTGTTCATTTTTTTTAAATTCCACATATAAGTGAAATCATATAGTATTTGTCCTCTGTCTTAGCATAATACCCTCTTAATCCCATGTTGTGGCAATGTTATATCTTTTAACTGCTTTTGTTTACATATACATTTACACATGAAGGCTACTGATTCCTCTTTGATTTGACTTGCTAAATGCTGGTTAGACTTAATTAAGCTATTGTCTCTCAGCTCTAAATTCATGCATGATACTGAGGACTCCGCATGCTGGAGCCAGGATAACGCAAACCACATTTCTGCTTTACCAGTTGGCTCCTTGTTAGATCTTGCAATTGGATTCCTCTAGAAGGCGACAAAAACAGTGAAGGCTCCTACCAGTGTTGTGCCTAGCCCTGGCCCTTTATCTGGCAGGGGTAGTTGGTTATACTCTGCAGATTTTTGGCTTGCTTCATTGTAGGTACTGCTCCAAGTGTCTTATCCTTTCCCCTTTAGAGGCACCAGCCGGTGGCCACCCTTTCTTAAAGGCCTGGATTCTGGTTCTTGGAGACCCATGTGAGGTTCTGAGGACCGTAACTTCCTTTTGTTTCCCAGAGTCCTAGAGATGGTAGAAGATTTCTGCACATGCCGTTAGTGCCTTTTTCTTTTGAGATACAGCTGACATAAAATCTACCTTTTAGTATACAATTCAGATTATTAATGGTGATGGTTGTACCACTCTGAATTACACTAATTTCAAAACATTTTCATCACTCCATAAAGAAACCCTATACCCCTTAGCATTCACTCTCCCCTCTCCTGGCAACCACAAATCTTTCTCTGTAGATTTGCCTATTCTGAACACTTCCTACGAACAGAATCTGTGTGGCCTTTGGTGTCTGCTTTCACTTAACATAGTGTTTCCAAGGTTCATCCACGTAGCATGTATAAGTATTTGTTCCTTCTTATAGCTGATTAATATTCCATTGTATGGATATACCGCATTTTATTCATTCAGTGATGGGACATTTGGGTTATTTCCACTTTCTGGCTCTTACCAGTAAGACTATGAGCATACATGTACAACTTTTTGGATGAATATTTTCAATTCTCTTGGATATATATCTAGGAGTACAAATGCTACATCACATGGTAACTATGTTTAGCTTTTTGAGGAACTGCCAAACTATTTTCAACAGCAGCTGTACCAATTTACATTTCCACTGGCAATATTTATGCAAATCCTTCTAACACATGTTAGATTCTAGTCTTCCTAGTAGGTATCAAGTGATATCTCAATGTGGTTTTGATTTTCATTTCCATGATGATACTGGACATCTTTTCTAGTGCTTACTGGGCATCTGTATATCTCTTATGGAGAAAGGTCTATTCAAATCCTTTGCCTATCTTTTAATTGGATGATTTGTCTTACTGTTCCATTTTAAGAATAGCTTGAGTAAGAAAATATACTCAAAGTTGAGTAAAATGAACCTTAATCTTCTATTACCATCACACTGGCCTATTACTGATAAATGATGTCCATGTTAATATTATTACTGTGTGGAATATTATGAATTCAATAGTTAATTCATTTGCCACCAGGCTAGATAAATCTGATAATAGAATGTTTTTGACCTTCCAGGTGAAAGGGGCCCACTTTTGTTATTTCTTAGTTACATTCCATTGTGGTGAGGTAATGCTGTTTGTGTCAGTGCTGGGTACTTAAGTACAGTTAATATTTATGAATGTCCCATATGTTTTCAAAAAAGTGTAATATCTATTTTGAACATTCAGGGTTTGGTACATTTCTGCTTTATGAAAGTTGTTGCTGTGTTTGAGACTGCATAGCTAGTAGTAGCTACCTTCCCTGAGAATTGTGGTCTTTAGTAGTACATAGTATTTTCCTGTGTCTTAAAAAATTTTTTTTGGTCAGAATTTTATTCTTACAGACATGTATGTAACCCTTCTTCATGCCTGTCCTTTTATTTCTAGCCTGTCTGAATCCTTTAGGTTGGACTGTGCTTTGTTAGCTAATCTCAAATCTTTTTTCTCTTTAGTGATGAGTTAAAACCAAACTGTATTTTTTATATATCACAAACTTTCACTGTAGGAGCTGGTTTCATCAATTTTAATGCTGGTTACCTTTACCCTAGTATCTTTTGAGACAGAGAGAGAGAGAAGCAGGCTCCCCGCTGAGCCAGGAGCCCGATGCGGGGCTTTATCCCAGGACCCTGGGATCATGACCCGAGCTGAAGGCAGATGCTCAACCATCTGAGCCACCCAGGCACCCCTACCCTAGTATCTTTTAAAAAGAGATGAAGAGGGGTGTCTGGGTGGCTCAGTTGAGTGTCTGCCTTCAGTTCAGGTCATGATCCCAGTGTCCTGGGACTGAGCCCTGCATCAGGCTCCCTGCTCAGTGCGGAGTCTGCTTGTCCCTCTCTTGAATAAATAAAATCTTTAAAAGCGACCAAGAACATACTCAAAACTTCAAATAGGCTTTTCATCAGTTAATAATCAGTGAATGTATTCAATTTTTCATATTCTCTACTCTCATTTTTAATGTATGTTTTGTCACCTTTAACTGAATTCCCGTAAGTGAATAATTTTTCCCTCCCTGCTTATGGATTGTTAGTTTCTTGGGTGGTGATAGTGAATAAAATGTCAAATCATTTAGTCTATGGAGGTGCAGGTTTCCTACTATAACAAAGTCAGTTACACTGGCCATAGTTTACATAAACTTCAATATCAGCTTTTCATGGTATAAAATAGTGATTCTGTAGAATAAATAACAGTTTTCGGCTGGTAACAAATATTTGGTAAACAGGAAAAGCAGGAATTTGGATTGGATCTAGAGCATTGCTAATGATATATAAGGTTTCACACTACTAAGGCTCATTCCAGAGCAGTATGAGGGATTAATTATCAGAGCTACAAAGCAAAGACTCCTCCCCACCTTCCCATACACAGAGCCTTTCATGTATAAAAGAAAAGGCACTGACGCATTATTATAACTAAAAATGACACTCCTGTTTTCTTTGAAAAATTCATGCATGAAGTTACTACAACTGGAGTTGGCTTATTTAAATCAAAGGTGGTACCAGGGGAGAAAAATGACAGAATATATAGTACACATTCAGTAGTAACTGGTAAGTTTGCTTGTTTTTAAATCCTTCAATAAAAAATATTTGTCCAAACAGTACCATTTGACTTTTGCTATAAACCAAGATAATGAGTGGACAAATCAAGAACTGTACCAGCAGCTAGTTCTAGCTAGTAAACAATATTTAATAATATACTCAGATGCACAGGTTCTGGTAAAATACCAAAGAAATGATACCTATTACAAGATTTGTTTCTTAGACTTCCATTTCTGGTAACAAGCAGATTAAACCCCCAAATTTCTTGCTATATTATACTTAGAAATGTGACTAAAAGAAACATCTTTTTACATGTATAGCTGACTTCCAGGTTCAAATGGCTTCACCCTTTTGAAAGGTTCAAGTGAAAAATATTAGCTCACTGGCCTGGGCTCTAAATTTATATTATCTTTGTCCAAGAAAAAAACTTGCTCAGTACCCCTGTTGTCCTGGGAAATGGACAAAGCCAGCCCAGCACCTCTCTGTAGCTATATGCCCTCTTCCTGCACTGAAATTCCACAGGTAATACTCGACCGAAGGTGAACACTCACAGACAACAAAGAGCAGATTTAGGACTGCACAAACCTCAGAAAATGAAAATAGATATAACCTCTGAATATTTCTAAAATATGAATCTATAATTACTGTTCCAAAGCACTGTTACCTATATTCATTTAATCTGCACAACACTCTTATGAAGAAACTGATGTATGGCCTGAATAACTCCCTACCTATTTGACCTTGGAGTGACCCAAGCAGGCTGGCTCCAGAATCTGCCTTTAAACTCCAGGCTAAATCAGATATCCAGAAATGAAAAACTACTGACATTGAAATTTTGAAGCAATGTCAATGGAAAGGTTAAACAGTGGTTAGAGGACTGAGAGGTAGGTCTGAGAAAATTACCTAGAAAGGCTGAAGAGATAAGGTATATAGAATGAGAATGGCCGAAAGTTTTCCAAAATTGATAAAAGGCACAGAATTCCATTCAAGAAGCACTATGCACCCTGGACAAGAATTAAAACTACCAAAGAAAAACTGTTTGAAACAAAAAAATCGGAATTAAACTGACATTATACTTGCACAGCAACAAATGCCACAGTATGTTCTCTCTATATAATTGAGATGAAACACTTTAGAGAAAAAGCAAAATGGTCAGATAGGGTTTATTAGCTTTTTTCACTTTTGAAATGACAAGTGTGAACACTGATTTTTTTTTTTTTTTTACAAAGCTACCTAAATTAATTAACATACTTAAATGTTCAGAACAGACTTGAAAGCCATAAGATGATGGGACACCTGACTAGTGTAAAGTTTTCATTTCTACTCCTCCAACTCCAAATTAAGTTTTTTAGATTTTCTGTAATTTGAATCAAAATATCAATTAGATTTTCTTTTGTAGTATAACAAGATGATCCTAAAATTTATCTGGAGGTCTGAATGGGCAAAAATTGGGGAAGCCAATTTTTAAAAAGATAAGTATAATTCAAACTAAAAATTTAAAAATAGGGCAGTACCTATCAGTATTAAGATTTTATCTAGTGTACCTGTGTATATACTACATGACTGAGGATTTTCTTTTGCAGAATTACTTGGAAAAAGACGTCCATCAACAGAGTGTGAGTTAATTTATGGCACGTTCATACCATGAAATACTGTTCTGTAGTTGTGACTGCAGTAGTTCCAAGCATACTGACAAATACTGATATGTTAAGTAAATTGAATTTTTAAAGTTCATATCATATCCCTTTGTCACAGAATAAAATAAAAATATCTGGAAGGCTATATCAGAAAAAGAAGAAGCCTCCACATTTTCAAAATCTTGTGTTTCCCTATTGCTTCTCACCAAACACATGCTGCTTTTTATAAAGGATAGATGAATAAAAATACTGTGTAAGAATGCTTCGAAGGCAGTTTAACAGATACACGGTGTAGAGGGCTCTGAAACACCAGGGGGAGAAAAAGCCAAAAAGGACATGTAATCAATTCGGAAAAATTCAGCAAAGAAGGAGCAAAGAGCTAAAAGAAAGTGAAATCAAATGGAAACATGTGGGAAGGAATTAGCCCAGATAGATCAATCACAATAGACAGAAATCAGTTCAATTCTATTAAATTGTATAAAAAAATTCTTCATCTTTAATTTCTACACCCAAGGTGGGGCTCGAACTCACAACCCCGAGATCAAGACTAGCAGGGTCTACCGACTGAGCCAGCCAGGCATCCTGAGGACAGATTTTTTTTAAAAATTCAACTTCAACTGTATGTATGTTTTCCACAGGGAACACCTCTAAAAGTAATACAGGAAGACTAAAAATAAAAAGATGGCAACTCTCCCTGGATTATACTATGTGGAAAAAAGCTAATCCCAAAATGTTATTTACTGTATGATTCCATTCATATAATACTTTTGAAATGACAGCTTTTAGAAATGGAGGACAGATGAGGTCTGGAGGACATCTAACTATAAAAAGGCAAAAGCTGGTTTGTAGGTTTGGAACTATTCTGTCTTGATTGGTGGCTGATGCTCAACCTTCCAAAAGGGACAAACTTGTAGAATTTACAACACATGCATGGAACTGGAGAAATCGAAATAAGTTGTAGACTGCATCAGTGTCCATATCCTAGTTGTGATATTGTATCATTTTGCAAAATGCTGGCAGCAGAACTGGGCAAAGTGTACAGGATCTGTTATTTTTTAGAACTGCATGTGAATCTTCAATTGCTTCAATCAAAATCATAAAGGCTAAAATGAAAGAGGCAATACTAAATATAAGTAAGGCTAGGGAGCAACTAGAATTCTTATACGCTGCTGGAGGGGGTGGGGTATAAGCTGTTTCAACCACTCTGGGTAACAGCCTGTACATATCTACTCTGTGGAATATACCCAAAAGCAATGCACATGTGTGTTCACCAAAGAAGATGATTAAGGTTCATGGCAGCCAATAATGATCGAATGGATCATTTGTAGTATATTCACACATAAAAATTTAACAAATTACTGCTTTGTACAACGACATGGATAAATTACACAAAGCATGCTTAAGGCAAGAAGCTAGGCCCAAAAAAGACTTAGTTTATGATTCAATTTAGATAAACTTTAATCAGAAGAACATTTTTATTCATCTATAATGTTAAAAGTTAGGAAATGCGTTACCTGTGGTGAAAGATTATGTGAAAATCCAAGATGTACACTGTTCTAAAAATAGATTGAAAGAAAAATACCATGCAATTATGAACAAAAAGAGAATCAAGATTAAAACATGATACAATTCAACACAAAATACATTAAAATGATGCCAACAAGAATATTTTAAAAGTAATTGAAAATGCAAACCTCCAAGAAGAGCGAATACTCAGAAACCTAATTTGGTGAAGTAATCTATTAAAAGCTGTATTTGAATTCATAATTCAAATCTCCTACAAAGAAACTCTCCTACAAAGAAAACTCCAATATCCCTTATGAACACAGATACAAAAATACTGAAAATATTAGCATATCAAATCCAGCAGTCAGTGAAGAATTCAAACCCCAGAGATGCCACAAAAAAAGTTCTAAAATCAATTCAGCAAAGTTGCAAGATACAAAATCAACATAAAAAAATCAGCTGTGGTTCTATACACTGAAGAATCCAAAAAGGAAATTAGGATAATTCCAATTACAAATAGCATCAAAAAGAATACTTAGTCATAAACTTAAGGAGATAAAAGACTTGCATGTTGAAAACGATAGAACATCGCTGTAAGAAATTAAAGACACAAAGGAAAGACATTCTGTGTTCATGCATTAGAAGACAATGGTTATTAAAATTCCCATCCTACCCAAAGCAATTAAAGAGTCCATGTGATTTCCATCACAATCCCTCTCAAAATGCCAAGGACATTTTTTGTAGAAATAGAAAAATCCATCCTAAAATTCATATGGAGTTGCAAGAGATCCTGAAGAGCCAAAACAATCTCAAAGAAAAAGTTGGAAGACTCACATTTCCTGATTTCAAAAGTTACTATAGATGAAGCCACAGTAACCAAAACAGTGTGGTACTGGCATAAAGGCAGCTATGCAGACCAATAGCATACAGAGAGAAATAACCCCCCACGTATATAGCCTAGTGTTTTCAACAAGGGTGCCAAGACCATTCAATGGAGGAAAGAACAGTCTCTCTAACAAATGGTGCTGGCGAAGTGGATATCTGCATACAAAAGGATAAGTACACGATATACAAAGATTAACTCAAAATGGAACAAAAACCTAAATGTAGAAACTAAATAAAACACTTAGAAGAAACATAGGGGCAATGCTTCATGACATTGGATTTGGTAATGATTCCTATGAATATGACCCCAAAAGCACATGCAATAAAAGAAAAAAACTGGACTTCATCAAAATTAACTTTTGTGTATCAAAGCGCCCCATAACAGAGTGAAAAGGCAACCTGTGGAATGGGAGATATACTTGTAAATCATACCTGATAAGGTATATCCAGAATATATAAAGAACTCCTATATCTCAACAACAAAAAAACAGATTGAAAAATGGTAAAGGACTTACATAGATATTTCTCCAAAGAAGAAATATAAATGGCCAAGAAGTAGCTAAGACATTCAACATCCTAGTCATTAGGGAAATGCCAATCAAAATCCAAATGAGGGGCACCTGGGTGGCTCAGTCGTTAAGCATCTGCCTTCGGCTCATTCACGTCATGATCCCAGGCTCCTGGGATCGAGCCCCGCATTGGGCTCCCTGCTCAGCGGGAAGCCTGCTTAACCCCTCCCACTCCCCCTGCTTGTGTTCCCTCTCTTGCTGTCTGTCAAATAAATAAAATCTTAAACATACACACACCCCCCCCACACACACAAAATCCAAATGAGATACTACCTCACACCCATCAGGATGACTATTATAAAACAAAACAAAAACAAGAAAATAGTAAGTACGGGCAAGGATGTAGAAAAATTGGAAGTCTTGTGAACTGCTGGTGGGAATGTAAAATGGTGCAGCCACTGTGGACATGGTACGGTGATTCCTCAAAAAATTAAATACAGAATTACTATATGACCAGACAATTCAACTGCTGGGTATATACCCCAAAAGAACTGAAGGCAGGGACTTGAGCAGATATTTGTACACCCACATCCACAGTGGCATTATTCATTATATCCAAAGGTGGTAAAAACCCACATGTCCACGGTTGGATGTATATACCAAGTATGATATAAACATACAATGGAATATTTTTTAGCCTTAAAAAGGAAACCAGTTGTGACACATGATACAATGTGGATGAATCCTGAAGATACTATGCTAAGTAATTCAACACAAAAGGACAAATATTGCCATGATTCTCCTTATATGAGGTATCCGGAATAGTCAAATTCAATACCACTGAACTGTATACTCAAAAACTGATAAAATGATTTTATGTATTTTTATATTACCAAAATAAAAAAAAATCAATGAATATTGTGTTAGACAGAAAAATGACCCACAAACATGCCTACATCCTAATCCTGGAATCTTTGACTATGTTATGTTAACATGGCAAAAGATTATTAAGCTTGCCAAGAACTGAGGTCACTAATCAGCTGATTTTAAAACAGGAAAGTATCTATCACAGGAGTTCTTAAAAGCAGAAGAGGAAAGTAGGAAAGTGGGTCAAAGAGATGCAATGTGATACAAAGAGATACTAGGTTTGAAGCTGGAAAAAGAAGGCAGTGTATTAATTTCCTATTGCCTCTGTAACAAATTAGTGCAAACTTAGTGACTTAACACAATTTATTATCTTACAGTTCTACAGATCAGAAATATGAAATCAGTTTCATTGGGTTAGGATCAAGGTGTTGGCAGGATGGCATTCTTTCCAAAGGCTCTAAGGGAGAATCTGTTTCCTTGTCTTTATTAGCTTCTAGAGGCTGCCTGAATTCCTTAGCTCATGGTCCTGTATCACTTCAACCTCTGTTCTATTGTCACCTCTCCTCTGACTCTCCTGTTCCTTGGTTCACTTACAAAGATCCTTGTGATTACACTGGGTTGACCAGATAATACAGGGAACTCTTCTATCTGAAGATCCTTAATCATCTGCAAAGCCCTTTTGGCCATGTAACATTGACAGGCTCTGGGGCTCTAGAATGTGGACATCCTTGGGGAGCCATCATTCTGCCTACCACAGGTGAGAACAACCCTCAGGTTATAGTCAGCAAAAAAAATAGGGCCTCAGTCCTAAAATCACAAGGCACTGAATTCTACCAACAACCTAAATGAGCAAGAAATGGATTCTTCCCTAGAGCCTCCAGCAAGGAACAGAACCTACCAATACCTTGACTTTTGCCTGTGAGAGTGTACTGGACCTCTGACCTACAGAAATGTTGTGCTACTAATTTTGTGGTGATTTGTTATGACAGCAACAGGGAACTAATATAGTAATCTATCATAATACAGGATAAAAGAGAAAAACCACTTCAGTGGATAAGCATTTTATATATTCTCAGCAACTGGAGATAGAAGAGAACTTTAACTTGATAGAAGGCAGCTTACATAATACTTAATGGTGAAAGATTGAATTGAACTGAATACTTCCCCCTTAAGAGCAGACTGAGGCATTCCCACCGCTTCTTTTCAACACTGTATTGCAAATCCTGGCCAGCATAACAAGAAACAGGACAAGAGGTAGGGGTGGAAGGAGGCATACAGATTGGAAATACGAATGTCTACTTGCAGATGACGTGATCATGTACGAAGAAAATCAAGTAAAAGGACCTATAAAAGGTATTATTACTAATAAACTAAAACAGTCACAGAATACAAAGTCAATCTATAAAATCAATTGTGAAAAACAATGAACTGGGAATTGAAATTTTAAAAAACTAGTATCTATAGTGTTATAAAAATACGAAATACCTAATGACAGTATAACAGAATATGTGCAAAACCTACACATTGAAATACAAAGCACTGCTAACAGAATGTAAAGAAGACCTAAAAAAAAGGGAGAGCTGTGTGATATTCATGAGTTGGAGCCGTCAGTTCTGAATTGATCAATAAACACCATTTTGATGAAAATCCTGGCAGGCTTTTATACTGAAAACTACAAAACATTGTGGAAAGAACTAAAAGAAGATACAAATAAATGGAAAGACATCCTATTCATGGATGGGAAGAGTTAATATTGTTAAAATGTCCATACTTAACCAAAGTCATTTACAGTTTCAATACAATCTCCATCAAAATCCAAATGGCATGTTTTACAGGAATAGGAAAACCCATACTAAAATTCATATGCAATCCCAAAGTATCCTAAAGAGCTAAAACAATCCTGAAATAACAAAGCTGGAGGCCCTATACTTCCTGATTTCAAAACATATTACAGAGCTATATTAATCAAAAAAGTATGGTATTGGCATAAAGACAAACATACAGACCAATGGGACAAAAGAACCCAGAAATAAACCCTCACATCTGTGGTGAAATGATCTTCAACGAGGGTGCCAAAACTACGCAATGGGGAAAGACCACACTTTTCAAATGTCCACTGAATATTCTAATAAAAATGATCAAAACCATTCTTTTTCATGTTCATAAAATATTCTGATTGGTTAATTCTGCTTTGGGGCACACATGCCATAAAAATAACCCTAAGTAATGGGTAACAGAAAAAAGGAAGTACCACGGTATCATTGCAATGCTATTTACAATATAAAGTTTTCCACTATTTGGTATATGTAGGTGTTTACAAGAGTCAAAATATAACATAGAGCCACAGTGGAATAAAGTTATTAAAACTGGAAATTATGTAGACTAGGTCAATATTTAGAAATGTATAAAGTTTTACACAAAAATTAAAAAACATAATATGGATTCACTGATTACAACTATGTAAAGTATATACATCTGTGCCTATTGACAAAAATCAGAAATTAATGTGGAAAGATGCAATTTTATAATCTTTAAATCTTATTCCTGTAAGGTTGTTTAAATTCATGACAGACAAAATAAACATGAGATCTCAACAGTCTATCTCAAAAACAGTATTTTACCTTGCATACTTGTAACCAAAAACACATTTCACAAGTAAAGCTTGTTAAACTTACCCCTTTTGTCTCTAATCTTATCCAAACCTACTCCATCCAATTTTATTAAGAAATATATAATGTTCAATAGTTTACCTCAGATCAAAGGAGTTTAAAAAACTACTTAATGAGCTATAAAACAGATTTTAAAAATTTTCCACATTTAACAAACTTCTGTGAACTATCTACATTTTTTCATTTAGCACATAATATGCCCTGAAACGTAGAAAAGCATCACACATACCTGATGCAATGACAGGATCTTTCATAATCTCCCTTGTTATTGGACATAGAAATTCATCAGGAATTCCAGAAGAAAGGGTTTTCACCTTTGTCCTGAGCTCTTCAATTTTCCTCAGAACTTTACTCCGCAGCCCTAGAGATTCTAAAAAGAAATTATTTTGTTAGGGTGGGAGAAGCACTGGTAACCTCTATGCAAGTCTCTAGCAAATAAAGATTTTATCTATTACAACGAAAAATCTTCAGACATCTGTTTTACCACCTGGAACTGTTTTCTTTATAAAATCTTTAATCTTTGTACTATAGAGTACTATGTGGTTAAAATAAATCGGCAACTAATGGAGAGTTTATTCTACACTTTATTCTGAAAGTTGGAGAACTTCAGACTGCTGAATACTAATAAACTGTATAAAATCACAAAAGATTATTTATTATTGGTTTCTGTGTTTAAACAAAAAAATTTCCTAATAATTTTTGAAGATCTTTAGTTTAATAATGTAAAAATTCCATCTTATATTTAAAAATTTTTGAAACTAGATATATCTGTTGATCTCATATGAAATACAGTCATACATAAAGCTCATCTGTTTGTCCAAGACTGTACAAACAAGTTTCACTCATTTACTTCTATCAACTTTTAAATTATCAATTTCTTTTTAAAGATTTTATTTATTTTTTTGACAGAGAGAGACACAGTGAGAGAGAGAACACAAGCAGGGGGAGTGGGAGAGGGAGAAGCAGGCTTCCCGCGGAGCAGGGAGCCCAATGCGGGGCTCGATCCCAGGACCCTGGGACCATGACCTGAGCCGAAGGAGACGCTTAACGACTGAGCCACCCAGGCGCCCCTATCTTAATTTTTAATTTCAGGAAGTTTAGTATAATTAATTTTAGGAGGTTTAGTGTAATTAGCTGTTTACATTTTTATTTAAACATTATTTTGAGAGAGAGAGCGAGCATGTGGGGGGAGAGGCAGAGGGAGAGGGAATCTTTTTTTTTTTTTTAAGATTTTATTTATTTGAGAGAGAGAGAATGAGAGAGAGAGAGAGCACAAGAGGGGGGAGGGTCAGAGGGAGAAGCAGACTCCCTGCCGAGCAGGGAGCCCGATGTGGGACTCGATCCTGGGACTCCAGGATCATGACCTGAGCTGAAGGCAGTCGCTTAACCAACTGAGCCACCCAGGTGCCCAGGGAGAGAGAATCTTAAGCAGGCTCCACAACCAGCGTGGAGTCCAACATGGGGCTCAATCTCATGACCCTAAGAGCATGATCTAAGCTGAAATGAAGAGACAGACACAACCAACTGAACCACCCAGGTGCCCTAGAACTTTAAAATACGTCAGAATGATGTGAAAAAATAAATGCCCTATTTATTTAATAATTTATTCTATTTGTTCAATTTGCTAACTTTCCAAATCTTAAACACGAAGCAGATTCCTTAATTTACTAGAGAATGTTAACATTTTTGCCTCCATTCATAATAATGATTTTCCTAATTCTGCTATTAGACTACCACAGATGTTAAATTACATTTCAGTTTTGGCTTGGGCCTGATAGTTCTGACTTATTTTGTTGAAGTTTAAAATGATTCTAACTATTAGCCCTGAGATTCATCCTTCAAAAACTATTTCAAACCGTTAAATCCAAGAATTTTTTTCTTTATCAGAATATAATTCTATTCCTATTGTTTTTACTATGCTTATTTTATGTTTTCAAACATCCTTTATTGAAATCTGAAATTGTTTTACATTGTCAAGTGCTTCTGTGTGATAAGGTAAAGATTTATTATGAGAGAGGAATGAGAAATCAACTAATGAAGATGTTAAATTCAGCAGACCTTAAAAAAAAAACAACAAAACAACCCCACACTCTATTACCTACTTTTAGGAGGAAAGAGTAAATTATAAAGGAAATAAGTTATTAGAGATACAAACATAGCTTTCACAGTATGGCCTGAGAACAAAACTATCTGACGCTAAGTATTTTCACAAACCATCATTGTTACCTTCTTAAAAGGCCGTAAGATTCCAAGATATTTAAATACATTCACATGCTATATTTACCATATAAGGAAAGTATAACACTATACTTTAAAGTGGTTTTAATCTTTTTGTTATTTGACCATTAACAATACATCTCACTATGGATATCCTATTTCCTAAGATTTCCAATTAAGATTTTATTATAGTATGTTAATAGTATGTGATATTATTTTTATTAGAGCATGACACTAAAACTTCAAACTATTTGTGGGGTGCCTAGGTGGCTCCATCGTTAAGAGTCTGCCTTCGGCTCAGGTCATGATCCCTTGGTCCTGGGATCGAGCCCCACATCGGGCTCCCTGCTCCGCGGGAAGCCTGCTTCTCCCTCTCCCACTCGCCCTGCTCGTGTTTCCTCTGTCAAATAAATAAAATCTTTAAAAAAAAAAAAAAAGACTTCAAACTATTTTTGATAGGGATCTGGTATCCAGAATATATCAACAACTCTTATAACTCAACAATAAAAAGACAAATCAATCAATTTGAAAAGAGCAAAGCATCTAAACAAATATTTCTCCAAAGATGATACATAAATGGCCAATCAGCACTTGAAAAGATGCTCCAATTCATTAGGTAAATACAAATCCAAACTATAATCTAATACACTTCACATCTACAAGAGTGTCTATAATCAAGACGACAGGTAATAACAAGTGTTGAGAAAGAGGTGAAGAAACCTGGAAACCTCATACACTGAAGTACTTATACATACAAAACATGGATGAACCTTGAAAGCATTGTTACATAAAAGAAGCCAGATACAAAGGGCACCTACTAATGGTTCCACTTATAAGAAATATCCAAAACAGGCAAATCCATAAAGACAAAGTAGATTAGTGGTTGCCAGAGGCTAGGTAGAGAGAATGGGGTTCCTTTGAGGGGATAAAAATGTTTTGAAATTAGATGGTGTTTATGGTTATATAATTCACTGAATATTCTAAAAACCACTGAATTATACACTTAAGGAAAAATGACTTGTATATTGAAAATGACAAAGCACTGTTTAAAAAAATTAAGAAGACCTGATTATACTGAAAAATGTCCTGGGACACCTGGGTGGCTCAGTAAGTTAAGCAGCTGTCTTTGGCTCAGGTCATGATCCCAGGGTCCTGGGATAGAGTCCTGCATCAGGCTCCTTCCTCAGCGGGGAGCCTGCTTCTCCCTCTGCCTGCCACTCCCCCTGCTTGTACACTCTCTCTCTGGCAAATAAATATCAAAAAAAAAATTCTCTCTTTTCCTCTTCCTCTGCCCCTCCCCCTCCACTCACACATGCTCTATCTTTAAAAAAAAAAAAATTCCTGTGTTTATGGATTGCAAGACATAATATTGTTAATATGACAATAGTCACCAAATTAATTCACAGATTCAATATAATCCATACCAAAATAGGTGGCTTTTTAAGGAGTGCACTTGTGATGAGCACCAAGTATTGTATGGAAGTGCTGAATCACTACATTGTACACCTGAAATTAATAATACACTGCATGCTAACTGGAATTTAAATAACTTAAAAAAATTAAAAAATTTAGGGGGAGGAGCAAGATGGAGGAGGAGTAGGAGACCTAAATTTCATCTGGTCCCAGGAATTCAGCTAGATAGGGATCAAACCATTCTGAACACCTACGAACTCAACAGGAGATCGAAGAAAATAATAGCAGCAACTCTCTGAACAGAAAAGCGACCACCTGGAAGATAGGATGTGCGGAGAAATGAATCCGAGGCGATATTCGGGAGTATAGATGGCGGGGGAGGGGGCCTCCGTCAGCCACCACCGGCAAGTTATAGAGCAGCGAAGCACAAAATCGGAACTTCTAGAAGTCTGCTCTGCTGAGGGACGTCGCTCCGGTGGCTACACAGGCGGTGGGAACCCTCGCTGGGACAGTGTGGTCTCAGGACCCTCGGGGTCACAGAAAGCCCGGGGGGTGCCTGAGTGCAGCAGAGCTCCCAGGTATCGGAGCGGGAAAGCCGGCTGCAGAGATGGAGCCGAGGAGCTGGCTCTCAGCTCGGGGTTGCCATAAACTGTGATCCTCGGCACAGTCGGGCCACTGCTCCTCCAGCAGGGACACAAGCGGCAGATACGGGGAGACTCCCCTTCCTCCACTGGGAGGAGTGGAGCGGGAGCGCACCGCAGGGATCTGCGGGGTTTGGAGACTCCACACTGAGTCGGCTGCCAGAAATAGAAACGCTTGGTCACAGGCAAGCACAGAGTGTGGCCAGAGACCAGGGAGACAGGAGTGATTGACTGCTTCCCTCTGGGGGCGCACTGAGGAGCGGGGCCTCGAGTTCTCCTCTCCTCTGGGGTGGAGATCGGGAGGCTGCCATTTTCACTTTCGTCCCCCAAAGCTGTACTGAAAGCTTTCAGGGAACAAAAGCTCCCAAGAGCAAACCCCAGCAGATTACTTAGCTGGGACTGGCAAAGGCGGGGCAATTCCACCTCCGGCAGACATTTGGGAACCACGGCAATAGGCCCCTCCCCCAGAAGATCAGCAAGAACAGCCAGCCAAGACCAAGTTTACCAATCAATGAGAACGGCAGAACGCCAGCACTAGGGGATACTGCACATAGAATTCATGGCTTTTTTCCCCCCTGGTTCTTCAGTCTTTCAAAGTTAATTTTTTTTTAATTTTTCTTTTTCCCTTTTTCAACCAACATCTTATCAATCCCTTTTTTAAAAATCATTTTTATTTTTCATTTTTAGTGTCATATTCTATCCCTTCATAGTAGTTAACCTTATTTTTGGTATATATATAAGTTGTTTTCTCTTTAAAACTTTGGGATACAGTTTCTTCTAACAGACCAAAATATACCGTAAATCTTTAAGTATCTAGCTTTGTTCTAGTCTCCTGCCTGATCACATTCACTTTTTTTTTTTAATTTCTCTTCCTTCTTTTTTCAGCCAACTTATCAATTCCTTTTATAAAATCTTCTGTAATTTTCATCTTTAGTCATATTCCATCCCTTCATTGTATTTACCCTTATTTTTGTACATATATAAGCTTTTCTTTCTTTAAAATTTTGGGAGGCAGTTTCTTCTAACAGACCAAAATACGCCCAAAATCTAGTGTGTAGCACTGATCTATTCACCAGCCTGATCATATTTGATCATATTCTTTTTTTTCTTTCTTTCCCTTTCTTTCCCCCCGGTTTCAGGTCTCTTCTGATTTGTTTAGTGTATATTTTTCTGGGGTCGTTGTTACCCTGTTAGCATTTTGTTCTCTCATTCATCTATTCTCCTCTGGACAAAATGACAAGACAGAAAAAATCACCTCAAAAAAAAGAGCAACAGGCGGTACCGACTGCCAGGGACCTAATCAATACGAACATTAGTAAGATGTCGGAACTAGAGTTCAGAATGACGATTTTAAAGATACTAGCTGGGCTTGAAAAAAGTACGGAAGATATTAGAGAAACCCTTTCTGGAGAAATAAAAGAACTAAAATCTAACCAAGGTGAAATCAAAAAGGCTATTACTGAGATGCAAGCAAAAATGGAGGCTCTAACTGCTAGAATAAATTAAGCAGAAGACAGAATTAGTGATATAGAAGACCAAATGATGGAAAATAAAGAAGCTGAGAAAAAGAGAAATAAACAATTACTGGATCACGAGTGCAGAATTCGAGAGATAAGTGATACCATAAGACGAAACAATATTAGAATAATTAGGATCCCAGAAGAAGAAGAAAGAGAGAGAGGAGCAGAAGGTATACTGGAGCAAATTATAGCAGAGAACTTCCCTAATTTGTGAAGGAAACAGGCATCAAAATCCAGGAGGCACAGAGAACCCCCCTCAAAATCATTAAAAATAGGTCAACACCCCAACATCCAACAGTAAAACTTACGAGTCTCAGAGACAAAAAGAAAATCCTGAAAGCAGCTTGGGACAAGAGATCTGTAACCTACAATGGTAGAAACATTAGATTGTCAGCAGACCTATCCATAGAGACCTGGCAGGCCAGAAAGGACTGGCATGATATATTCAGAGCACTAAATGAGAAAAATATGCAGCCAAGAATACTATATCCAGCTAGGCTGTCACTGAAAATAGAAAGAGAGATAAAAAGCTTCCAGGACAAACAAAAACTAAAGGAATTTGCAAACACGAAACCAGCCCTCCAAGAAATATTGAAAGGGGTCCTCTAAGCAAAGAGAGAGCCTAAAAGTAACATAGACCAGAAAGGAACAGAGACAATATACAGTAACAGTCACCTTACAGACAATACAATGGCACTAAATTCCTCTCTTTCAATAGTTACCCTGAATGTAAATCAGCTAAATGCCCCAATCAAAAGACACAGGCTATCAGATTGTATCAAGCTATAACAAAACAAGACCGACTGATATGCTGTCTGCAAGAGACTCATTTTAGACCCAAAGACACCTCCAGATTGAAAGTGAGGGGGTGGAAAACCATTTACCATGCTAATAGACATCAAAAGAAAGCTGGGGTGGCAATCCTTATATCAGACTAATTAGATTTTAAACAAAAGACTATAATAAGAGATTAGGAAGGACATTATATCATACTTGAAGGGTCTGTCCAACAAGAAGATCTAACAATTGTAAATACCTATGCCCCTAACATGGGAGCAGCCAATTATATAAGCCAATTAATAACAAAAGCAAAAAACACAACGACAACAATACAATAGTAGGGGACTTTAACACCCCCCTCACTAAAATGGACAGATCATCTAAGCAAAAGCTCAACAAGGAAATAAAGACTTTAAATGGCACACTGGACCATATGGACTTCACAGATATATTCAGAACATTCCATCCCAAAGCAACAGAATACACATTCTTCTCTAGTGCCCATGGAACATTCTCCAGAACAGATCGCATCCTAGGTCACAAATCAGTTCTCAACCAGTACCAAAATACTGGGATCATTCCCTGCATATTTTCGGACCACAGTGCTTTGAAACTAGAACGTAATCAGAAGAGGAAAGTCGGAAAGAACTCACATACATGGAGGCTAAAGAGCATCCTACTAAAGAATGAATGGGTCAACCAGGAAATTAAAGAAGAATTTAAAAAATTCATGGAAACAAATGAAAATGAAAACACAACTGTTCAAAATCTTTGGGATGCAGCAGAGGCAGTCCTAAGAGTAAAGTATATAGCAATATAAGCCTTTCTCAAGAAACAGGAAAGTTCTCAAATATACAATCTAACCCTACACCTAAAGGAGCTGGAGAAAGAACAGCAAATAAAACCTAAACCCAGCAGGAGAAGAGAAATAATAAAGATCAGAGCAGAAATCAATGAAACAGAAACCAAAGAACAGTAGACCAGATCAACCAAACTAGGAGCTGGTTTTTTGAAAGAATTAATAAGATTGATAAACCCCTGGCCAGACTTATCCAAAAGAAAACAGAAAGGACCCAAATAAATAAAATCATGAATGAAAGAGGAGAGATCACAACCAACACTAAAGAAATACAGACAATTATAAGAACATATTATGAGCAACTCTATGCCAGCAAATTAGACAATCTGGAAGAAATGGATGCATTCCTAGAGATGTATCAACTACCAAAACTGAACCAGGAAGAAAGAGAAAACCTGAACAGACCTATAACCACTAAGGAAATTGACGCAGTAAGCAAAGATCTCCCAACAAACAAGAGCCCAGGGCCAGATGGCTTCCCAGGGGAATTCTACCAAACATTTAAAGAAGAATTAATACCTATTCTTCTGAAACTATTCCAAAAAATAGAAATAGAAGGAAAACTTCCAAACTCGTTTTATGAGGCCACCAATAACCTTGATCCCAAAACCAAAGACCCCATCAAAAAAGAGAATTACAGAACAATATCCCTGATGAACATGGATGCAAAAATTCTCACCAAAATACTAGCCAATAGGATCCAACAGTACATTAAAAGGATTATTCACCACGACCAAGTGGGATTTATTCCTGGGCTGCAAGGTTGGTTCAACATCCACAAATCAATCAGTGTGATACAATACATTAATAAAAGAAAGAACAAGAACCATATGATCCTCTCAATAGATGCAGAAAAAGCATCTGACAAAGTACAGCATCCTTTCTTGATCAAAACTCTTCAGAGGTGAATTTTGCAAGACTGCTGAATCACAGATCTGTACTATTGAAACAAATAATGCAATATATGTTAAGAAAAAAAAAGAAGACAGCAGGAGGGGAAGAATGAAGGGGAGTAAGTCGGAGGGGGAGACGGACCATGAGGGACGATGGACTCTGAAAAACAAACTGAGGGTTCTAGAGGGGAGGGGGTGGGGGGATGGGTTAGCCTGGTGATGGGTATTAAGGAGGGCACATTCTGTGTGGAGCACTGGGTGTTATGCACAAACAATGAATCATGGAACACTACATCAAAAACTAATGATGTAATGTACAGTGATTAACATAACAATAAAAAATTAAAAAAAACTCTTCGGAGTATAGGGATAGGGGGTACATACCGCAATATCATAAAAGCCATCTATGAAAAACCCACAGCGATTATCATTCTAAATGGGGAAAAACTGAGAGCTTTCCCCCTAAGGTCAGGAACACGGCAGGGATGTCCACTAGCACCACTGTTGTTCAACATAGTACTAGAAGTCCTAGCCACAGCAATCAGACAACAAAACGAAAGGAAAGGCATCCAAATCAGCAAAGAAGTCAAACTCTCACTGTTTGCAGATGATATGATGCTTTATGTGGAAAACCCAAAAGACTCCACCCCAAAACTGCTAGAACTCATACAGGAATTCAGTAAAGTGGCAGGATATAAAATCAATGCACAGAAATCAGTGGCATTTCTATACACCAAAAACAAGACAGAAGAAAGAGAAATTAAGGAGTCGATCCCATTTACAACTGCATCCGAAACCATAAGATACCTAGGAATAAATCTAACCAAAGAGGCAAAGAATCTGTACTCAGAAAACTATAAAATACTCATGAAAGAAATTGAGGAAGACACAAAGAAATGGAAAAATGTTCCATGCTCATGGATTGGAAGAACAAATACTGTGAAGATGTCAATGCTACCTAGGGCTATCTACACATTCAATGCAATCCCCATCAAAATACCATCCACTTTTTTCAAAGAAATGGAACAAATAATCCTAAAATTTGTATGGAACCAGAAAAGACCCTGAACAGCCAGAGGAATGTTGAAAAAGAAAAGCAAAGCTGGCGGCATCACAATTCCGGACTTCAAGCTCTATTACAAAGCTGTCATCATCAAGACAGTATGGTACTGGCACAAAGACAGACACATAGATCAATGGAACAGAATAGAGAGCCCAGAAATGGACCCTCAACTCTATGGTCAACTAAGCTTCGACAAAGCAGGAAAGAATGTCCAATGGAAAAAAGTCTCTTCAACAAATGTTGTTGGGAAAATTGGACAGCTACATGCAGAAGAATGAAACTGGACCATTTCCTTATGCCACACACAAAAACAGACTCAAAATGGTTGAAAGACGTAAATGTGAGACAGGAGTCCATCAAAATCCTACAGGAGAACACAGGCAGCAACCTCTTCGACCTCAGCCGCAGCAACTTCTTCCTAGAAACATCACCAAAGGCAAGGGAAGCCAGGGCAAAAATGAACTATTGGGACTTCATCAGGATAAAAAGCTTTTGCACAGCAAACAGTCAACAAAACCAAAGGACAACCGACAGAATGGGAGAAGATATTTGCAAATGACATATAAGATAAAGGGCTAGTATCCCAAATCTATAAAGAACTCATCAAACTCAACACCCAAAGAACAAATGATCCAATCAAGAAATGGGCAGAAGACATGAACAGACATTTTTCCAAAGAAGACATCCAAATGGCCAACAGACACATGAAAAAGTGCTCAACATCGCTCAGCATCACGGAAATCCAAATCAAAACCTCAATGAGATTCTCCCTCACACCAGTCAGAATGGCTAAAATTAAACAAGTCAGGAAACAACAGATGTTGCTGGGGATGCGGAGAAAGGGGAACCCTCCTACACTGTTGGTGGGGATGCAAGCTGGTGCAGCCACTCTGGAAAACAGTATGGAGATTCCTCAAAAAGTTGAAAATAGAGCTACCATACAACTCAGCAATTGCACTACTGGGTATTTACCCCAAAGACACAAATGTAGTGATCTGAAGGGGTACGTGCACCCCGATGTTTATAGCAGCAATATCCACAATAGCCAAACTATGGAAAGAGCCAAGATGTCCATTGACAGATGAATGGATAAAGAAGATGTGGTGTGTGTGTGTGTGTGTGTGTGTGTGTGTGTG